>NC_054059.1:80348963-80715838 GCF_017639655.2 Falco naumanni
GTTACCTCCACCATTATGGATTCATTTTAAGATCCAGACTTCAATATACATAACTTTAAATCACTAACATCCTTCATGGCTCTGTGATTTGCTGGTTCCATATGTAGCCTCTTGGCCCATTGCATTGGCACAGGTTCAATTCTTGTTCTTCCTTTGGGTTATGGTTTCCTTGCTTTGATGGGGGGATAGGGAGGGGAAAAAGAGGGAAAGAGCAAGACAGGGGTGGTGAGATAGAAGGCAAGTGATGGGGGAGAGAACAGGAGGAAAAGAGCGGAGCAAAAGGAAAAGTAGAAATACAAATGGAGAGAAACAGCTTCAAATAAATCGGAAGTAAAGAAACAGTGTGGAAAAAGCAGAAAGAGGAAAACAATGAGAAATGGTGTCATGAGCAGCCATCCTCATCCCACTGCTTGTGGCTGCACTGAGATATGCAGGAGTGGGAGGAGAGGGCTGAGGCAGCCTTTCGTGAGTGCCTGCAGTGGCAGTGCCATGCTGCTGCTCGTCCCCGCGCAAACAGGCTCAGTCCCCGCCTGAACTTTATAATTATGCTTACTGAGATTTTGCTTGGGGTCTGGGCTGACAGCTGTATTGAATTTTGGTTTATTGTGTGATTTATCAGGGCCGTCGATGGGCGTTTGGATGATTTAGTGCTGCAAAAATACCTTGGAATGCAACGCGCAGCAATATCTGCATTATTAATAACAATAATAATAAAGATAAATGTCCCTCCCCAGAGCTTTCGATGGCCGTGCCACTCAATTTAACATTTTAACAGTGGCATGTGGCCTCTCCATGGCACCTGGTAAGGTCTGATGGATTTGAGCAGGCAAAGAAAAGGTTATTTGTCAAACACTCAGCCTCAACTGTACGGTATTTTGAAAGCTCCAGGTCAGAGCAGCCTGAGCTGCATTCCTGTCCCTGACATCCAGCGAGACTGAACTTTGTCATGTTATTAAGCTGTCAGCAGCACTGGGGTGTTATTTAGATTTCTGGTGGGAACTCCTTGCACATGCTTGGGGTGCTCTAGTGGGATTATATCAACACCATTGTAAAACACACACAAATGAGCTGTGCTGTAATTACCACATGAAGACCTCGCTTGGCTGGGTTAATCAGCAGAGAATGGAAATACCAGATAAACACAAATGGACCACCAGGATGTTTATTCCAGTGGCAACAATGCCATTGTTTCCTACAAGAGCAGCCTGATTCTGGTGCTCCTCTGGCAGCCAAACCACCGGCTGCTGAGCATCTGTGCCATGCATGGAAGAGCAACATCAAGCTCTGCTTCTCCCCCTGCACCAGGATCCTACAGGCATGATCAGCAGGACCAGGACTGGGAAGATGCAGAGGAACCAAGAGATTTAGGTGATGCAATATTTGCTGATGTAAAAAAAAAAAAAAAAAGAAAAAAGAAAGAAAAAAGAAAAATATTTTCTTTACATCCTTGCACCAGTTCCTCTCAAAGGTCTGCTTTGCATGAGACTCTTGTGCTCACCAGGTAGAACAGAGGCTGCTTTCTGTGCACCCCTCCCCACGATGCTCTCTGAAGTGGAAGGGGCAATTACAGCTTTATCAGTTCCAGCTGCCTGTTGGAAAGGGAATGCTTGGGAAAAGCAGCTGTCTGGGTAGTTTTGTTCTGTTTGTTGCCATTCAACAGATCACATTTGAATGTGCTTTTACTCTTTGCTTTTTGGGGAGAGACACAACCTGATTTAAATTGACTGCACCTCCCGGTAGCCACACAGCCACAAGCCACAGTGGCCGAGTGGGACCATGGTGGCACCAACCACCTCAGGCAGTGCAGAGGGCTGAAATCCTATCTACATCCTCCTTTCTTTGCCCAATACATCAGACTTGTTTTACCTACATGTCATCTAGGTGTTGTAACTAACACCATGGATGGTGGTTTGCTGAGCAAACTCCTGAGCTGCTGGAAAACGTCCTTGTCCCAGGTGTTTGCTACAACCTCCACAACTCTGTCCATGGGCAAGGGGTTGCCTGAGCACACCTTAAGTCAATGATAGTGTTTATCCGCAGTAGTTTGAATGAGCAGCAAGGATGGACTGCGCACAAGCCTGCCTGGCTCTGTCAGGGGGTGATGGCAGAACACTTGGTTAATCCCTTCCTCTGGAAAAATTACAGGGAAGTGTAATGGATAGTGACTAATAGTCAATGGGTAACACCAGCATCGTTTGGCACAGCAGGCTTTGAAAGAGGTTTTCCACACAACCAGTATTATAGTAATGTAGCAATATAATAGTGAAAATATATGACACACTATGTTAATGATGTAGTAAATTCTTGAAGTGACTGTGCTAGTCTCACAAATTTGCAATCCAAATGGGATAAAGATCTTCACTCATCACTCAAATGGCCAGGTTTCAGCCCTGATCTCCTGGACATTAATGTATTAAGCATGGGATCATTGGTGCCTTCCCATTCCTGGCATAAATAGAGGAGTTTGCAGGAGGGTTTCTCCTCCATGGAAAGAAAGTGGAGAGGAAAAGGAGGGTGGTGGTGAGTTGCAGGAGAAACCCAGAGGCAGTGGATTATGGAGAGAAAACAAGAGCCAAGAAGGAATGGTGTTACCTTAGGGCCTTTTTGACATCTGCTGGTTCTACAGAAAAGTATAGCCAGGCCATGCTCTGAAAAGCTCCTCTCTGAGTCCCCAGCTGTCCCTGTCTTTACTTATTTCTGGGTCCATGTAGGACACCAGACACTGAACAACCATGACAACCTCATTGCCTTTTCTTCCTCCCTGTTCTGTTTGCCACGCTTATCTGTGCCATGCCCCATGTTAACTAACTCTTGACCTCCCATCTCATGTAGAGGTCTGAGGTCCACTATGCTCAGCACTGGGGCTAAATAATGCAACTGATAAATAATACTGACCATCAAACCCTTATCTCCTCAGTGCAACCACCACTATAGCAGCCTGTGGTGGTTTAACCCCAGCCAGCAGCTCAGCCCCACACAGCTGCTCACTCCCCCCACAGCAGGATGGGGGAGAGGATCGGGAGGGTAAAAGTGAGAAAACTCAGGGGATGAGTTAAAGACAGTTTAATAGGTAAAGCAAAAGCTGCACATGCAGGCAGAGCAAACCAAGGAATTAATTCACCACTTCCCACCAGCAGGCAGGTGCTCAGCCATCCCCAGGACAGCAGGGCTCCATCCCGTGTAATGGTGACTTGAGAAGATAAATGCCATCACTCCAGACATCCCCTCCTTCCTTATTCTTCTTCCTCCAGCTGTTATTGCTGAGCGTGATGTTATACAGTTTGGAATATCCCTTGGGTTGGTTGGGGTCAGCTGTCCCAGCTGTGTCCCCTCCCAACAGCTTGTTCCCCCCAGCCCGCTCGCTGGTGGGGTGGGGTGAGAAGAAGAAAAGGCCCTGGGTGGGTGTCATCCCTGCTCAGCAAAAACTAAAACATTCATGTGATATCAACACTGTTCTATCCAAAACATAGCCCCATACCAGCTACTACGAAGAAAATTAACTGTACCGAGCCAAAACCTGCACACAGCCAAAGGAAGGGACATCATAAATCCGTTCCTCTCTTGACTTTATCCCTCCGTAGTGATGCCAGTGAAATCCTGATGTCTCCCAGGACCACCCTGAGAGCCGCCAGGGTGGGTCACCACCTGTAGGGACCTGGCCAGGAACCTCTTGCTGCACTGGTGACTTGGGATGCCAGGGGCACGGCTCGTTTCTATCATTGGTTTAGGAAAATGCAAATGCACAGCTCATAGATCTTCTGTGATTCCTCAGTTAGGGGCTCTTCTGAGATTTAATCCCAGATTAAAATACCTTTTTTCAGCCAAAAGGAAATTCTCATTAAAAAAGTGATCTTATCAAAATTTTCCACACAAAATTCCTGGTTTGGACACAAACTCAAATGTCCAGAAAAATAATTAATCTTCACTTACTAACCAGAATACCAAAGTTAAATATCTCATCTGAAGTCAATATTTGGAAATGAAATTACATTTTTAAGTAAGACGGAAGCTCAAAAGGAATTGTTCCTTTCAGTGCACCACAACGGGCTATATTTCCACTGAGTTCAAAGAAAGAGTGATTGGTAAAAAAATAAGCCAATATAAGGGAGAAAGTCAATGTCACTGGATGAGGATGACACAGTAGGAGAAGCACCTTCAGATAGCTCCATCCTCTGAATAGCACTGAGCAGCACCTTTAAAAGTCAGTTCTTCTTTCAAGTGTCCACAGCCATGCGCTAAAAACTAGTGAAAAATAAATCATTAGGTATATCTGAAACATAAAGATACATAGCCAATAGAATTTGGAATAATGAGGAGTTATGCAGCGATTAATTGTTTACTATGTAGCCCATGTTTTCCTTCTAGTTTTATGAAATGTCTTAAGCAGGGAAATAAGAAAATAAAACCTTTGCTTCCAGTGTGCTTGAGCATTGCATGTTTCATATTCTGCAGCACCAAGATTTCTTGCCGTGGTACTTGCTTTCTCTTTTCCATCAGTCAAGACCTTCTGCAGCTTCAGAAGAAAAGGCATTGCATATTATTTTCTTCATAGCTGCAAACCCAAAGTATTTAAGAGAAAATATAGAGCTCACTTGAAAAAGAGGGTTATAAGTGTCCCCTGCAAAAGGGAAAGTGTTGTGACATTTGAAGGATTAGTCTTGCTGGGACTCAAGGTTTTTACCAGTGATCTGCATCTGTGGCCTTTCCCAAAACACTCTATCATCAAATGATTCAATGTCATCATCAAAGAATTTTTGGCTACTGACTTTCCTTTAATAACAGTTGAGAAGTTTAATGAAAGGAAAGATCTGCATAGATTTATTCCTAAATTGGATGATATCCTGCCTTTTTCCTTTTTTTTTTTTTTTTTTTTTTTTTTTGGTAATATTTCTGCTCAGAGAAAATTATAGCCTCCGGTGCCAGTGATGTGCTCTGTACGTTTTGGTTATTACAGTGGTTTCAACTGGAACCATGGGTGAGGGAGTATCATTATAAAATTCCTGATACCCTTGATATATTTGTGCAGACATAGTTGTGGGCACCGAAGGCAGTGGAGGAGATGACATTTTCGAAGTGTTTTCTCCTTATTTTAAGCATCTGCTCGGTCATTCAAATGCAGTACATGCCCACATGCTCTCTAGGCAGAAAGAAACCACGTCCTGGTTCAGACCAGACATCTGACCTCATGTGTCCAACCTCACCTGAGTTCAAGCTGGTTTTCTGCAGCTGCCTCTCTAGCTGCTCCCTGTCCTGGTGGTGGTACCCAGCGGTCAGCCTTTTCCTGGCATTTGGCATCATTGCATCAGGGCATTGGAGGAGTTTTGTGGCTTCTTACAGGAGGACAGCCTGGAGCTGTACAAACCAGGAGTGACTGCAGTTTGTAGCAGAAACCTCCTGGGCCTGTAGGTTACACTTGTGCAGCGGTTGGGCAGAACAGGTGGTTGCACCACCTCTGTGAACAGCAAGTGTTGGGCCCCAGAGAGCTACAAATTCATGCTGTGTCTGCAGTGCCTGGGAAGATGAGCTGTGGAAATCAGGCCGGCTGGTGCTCTCTTTGCAATTCTCTAAGCTTCTTTATTTACTATTTTCTAGCACTGAATTGCTTCTGACTCCTTGTAGGACTGCAATAGTGACAGCTATGGAGGACATAAACAAGAAACTGAAATGCAAGGAGCCAGGTTTTCTAAAGAGCCAGGAGCTGGATTTCTTCCCATTTGGTGCCTACAGGCTGGGCCAGGTTTTCTGATTAATTCAGGCAACAGCACCGGGTGTCTCCCACTGGGTCACTGGTACCCTGCTCTGCAAAAAACTTCACTCACAAAGGCGTAAAACCCTCTTGGAAACCTGGCTGCTGTGAATCACAGGTCTGCTTATGTATTTATACTACTCTGAACCATGAGGATCAATTAATTGATGGTGATGCAGAGGTGGAGGGAACAGATTTTAATTTATCTTCACGAGCTGCTGTATTGGTAAGGGCTGCTTGCTGCCTCTGCAGAACCCTGTCCGCCTTGCTGTGACCCTCCTAAGCCAGGGGCTCACACCAAACCCTTGGGGTGGGCTTGTCACCTAACGCTGGCCACCTCAGACCAAGGTGGCTTTGCCATCAGTAACGTGAGATGACCAGCTGCACAAAGCTCTTTACCTTGCTGGTTGCAGACGCATCTCTAACGGTGGGAGGAACCACCTTCTTTTCCAGAGGACCATCTCAGACTAAGCATTTAGCTTTATGATGGGTGAAGTCCAGACAGAATAATCTTATGTGGAGATGGATGGGGCTATGGGTGGCCTGAACTGAAGCACTGGGCTTGCACTCTTCGCTGGACTGGGGAATCAGCCGCTGCTCTAACCAACCCCCAAGATTTTCTTTGGTTACATTCACTGAAACACCCCTCTGAAAGGGAAAAAATTCTGCTCCAGCCCCAGAAAGCTTCCTCTCATTGCAGTGCCCTAACTCAGCAATTAGGAGATATGTAAACGAGAACACATTTGTCCCTCCAACAGTAAAGGTAGCTGCCAGCAAAATGTGATGGGTCGGAAGCAAACCAGGTGGGAGCTGTAGACATCCCCCACTGGAGTTAGGAGAAAAGCTCTTACTGACATCTCTGCAAACCGGGGCTGAGCCAGACGAGGCCTGTGAAGAGAGAGCCCTGTGCGCCGTAAGGTTATATTGGTTTACAACCAAGGAGAGGAATTTTCTGTAGCCTACAAGATCCCTGCTGGCCAGCACAGAGACAGATTTCTCTTTCATCAGCACAACTGGAATTAATCTGGATTTGCTCGAGTGCAAAAAAAGAAATAAATTCACTCTGTATGTTTCCCCTCCTCTCCCTTTCCTCTACCCCCTGAATATGCATTAAAAATGAGCCCTGAGCCCTGTTCTGGAGAAGTGATGCCTGGAGATCCATGTGCTGGAAGTGTTTGGGAAACCTTTATATGATAGGGTCACCATCTGAGGCAGAGAATAGGAGGCGGGAGGAAGGAACAAAACTCTCAGGAAAGGAAGGAAATCAATGAAAGCCTGGTTACTCAACCCTGGCATAAATTAAGAATAGATAAGTAAGTAAATACCTGGTTGACTCAAGGCATCTTGTTAGGAGGGGCTCTGAAAGCAAAATTTGAATAGAGGATGTAGTGCCTCGGGAGATTAATAGTGGTTTTGAGTACTTTGGTTGATCTATGTCTTGATGTTGTTGCTGCTGCTGCTATCGGGTGGTTTGGAGTTTTTTTTGGTTTGTTCTTTTTTTTTTTTTTTTTTTTTTTTTTTACCAGAGACACCGTGTCTTCACCTATGGTGACAGTTTAAACAGTGCCAAGGAGCACTTTCAGGTACAGCCCCTTGGCCCTTGGTTGTTCACTGCTATTAAATTGCCTGAATTTTCCCCAGCATGCTTCTGGCTTGATCCCAGTAGGGCCCAGTTGCAAACTGGGAGCTAGCAGAGAAGGGCAACCGTTCCCAGTAGCAGTTCTGATGCAGCTGCCCACTTTTGGGAAAGTCTAACAGTGTGGACACGGACATCCAGCAGAGTTGCTCCCATGTTTGATGTACTAGTATAGATGCATTCTGGGTGTTTATGTTCAAAATAAAGTAAAATATTTAGATATATATCCATTATAAGCATCTAGACGCAGATTTCTGGAGGTGTTGGGGTGGGAACTCATGGGACAGCTGAGCACCAGGGTTCTGCAGTCCTGCACCCGCACTGGGCTGGCTCTGCTGTGCGTCCGGCCCCTGTGTGAGCTGAGTCACCTCTGTACAGCGGCAGGGAATGGTGCACTTCCACACTTCATTTTGTTGGATACAACTTCTGTCACTTCAGTGAGCTGAATTAGCTCAGCAAAGGGCCAGTGAAGCTGCAAAGCTGGGGCAGAAGGAGAGGGACCAGGAATCCAGCACCACAGAAGGGAATGGGGAGGATCTCCAAGGGTCTCAGTGGGACTTGAACTTGGGCTGTGAATATCCTATTGATGCCAGTGAGATCCCACACACGGGCTTACGTATCTTCCTCACCTAGGACTCCCCATTCAGCAAGTTCATTTTGTTGTGTTCTCTTTCCTCTCACAGCCTATAAAGTGTTCCCATCTCCCCTTTCTCTTTGGCATTTTGGCCTGAGTTTTCACGGGGAACACATGTATTGCATGAACTTGCAGTCTTGCCAGGTGTGTTGCCCAAGCCAAGTGTGAGCCCATTCTGTATCAGAAAAAGCCATTTATGGGGCAGGGAGTAGTCAAAAGCTTACTATTCATAGTAACTCCTGGCATTTAACAGTAAGTGTTCAAAATCTTTGGATGCTGGGAACATATAATTCATTGCAACAGCCTCAGACCAGCCCACATGAAGAAATCAAATTTTAGTACAATACAAAAAACCCTATCCTGAGGTTGCATCCTATTTATTTTAAGGGATTTTTTGTTCCAAATGTCCAATTATGAAAAAAAAAAAACCAGGAAAAATGCCTGTTTCAGTGGTCTTATAGCCATTTCTTATCACAATGAGGACAGGGAAAGATCAACACTTCCCATGAGAATTGACCAATTCAACAAAAAATACTAGAAAGGGAAAAACAAAACAAGACAAAACAACTCAACCCAACAACACATAGGCATTACTCAACACACAAAAAAAAGGAATGAACAAGAACAGGAAAAATACTATAAAATTTTAAAAGGCTGAAAATATGGTTAAACATCAAAGAAAGAAGAAGAAAATAGTTTTCTTTAATTCCCTTTTGAGCAATTCCCAGTCAACGATTTTTCAGGGCTTTAATGTTTTGGAGCGTTCTTGAAAACTAAATTTAGACTTACCTGCATTTTTACTAATATTGTATATATAAACTTTTAGTTTAGAATTTCCTAAATAAACAAGACTGGTTAGTTTTACTGTACTACCTCATATCAATAATACTTCAGGATATATTAATGTTCTTTTAAGGGTAAGGAAAACTGAGGCATAGAGAGACATTGACAAGTACTAGAATACCGAATATCTAGAGTATATCTCCAGCTTCTTCACTAGTGAGTTACTCATGGGATAATACCACCTACTTAAATTTAGACTGTGTTTAAACATACATCTTTTAAATGGAAGTAGGTCAAAAGTCACTGGTCTCCTGTTTTGGACTGGTGTTAAGGGTTTGACTACTGGCAGAAGCTAAACAAGTTTAAGTAAACCAGCACACCTGTGCATGGTGGGAACAGCAAAGCAGTTAACTTGTTTCCACAATTCATGTTCTTTTGTCACTTACGGATTCAGTTGAAAAAGAGGTATTTTTCTTTGTCCAAGTTTTAATGGAAAATTAATATTCTTCTAGAAAGTTTTAAAAAATTTGAAATGTGGACAATGCCAAAGGTGTCAGCTAGTCCAAACATGGAGAAAAACCTTAGGGACTTGGTGGCTTAGGAAACCCAAAATGTCTTTCAGAATCTTTCACTGTCAATTGGTCATCTTACACACTGATCTTATTCTACCCATGTTGATAGTTCCTACCGCACCAGGCATGTTTGCCTGTTTTTTATGAAATAAATACTCTTAATTAACTTAGTGACCTTGCACCACGGACCCTCCAAAGGAAGGTTGTACATCTTGATTTTCTCCGTATGTTTTGAGGAAAACAAGAATCATGAATTGATGTTCATACTGGGAACAAATGCCCCGGCCCCATATGCTACCTCATCTCCCCCCCATCTCTGCTCCTGCTGCTGTTCCCACATGTAGTCACTTACTTTGGCAGGTATGGCAATGCTTGTTGGACTGCTTTGTATAAAATAAGCCCTCATTTTGAGTTGCCCTTTAGAAACCCCTTCCTGATGTATAATTTCAAGGGTTTTCCAGTTTCCTCTGTGTGTTGTAGCTGTAAAAATTTCTCTTCAGGGTACATTTTTTGCTGGGAGCAGTTCTTTCAAGGTCTTCTTTCTTCTTGTAGTAAGAAAACATACCATTAGCAAGGTCTGAGTTAAAAGAGATATTTTTTTCACCCTCCTGGTATCAGGGAGTTGATTTGAATAAACATGTTCTGCCTTGAAAGACAAACCACATGAAAAAGAGGGCAGCACAGGGAGGCAGGACTTCAACGAACAGTGCTGGTGGAATTGGCAGTGACGGGTCCAGGCACAATAGTTCCCAGCTGCCCACCCTGCTCCTCTGTTAGGGGGTTACTACTCTGCCCTTCTACTCACAGTCTGGCATCTTCATGCAAACACCAGCAGCACCAGCAGTGATAGAGCTGAGTAGGCAGAAAGTTCATGGAACGCTAGCTGTTAGGTGGAGGCCAAGGTGGAGGTGACACAGACCAAAGGAGCTGGCATTCCCAGTGGCGTGTCTGTTGGACCCCTGGTTTTCCAGTTCTTTCTACTTGCCTTGCCTGCTTACACCAGTGAAAACAGTCAAAATATGCCCGAGTCATTCATTCATCTCAGGAGGACATAGCCACACTACCTGCAAACAGGCTGGTTGCCTCTTGGTCATTAAATGGAGCGTTAAAGACTTCTATATATATACCATAACAGTTTGGCCCAGATCCTTGAAGGATCAGGAGCAGCAAAGAAGCATACGGTCCATCCCCACCCCCTTTACTTGCCGTGGCTCCATAGTCACACCCCTGAAAAAGGTGGGAAACAAACTTTCCAATGGTGCTTTGCCTCCAGAGAGAGTGCGCGATGCTCTAGCAGTGCCTAACGCCTGTGGTTCTGGCACCAGCGGAGCTGACTGCCGCACTTTCACTGGCAGATCACTCAAGGCAATGGAGAATTCAGTTCAGGGAGAATTCAGGGAAATTGCTTTTTTAATAACAGGGCAGGAGTTTTCACCCACCTCTTTCACCCTAGCCTGAATGCTGCAGAGAGTGGTTATCTGTAAGAATTGGCTTCCTCAGATGGTTTGAGTCATTTTTCTGAGTGTTAAGTTTTAAGGGATTTTTTTTTTGTGGCTATGCATTGACTCTGGTTTTGTCCCTGGCATCCCTACAGGAAATTCAGCTCCACAGTTCTGGTGTCAGACTCAGCAAAACAGCCCTAGACTAAGTGGGAAGAGTTAGACCCTCTGGGAGAACAGAGGCAGCGTGAAGAGGCAGGGTGAGGGGAGGTTGTCCTGTTGCCCTAGTTATTCTAGTTTTGTGGATAACCATAAGGTTACAGCCTTCAGCACTTCTGCCAGTCAGAGCTATTTTTAATTAAAAATAAAGCCAGGAAGTTTTTAATATGGACAAACCAATAACGGGTTGTGTCACTGGCAAGTTCTAAAAATTACACTGCTGAGTCTATAAAAAACAAAACCATTTGCCTACCTTTTTTTTTTTTTTTTTTTTTTTTGTTCAGCCATGGGCCCTAATATTAAAAAGTACTTTTCTTGCTAAAGTCATTACCTATAAACTTGTGCAAGCAGCTGACAACCTAGTCTAGGACACTAGTACAATACAGACTTTCATGTATAAATGGAGACGGGTATGGTCAGCAGTGTGTTCTATACTGCGGCATTGCCCTGTTATTGTATGTTTATATCAATATATATAAATACCGTATTTATATCTTGCTCTGCCCTCCAAAAGCCCCACAAGGCATCGGAATATATGGTAGCCCATCAGTGATCAAATACCAATAAGCTGGAAGATGTGTAAGGAATCAACCCTATAGCAAGCAAAAATCCATGTGATGAAGGGAATTCCATATTTGGCTGGAAGGAGGTGACTAGAAGATTTTTTTCAAGAACTATGTCATTAACCATTTCTTAAGAATGAGCATGTTTAATATGGTCATCAGTCACTTTAGCACAAGGCTGCTGAGATTTGCTGATGACACAAAGAGGACTGGAGTATTGTGCAGGGAGAACTGAAGTTCTGAGGGTAAAAAAAAGCAGAAACGAGATGATATTCAGCAGCGCAAAACACAAGGATTTCACTTTAGAATTGCAAATTTTTGCTGGAATTTCAGAGCCATCAACTGGAAGCAACTGGGATGGGAAAGGTGTTAGTTTCTTAGCTGATAACAATTTTATTTGGAGCCATCGATGTAATGGAACCACAATAACACAGAAGTCTTCCCAGGATGGAAGATGTTTCCAGCAAAGATGTTTCAACACTGTTGTAAGGGATCTGCCATATTGCCTATTTTCTGGGTACTCACTGTTGTATGCACAAGCCTGAGCAAATCAGGCCTGGGGTGGCAGCTAAACAGGCTAGGCTAGGGTGCAGAAACAGCCTCATCACAGTTGCAGAAAACTTTCTTCAAGCCAAATTAGCTTTCACCTGGCATGTGACCAGATCTGAACTATCTTCTGCAGAGCTGGGAAAGCAAATCTCCTTGTAGGCTCCTAGCCATTAACACCTTTCACTGGAAATGCAGCAGCTCTACAGTTGTCCACTTCAATGTGCCAGCAACCTATTCTGAAGCATCTGATACGAGTCACGCTCAGAGACGTGACCATGGTAAGATGAGCAGCTATTTCCAGTTTGGCAGACTGGCAATTTTTGTTTCCCTGGGAACTGGCAACTGCCAACATACACTGAGCCACTGTGTAGGAATCCATAATTAATGTCACATTTGCTCTACCATCAGTCTAGACACATTTGTCTAAACTATTGTTTTAAAAGAGAAATAAAAATATAAAAAATGTCAATCCCCAACAGACAGAAAGTAGAGAGTAAATAAAGCCTGGCAGGCTTTTTTGCCTTTGATCACTTTTGCTACATTCCTAGTTGCCTTTTGAAAGTGTCTGGCACAGATTTGTGAAATATGATTTACTTTACCCTCTTTGGCTTTAAAGTTGCCCTGCATTAGTTGGCATCACACAACAAAAATGTTATTAAATAAAGTAGCCACTGTGTTTAGGGTTTAGCAGAACTATGTTGTATTTTACTTGGGCACCTTTTGCTGGTGTGTTATTCTGATGTCATTTTCCTCAGCCTGCAAACATCCAGGTTTTTTCAGAAATAGCTTCACTAATGTCTGAAGTGTGGCCATTTGTGAAGTGTCATACTGAAGGAACAGTGTTACAGAGGGTTTTGGATCAGAAGTATATCATTAAACATCCAGATGAAAGCACAGCAAAAAGATCAGTTGGTAGGATCCTGATTTGATATCTTGCCTTATAGCTAGTTAAGATTTAAAATGTTCTTTAAAAATGTCAGTAAAATGACTGTATAATTTCTCAATACACGATGCCCTTTTCTAACAAAAAAGAGAAATCACTCTTTCTTCTTTCCTTCTTTTTCTCTTTCTTCCCTGCTTCTCTTTCTTTTTCTCTTCCCCCCTCATGCCCCCACCCCCTTGAATTTCAGTCCTCTAGAGCTGTGTAGATAGCTTAAATCACTCATCTAGGGTTCCTTAGAAGTTAATGTAGTATGACATCCCACCCGTTATTTTACTGTTGTCTCTTAGGGTGGAGTAAGGAGGAGCTCTCCATTTATACAGGGAACCTAGGCAAGTAACTTAGGTGCCACCCTAATTCATAACTTCAGGTGTTTATAGATGTATACATCTACCTGTGACCTAGCTGTCTTGACTCCCATTATAGTTAAAATCTTATTGGTACAGTTAGTGGAAGCAAAGTGGGCAAAGATCTTATGGCCAGATGTAGGTGTCTACAGAAAGATGAACCCCACTGACTGTTGGGATTAATTCCCCACTGACTAAAACAGGGGTCTGGATGCCCATCACACACGTAAATATGTCCTGAAAACACTTTGGGCATGATTGGTCCCACCCTCCATGGCTAACTTATAAATAAACCATTTATGTGTAGGCTCCCAAGTGTAATACTGATCTGTAAGCGACCAAGTCACTCTGGAGAAATGACCAACTCTCACTGTTATGACTGTCCACCAAACTTTATGTAACCTGCAAAAGTTGCCTGCAGTGAATTTTTTTTCTTGAGACGGATGATTTAGAATGAACTCAGACACATTCTTTAGACATCATAGCTACTTATTTGTGACATTTCAAAGTTCTTATCAACATGATATCACCACAAAAGCCTTTTAACTAGAGATGGAGAAGAGCTGACTTTTGGTTTTAATGCATCCAAGTATTTATATTTATGACACCCTCATTCACATAGTTTCTGAGCATTTAACAAAGGGTGCAAACAGTGAACTGTGATAGTCTGTGCATTTACTTTCTCCAGTTTTTACTTTCTCTGATAAGAAGTGTAGGTCTAGAAAGTTCTCCACATAGATCTCCTAATTACACTCTTGTAAATACAAGGTAAAATTATTATTGGATTCAAGCAAAAATACACACCAACATTAAGTGTCGTGAAAACATTGTCTTGAAGTGGCAATAATGCAAATTGTGTAAAATTTGGGGGGAATCATCATAAGTAAAGCTCGTGCACAGTTTGTGACCAGTTGTTTGGGTTTTTTTATTTTGTTGTGCAGTGACAGCCTTTCTGTATTTCTGTCTGAGTGCATGGGATTTTAGGAAATCAGTGATTATAAGGGAAATTTTAATGAATGGAGAGGTGAAAGAAGAAAAGTTAGAAGAGTGAGTGAATGGTAAGAAGCACAGTGTGCATAGATAACATTTTCCTGATGCAAGCAGCCTAGACCACACCTAAAAATGAGGCTCAGCTGGGATAAATTAAGTTGTCCTTATTAAAGTAGGCATTTTAATAAAAGCAGTGATTCAGGCCTGTTCAGAATTTGTATTTTGACTGAAGAAGCCAGAAGATTTCTTAAGACTATTTGTAGATTTCTGAGACATTTTGGAGGGTAAAACCCCCTCAGTGTAGGCACAGTATTGTAACTGTTGCAAGCGCTTGGCATCCCTTTCCTACCATCTCTCTAAGGGCAAAGCTCAGGGAGCGTGTTGAAAGGCCAGGGCCTATCTTCTAAAGCTCAGTACAACAGAAGCCTACAAATGTACACAACTTTCACCCATGAATTTAAACATCTCCCTGGTCTTCTATCTCAGGCACACACATGTGCAGTGGACTCCTGTTCCCTTTCCCTGAGAGAACATCAGCAAGCAAACAATGACCTGCAAGTCAGTTGAGGAATGAGACATACAATTAGCAGTGAAATAAAAAACAGCTGGTGCAACTGAATAGCTGTTATTCTGAGCACATGAACCTGAAAAGATACTGTTTATTTTATAAGACAAACAAAATTTGCCTTCTGTTTGATCTAGGAGAGCATCTACCATCGGGAGCTGTCTGTTCTCATTTAGACTTTCTGGTGCCAGGGCCAACTGCGCCGAGTTATAAACAAAGAGCAGAAAGTATCACTTTCCTTGTTAATTTGACAGTAAACAGTACTAATTTGCCTGTGCAGCTGTTTATTGATACCGCCTCCCCAACAATTTAATATACAAAACAGTAGCCACTGCGCTGGGGCTGCCCCGTTTCTAACGTTGAAGGAGCCAGAGTGGCCATGATCTCACGTTGCAAAGCAGACATCAGGAGGTACAGCCTCTTGCCTTGCACCAGGGCAAGCTATGGAAATGCATTACTGGGATCAAGATGAGGAATTTTTTCCTCATGGGTGTCTTCAAGGTGTTTCCAGAACCCTTTCTTAATAGTCTTTCTCTGATTTCTGTGAGGTTTATGAGAGCATTGCCATCTACTTCCGTGGTGTCTGCTCAACCAGCTTGCAAAATCTCGACACTGAAAATAGGCCTTAGGTGTTTAATTATGCAGCTTTCCCAGTATATATAGATTAAATGCTGCATTGTATAAAATAGTGACTGGCAATATTTGTTCTGAACAAAATTAAGCTGACTCTGAAGTTGCTCTGTTGTGAGATACAAATGGAAGAGAGGGATCCTGTAGATGATATTGGTTTGCTTATATAAACATGTACATCTAGGTTGATAGGAGCCAGACTACAGCCTCCACCATCAGCTCCTAGGGTGAATGTCCTTAGACCATCCATCATTGAAGGCAATCCCTTCAATCATCAGTTGTTTCCTCGCTAAATACCTTCTGTTTAAAAACCTCTTTTGGGTGGGATTTTGATCTTGCGCTGAGATGCTGAATCTTCTGCACCATACAATAATTCCTAGATTTCTCCTCTGAAACCTAATAAAATGGTGGAATTAGGCTTGCAGTTAATAAATATTTTCTCTTAGTTTTTCAACATTTCTCCAAGGATTTATTAGTTACACTTCACACCAGCTGTGTCCAAAGGGTTGCCTGAAAGCTGTTGAGAGATGGGTTTGGGAGCCAGCCCTATGCTAACTACTCCTACCCTATGATACTTTATATGCATTACTGCACCAGTTCCCCGAGCTCATCAGTTTATAAACCCTAAATGCTCTTATGTACTAGGGAAAGCTGAGTGCTCTTTGCAGCCTCTCTTTTATTTTGTAAGGGTGAAAATAAGAGAATCACAGCAAGATTTGTAGTTCCGCAAGGAGAAATAATGATTAATGATTGTACTGTCTCACCTTGGCCCACACGTTGGTCATTATTCCCAGCTGTGCTTGTAAACTTCCTTAGCTGGAAGAAATGGATCATGCAGGAGAACAGGTACTTACCCCCATGAAATTTCAAGAGGTCAAGATCTGCAGGTTCCATTCAGGTGACAGGGACAGTGAATGGGGCAGAGACGTCCTAAAGCACAGTGGACTCTAATCCTGTGCCTTGCTTTCTGGTTTTGAAGATATGAATAGATCAAACTGGGCTCAGAGGACAGTCTTGAGTGTAATGCTCTGGCTCAAGTCATCAACAGCAGCGGCTCTGGGGCCTGCGGTTCACTCAGGCCATCTCTCTTTCCTAGTAAAGTAAACAAGGTGTTTATGTGCACAAACCCACAAAAGCTTTTCTTTTAGTATGTAGGTGGGCACTTGCCATTGTTGTTTTTTTTTGGCAGCAACAGGGTCACTATGTTGTTACAATGCCTTTGTGATATGGAGTGTTTTGGTCCTTGGAGGCTGTGGAGAGAGGATGGGGGATCGCAGTGGATTGTGCCAGGGTCTGACCGCCGTGACAGGCTGGTGGGGCAGAAGAAGTGTGTCTTGGAGAAATCAAGGAAGCTGCAAGTGGCCATTAGTGTTCTGGGGTAAGACCCAGGCTGCTGGCTCTGCTTGGGGTGTGTGGATTGGCTGGGGCTCACTTCTGTCAGCAGCAGTGCCCATATTAACCACAGAGCTAAGATGCCACCAAAGGGGACACTGGGAAGGTGGCTGGTCTTGCAGAAAGGCATGTTGGGGGGGGGGGGCGGGGCTGGCACCAAGGATGCCTTTCCCTCATAGCAGTGGAGCCTGCAGAAGTTCTCCCCAGCCAAGGATAACTCCCACCTTTTTTTCATTTGTGCTTGTGGTTCTGGCCTGGAGCTGGCAGAGATCTTCAGCTTCCCTGGGGCAGCAAGGGAGAAATTCTACAGAGAGGCCATCTTGCTAGTTGTATTTTCTCAGGAATAATGTAGATGTGGCTTTTGTTTGTGTGGTCATAGCCCTGTGACACAGTGCCAGGATGCAAAGCGTTCTGCAGAAGAGCTGATGTCCCTGCCCAGAGAATATTCAACCTACACAAATGACATGCAAAAGTAGACAACATGGGCTGTCATATTTGAGAAGCAAGTATAACAAAAACAAAGGTAAGACATTCCTTGCCCAATTTGCATGATTTTTAATAAGAGCTTTTTACTTTTGCCTTTTCTTTTCACTTACCTATTCTATTAATGCTTCCTTGGAGTAAAGACTGATACTGTATCAGCCTTTTGGACAAAGGATTGTTTTAAAGATTGTAATGAACCCTTGGAAGAATTCATACAACTTGATTATGCCAAGTTTTGATTGGATCACTCCACTTGGCAGAGATGGTGATATCAACTTTGATTATTTTTTTTTAAAAAAATCACTGTTGCCCAATTTTCAAAGTCAACAGTTTGATAATTAAAAATACATGTATGACCTTCATTGGGCTGCGAGGGAATTTAAACGTACATATAATACTCTTACGTGTACTGATGATTTAAGGTGTAGCAGAGAGAACAAGCTGACAACATCTTGCCACTGAATACACAGAATTCAGAAAAACAGTATGGGTGTACCAGTAAAAATACTATGACTCCATTTGCTTTAATGTTTTTCAAAGAAATTGAAAGAAAAAGTATTTAATGTCCATATTTTCACCAAAAAATATAAATAAAGAGCCAAGTATTTGAAATAACATTCTGACACTCTACTTGATTCTTACTGCATGCAAAATCAAGAACTGCACAAATGTGACCTGTGGTGCTCATGGCTACCTCTTGACAGGTAACTACTGAGATGTTCCCAAATTCAGTCAGGTGAGGATATTAAAATGTCACCCACTGTGATACAGCTGAGGAGCACTGCCAGTTCTCAGGGTGGTGGTATGTTTGCAAACAAGTAGGGACATACCTTGTATTATATATGCCCTGGATACGGTTTCAATGGTGGTTTGAAGTCTACAAGCACTGCTAAGAATTGTTCTGCCAAGTGAGCCTGAAAGAGGTCTTCTCCTCACTGAGCTCCAGCTTTGTAGTGGGATGAAGCTGAGTTAATTAGCATTGATAACATACAGCTGTGGGCTGGCTTCAGGGGTGGTGGGTTGGCTGATGTAGATAAGGTGCAGCTGTGGCTGGTTCTGTTGAGTGGTTGAGAGCCAGTGAAGAGAGAGCAGCTGAGGAAGACATGGAGAGAGGAAGAAGCAAGAGGAGAGACAACACATTCCCTGGATGAGGAGATGGCAGCAGAGGGACTGGCATGAAGAACATGCTGGTATGAGATGGTAAAAGACCTTGTTGCAGCTTGATGGTCTGGAGAGTGCTGTGACACAGCTTAGCTGGCAAATGTACTTCCCTCCGCTTCTGGGGTTTGTATTTGGGTGGCACCCATAGTAGCTGTGTGCAGTGACGGGCCCCATGTGCAAGTGGATCCTCAAGTGGCATCACCAAGTTAACTCTGTAGGTTTGTGCTTTCCCTACAACTTCAACAAGGGAGCTGGTGTCTGAAAGGCAGAAAGTTGCCTACAGCCAAAAGCTTACTCCATACTGCTTACTTGCTCTTCCATACCGCTTTGCATATCGTTTTGTATCTGCTGGACTGAGGTAAGGGACAGCAGGAAAGCCAATGAGTGGTTGTAGTAGTGGTCTGGTAATGTATTTAAATGACTTGTGGAGCCCAATTAATTAATTAGCAAGTCTGAAAGAGTCATCTAGCACTTCTTTTAAACAGTTGCAGCGCAGCCCTTTCTACTTGTTTTTCTTCTGTGTATCTTGGCCTGTCATCTCCAGATGTGAAGGCTAGTATTTGGACTTGGTGAACCTGGCTTGGGTTTGGGTCTCTCTCCAAGCTTTCACAGGAGCCAAGGCCTGTTGAACATTTACATGACCAAGGTCTCAAAGATCTTTGCAAATGATAAATTACATACTTGTCAATACTTTTATTTTGTTGTCTTGGCCTCAGATCACAGTTTGCAGGTTTCTTGCGTTCATGTAGACGGTAACTGCAGGAGAGTTGTCCCTAACTCCAAATTAACATCTGAACTGTAAGATTTAAGCTCAGGGAGCCAGGAACAGGAAGGGTCCTCCCAGCTGAAACTAATTGGATCCATGCTCCAATATCCATGCCTGTTTCCAAAAGGGTATAATGATTCCAGCCAGACTGTTTGCTCAGTGTCAGTCTGAATTTAACTTCATGCTACTTTGCTTTATTTTAATTTGACATTATTTTCATGTTTATTTTACCTAATAAGTGAATCATTTAACTATAAAAGACTCATTTTGGAGGGTTAAGGGTGGAATCTGGAATGGGTGAAGCTTGGAATAACCACTGACCTGCTCGATTATGTTGGAGTAGGGCATGAGCAATGATGTCACATCAGGGAGGCAAGCCAGACACGTAGGGGTGAGCAGGCCTGCCATTCTCCCTTCTTCATCATTGGAAATGTCAGTAGGCTTGCTTGAAGGACAGATGTGGTTGAGTTTGTGATAAAGGCACTCTGAAGTCTCCACCAATCAGGACGCATTAAGGTTAGTGTTGAAATTCCCTTTGAAGAATGGATCTTAATAGAAAACTAATGGCATTAACACCATGAGGACACAGCTTCATTCAATCTGCAATATCAGGACATAAATGCGCTAGGAGACTTTGAAGGTGGCTACTGATCAGATAAACCTCACCTGAGGGGTACATAGTCTGTGATTCAGACAGTGCACTGTGAAACCAGAGCAAACTGTTTCTGAAAACTGGGCCCTTTCATAATTTTGCAAGCTATCTTCCAAACTAAGTCATCAGTTGAATTTAAGATTCTTTAACGGTGATTTGAGTCATTCCTGATACATGCTGTTCTGAAGGTGTCATTTAGTATGAGAAATGTTCATGTCTCCTGACTTCAAGGGAATTTGTTTCCTTTGTTGTCACTGGAGGTGGGATTCATCTTGTATAACTTTAGAAAGCTACAGTGAGGATATCTACATCAAGGATAGTCATCCAGGCATCTCCTAAAAATGAAGGAAGAAATGGGATTGTTTCATCTAGCTTATTTTTGTTATCAGTGTTTGGAAAAAGGTATCATGACTTTAAAGTACATCTCTCCTTGCTGACTATTGAGAATTGGAGTTGTTCAGCTGGGATGAGAGAAGGCTCTAGGGAGACTTTCCTGTGGCCTTTCAGTATATAAAGAGGGCTTACAAGAAAGGTGGAGAAAGACTTTTTACCAATGGCTGTAGTGACAGGATAAGGGTCAATGGTTTTAAACTTTAGATTGGACATAAGGAAGAATTTTTTCATGATGAGGGTGGTGAGACACTGGAATAGGATGTCCAGAGAAGTTATGGATGCCCCAACCCTGGAAGTGTTCAAGACCAGGCTGGATGGAGCTTTGAGCGATCTAATCTAGTGGAAGATGCCCCAGCCCATGGCAGGGATTTGGTCTGGATGATCTTTGAAGACCCCTTCCAACCCAAACCATTCCGTGATTCTGTGACTATGAAGAGGGTGACTATTTCTATGCAGAGGTCTATATTTTCAGTGTATACTTGTGGTCAGGTGAACTTGGTCCTTGTGGTCTAAAACTGAAAACTTTAAAATGATGTGGTCTGGCCCACTGTACGTAACAGACTGTTACAGTTTACTTCAGTACCCCTGTCCCGGGTCACATCTTGCCGGGCCAAAGCATAATTTTAACGCAACTACTCATATTTTCTAGAAAAACATCTGTTGCTGGTCTGAAGATCTCATGTGCAGCCTGCACGACTTATTTCTAGAGCTATACTTATATCTGTATCAGCTAAACCAACCTTTAGTTTGACTGGGATGAGGTTACTGAATAATCCAAATCACTTGGTACTGGGCCACAGTCTTCATTTATTAATTAGTCACCTGGAAAACTGTGTAATCTGAAAATTTTATGAGCAGCAATTTTTATACTTGTTTTCAGAACAGTGATCAAAGCACTGAGTGACATGACACATCATACCAATCCCTGTAGGAGCCCAGTGGATGCACCATATTCGGAAGTAATTTCCTGTTGACATTCCTATTTCTGAGACCTATTGGCTAATAATTTCTAAATTCATTTCGTGTATGTGCTATTGAGCCTGTGCAATGCTTAAGGTTGAAGGAGAATGGTGGCACAGTCAATTGACCTTACAAAAGCCTATATACCCCATATAACTCAGGAGATTTTATTATAGACCAAATGTGTTGTTTCAAAAAAGAATCAGGTCAATCTGAACTTACTGAGTGGCCCCAATTACACCATATTTCTAATTTTTTTATTTATTGAATCAGATTTTTGCATTCCTTTAATGTTGCCATAAATTGAAATCATACTAGTCTTAGCTATCTGGTTACCTGTCTGTGGCATCTCACTTTTCTGCCTTGAAAACTTGCATATCAGTTTTGATCTTACTTCTGGAGTTCTCCTGAGCTTTTATGGTCATTACAAATAGGTATCAACTCACCAAAATGTCTTTCAGGTGGTTCTTAGGTGCAAATTACCAATATTTGTTGAATTAAAAATTGCTCATTCCTCCTAGCTGGCCAGAGTAAGTTTCCTGCAGGCAGTTTAGGCTGGAAGCCAAGTTTTCTCCCCACCTACAGACCATGGTCACCTGAGTTCAAGGAGAACCTCTTTATATGGGCTTCACACCAGCCTTGACTGAGACATATGGCTAGACATGAATTGCTGTTAACAATATGCAATTCTTATCCAAAAAAAAAAAAAAAAGATCAATATATTTGAGGGATGGCTGACCACAAGATTTTACCACCTGGAGAAAAAAAAAGAAAAAACAAACAAACCAAAAAGACCAAGTAGCTGACTTGCAAAAATCCATACATTGACCATCTTTCTCCCCTTATCCCTACCTCTCAAGCATTGCATACCAAAATCCTTTTGTAGGACAAGTAACAGAAGGGCGAATCCTTCCCTCACTGACACCGAGCCAAGCCTGCAGAATCCATTAGGATTAAGCCTAGTTGACTCCTACTTTTAGCCCAAGGCTGGCACTTGTCTGCTTATGGCAAAACCTCATCAATGATATTTTGGATAACCAAACCCAAGTGTGACTGATCTAAGAGAAGGATGGTGGTGTGGTTGAGACGCTGGAGCTGGGTATAGGATACATAAACTCACTTTCTGGTCACCTCACGGTCTTGTTTGACCCACTGTAAGGTTGATATACTAATGGATGCTACACAGGTGTTTTGGCTATCTCTGGATCATATTTTAATTGACACAATGAATATCCAAGTGGGCTAATTCTCATTTCACAACCATAACGGACCTGCAAAAGTCTTTCTTTCCACAGAAAAGGAGTTACTCAAAGGATAAAGAGGTTAAAGAAATAAAGGATTAAAAGAGTTACAGTACAAGCCATAATGTCTTGTCAGTACATGATATCTGAATCATAAATAGTTGGTGAACATTTAGTCATTCATAAAGCATCATTCTTACAAAGATTTTTTTACTCTGTAGCTTCGTATGTGTAGAAAATTACTATCTTGAGGAAACAAAGAGATTTTGCTACAAGGTCCATTCTGCTGAGTGGAATACAGCCATGTAATTGTCTTGCTATTAAGCAGCAATATTTTCTTATTGACAGGGAAATAGGGCTTTGTGCAATCAGACAACCTGTATCAAATAAACTGAGTTAGACAGATTTATCTAAAGTTGTCTCAGACTCTCACCCTCTCTCCACCACAGTAATCTGATCCTGCAGGATTTCACAATGAGATTTTGGCAGTTGTTCCCTTAAGGTCCATGACTCTTCCGATAAAATCCTAGATGCTGATCGGAAAAAACCCTTCAAAGCTAGAGAAAGAGCACATTATTACAGTGGTTGACATAATGACATCTGGAGGAAGACATTACCACTCAAAAATTGACCATGGTGATGTGGTGAGTGCTGTGGCTTCTCCTAACATCAAAGCTCAACATGGTAGTTAACAGATGACAATACCCACTTCCTTGGGTCTTACTGAATTTACTTACTGTGCTTCTTGAAAATCATCTTCTCCACCACATAAGTGACCAAAAAGAAAACATCTACAGAAAAAGTCAGTAACATCTGTACTATGGAGCCAAATGTGCCCATGTTTATATGGGGCTTTAATATGTATGAACAAGTGCTGACTCTAGATTTTGTAAATTTAGTATAACACATCGCTAAATATTTTTAATGCTGCTTTTGAACACAGTGAGGATATGAAATCTCTTATCAAATATTTAGCATGTCAAAGAAAAGCATATCTCTGCTTGTGCTAGTCCACCTATTTAGAAGCTTCTAATCTGTCTTGCTGCTCTTCAGTCCATCTATCTAAAGAATCATTAAATGCCCACATGCATAATTTGACACCAGCTATTTTTCTGCTCTGTGCTGAGCAGCTGTATGGGATTAGGCAAAGTGTTCAGAAGTAGGGAAGAGACTGGGAGAAGTCAGAGAGGAAAGGAAGCGGGAATGAGCCCTGGTTTTGTGCCCAATGAAGTCTGGATGGCTACCAGGATTCCTATTGCTCATTATTCCTTTGAAGTCAGTAAAAGTCTGTGAAAATTACTGGTGAAGTTTTCTCACCTCTACCTAGCTCTAGTAGATGACAGTTTACTCCCACTGCTGCTTTCTCTTTTAGCTTTAATTGGAGTTGGTCCATAGTCTACATTAATAGAGTCCAGTCCTTCCCCTGACCCAGGTTAATGTCAGCATGATGGCACCTGATGAACCATGGAGGTGGAAGGGGTAGTGGGTTTTTTCTGAGACCTAGGATATTACATTTAAAAATAAATAAATAATCCAAATAACCTGAAAGAACATTGTATAGTTGTAGAATCAAGCACTTAAAAGCTGATAAATGCCAGAATTAAGGATGTCAATCAACTTCAAAACATAGCCTTCTGGCATTGGAAATTATGATAGTCTTTAGTTATCTCATCACATACTTTTTTTTTTTTTTTTTCCTCGAGGCTCCTGTCTCTATTAATGCACATGTAGCAAAGAGGAGCAGAAAAAGAAAGGGAAGAGTTGCCTATTAAGTTTGCATCAAATGAAGCAGAGCTGAGTGTAAAAATGGAGCTGCAAAAAGGAGCTAATAGCCGTGGAAAGGGAGTTAAACCACCAATTTTGAGATCATAAAATTTTTACAATTATTGTAGTGTCTTCTTCATCTCTGTATCTGGGGAAGTATTGACTCGGATTATAACCAATCATCTAAGCAGTCATCCCTTTGACAAAGTGGTTCTAGCTGGTTGCGAAACCATAGATACAACCTTCACACCCATACAAATTTAGAAAACTTATTGAGAGGTACCGGAATTGCTATAGCACCTTTATTGACTGAAACAATACTCATCTATGATTAAATCTTCCAAAGATTTTGTCCAGCAAACTAAGCAGAGTTTTTTGGAATCTCATTCATTCCTCTTTTGCTAGAAAAAGCAATTAATCTATTTTGGAGGACGTTTTTGTTACAATCAAGCAAAGCTGTGTGCTTACACATACAAGTCATGGACATATGCGGTCGTCTTAACCTGTTACAAGGCAATCACATTCATGGTAGAACTGATAGTCTTTGTCCAAGCTCTAGAGAAGGAGACCCAAATCAAAGACCACCTCAGCAAAAGGTCCATCACATCTCTTCAGTCTGTACCGTTCAAACATCTCTAGTCTTACCAGTAGCAGCAAGGAGGTGAAACATGATTACATTGGTGTCTACTCTAAAACTGATCTTAAACCCATCCCACCATAAAAGCTAGCAAAACAAACCTGAGACTGATGGACACATTAATTTTTTTGGTAGCAGAAGCAGACTGGTCATTGACAATGCATTGCAAAGGTCAGTTTACACTTTGATCATCACTTAGGTCTGGAGTAGAAAGAGACCTGATGTTCAGCCCCCATGTCTGTACACCATGCTACTCTAGTTCCTCCTTTCCCAATGTGGATCTGAATTTCTGATGCTCACACATTATCAAAGACAGACAGCTTGGAGATTCCCACTGCTGTTACCCAAACTAGATTTTGGGTGTAAATCTGTGGTTCTGTGTAGAACAGCTCAGGCTGTATCCCACAGCAGCGTCCCCAAATCTGAAGTCCTCCTCATAGTTCTCTGTGTTGGACACACTGGTGGGACAGGTGATTTTGGGATGTCTAAGCAGGCCTGCTTGTCACAGCAGAATGTCTGTGGCCAAAATATAGATATTCAGGACAAGATGAGTCCCTCCTTGTAAGTCCATCTGAAGAATATTAGTAAAGGACATAAAAAAGTCTTAGGAGTGAAATATCCAGGTACAAACCAGCCGCAGGGTACTGCTACTACTGAAAGTGGCAGGAAGGCCCCAACAGCACTGCTGGCTGTCTTGTAGTGTATGCACAAGGGGCTAAAGATGGGAAAATTACACAGAGAAGTGTAAAGTCTAGATTTATGAACATTCTGAAGCCTGCTTTGTAATCTTTCTAATGTCTTTCTGGTGTAGTTTTACATGTGTGCATGTGACATCTCAGAATAAGAGGAATGTAAGTCTGGAGAAGACTTCAGGAAGACATTGAAGACAAATCTGAAAGTCATCCGTGTTGTTCTTGACACATTTGCCTATTCTAAAAAACAGCCCATGATGAAAAACTCAAATTCCCAAGCAATAAGTTGCCTTAGCTTTAAAAAGTTCGTCTCTTCTCAAACCTGATTTGTTCTCACTGACTGTTAAGCTCATTACTTCTTATTTATCTTCCCTTGTTCTTTGTGTACACCTTGTATATCTAAGCCCATAAAAATTCTGAGCCAAAGTAGAGTTTTGGATCCCTCTGTCTCCCAATGGAAGTTTTAAGTTCAGTTATGTGTTACTGTCTTCGAACACATGGTTAAAGGAATAGGATTTTCACTTTTTACTTTGAGTATTTTTTTTTTTAAACTTGGTTTTCTTGGTTTGAGCCAGCTGTAGAGGAGATTCTGGTATTCTCCAGCTCTGGAGGAGCTTGTTCTCCTCAGTATCTCAAAGAGCAGCCACCAACAGCACAGTGAAGAGCTGTTCTTGTGGTGAGGAAACGGTGGTTTAGTCCTCTCCCATTTGCCAGGAGCAATTTCGGAACACCTTCTCTCACCAAGGATCTCAACAGGCAAGTCTTTCTCACACAGTGCCCAAAATAAAAGCTTTTGTCTTTACAATTAGAAAGGGCTTCAGACATTGAGTACTTCTTGCGGTGAGAGATACTTACTTAGAAAACCACTCTAGTGAAATTCAAAGCAAATATCCAGCTGCCTACCACCCTCTGCCTCAACTACAACTAATGATTGTGTTCCCTTCCATATTCGCTGAGAAATTTCAAATGTCCATGTCAACTCTGATACCATCTCACAGACGGCTAGTTTCAGTTGTGCCTGCTGTCTCTGTTTCTAAATATGTTTTTATATTGCTTGTTTTTTTCCCCCCTTCATTTTCCATCTAATAACATTACTGAAAAGTGGTGTGAAATAGATGAATCCATCCGTTTCCTCTTTTACTCTCAAGCTCACACACATACAAACCAGAGGATGTGCATGAAGTGCAGGAGACGGGGAAAAAAAATAAAAATAATAAAAAAATTAGGCACATGCCTTTTTTACTTCTGCAGTGAATGAAAACCTAAGGTCCTGAAGTACCAGAGTCCTACAAGACTTGCAAAGCCAGCATGCTGCTGCCAAGAACATGCTGTCATTTGTGGCTCCTCACACTTCCTTGACCACAAGAGAGCCCAGAGACAGGAATCCACCACTGAGGCTTTGAAAAAGCTGCATTAGGTCATTGAGCAACTGAATTTGTGAAACTCTCCTTGTTATCCTATTTGTGGTATCTTTCAGCTTTGCAACTCATAGCACAATGGCAGTTTCTGACTGCATTTTTACCTAGTATATCATGTGTTTTCACACTAGACAGCCTGATGTCTGTGTTAACCTAGACACAAATTAGCTGGGGAAAGAATTATATTTCATACATATGCATGCACACATCCCGCTGTGCCTCAAGAGCTTGAGGCCAGAAAGGCAAGCAAGAAATTAGGAAAAGCCACAGGCTGGGTAGCCTTTGCAACCTCAGTTTTCTTTCCATGTGTAGAAGGTCCATGATAATGTTTCAATTGAAATGATCACATCCTGCCTCTTCCAAACAATCTTCATTTCATCCAGTGCTTGGTATCCGTAGTCCTGGGGGTGAATGCAAAGAGTAGAGACCCAGGGTCTGCCATATGGCAGTGCCCTGTCTCATGTGAGGATGTAGGAAAATGGAGCAGGGGGCTACAGGGAGATAGATATAAGGGTGGTGTAAGAGGCTCCATCTGCCTTCTTGCTGTGATTCTTGCTCTTGGTGCTGTGAACACTTGTGCTTATAGCTTTCCTGGTAGTTAGAATTACTTCTTTTCTTCCAGCTGACAGAATGTAAAACTTGCCCAGAAATTTCATTTTTCATTTAAAAACTATATACATCGCTAAGTCCGGTAATTGTGGGGAAAGCCTTAACAGGCAGCAACAGTGACCGGGTCAAAACCTGTGTCTGAGGGTCTGTCTTTTCCCTTGCCCTGCTGATGCCCATCTCCCCACTCAACAGCAGGGGTACCCATCGCCCTCCCCAACAGCATCCCTCATGCTGCTCGACTCCAGCAGGAGGAGCAATGGGAGCACACGAGAGGCGTCCCCCAGCTCCCCCAGCATTACCGGCACCCCTTACACAGCCAAGAGCAGCAAATTATCTGGAAACTCATATTTGGCTCAGGGCTGGAGGAAACTCCAAAGCTGTTAAGCTTGAAAAAAAAGTCTCTGTGGAGTGTGTGCGACCTCAGAGTTCCCAAAGGCTCATTTCATAGGATAATTTCACCGGAGAAGGTTTTTGCAGGAAAAGGCATGTCTCTGACAGTAGGGTAAGCCCCTTGCTGAATTCCAAATCTCTGCTCCAGAGAAGAGGGATAGTAGAATTTTTTAATGAAACACCTATTTGGGTTTTGTTGTATTTTATACCGTAAAACAATGCTTTTTTTTTTTTGCCTTTTTTTTTTTCTTGGGCTCTGTTTTGGAAACAGGTGAACCGCATTTATAAAATTTCAGCCCAAATGTTTAAATTCACAAAGTTATGAAGAGCTATAAAAAGAGTGTCATAGTGGGAGGACGTACAGGCTTCCTTTACTGTAGGCCACGATATGAAAGCCACATATATGCTATAGGACAGTGTCACTGAATAGCAGAGTAGAGCTAAGGGCTCATGCAGTTCTTCTACAGGTGAAGGCTCCTGCCAGCTTCTTCCCAGCGCTGTCACAGAGGGTATGTGCTACACCAAGTGGTGTTAGAGGAGGAGGGCTAAGGTTTCCTTAACCACCTCTCCTCCCCACTGGTGAGTGTATTCCTGGGCAGATACAGGTGCACACTAAAAGAGGATTGGAAGGATTTAGAGATGCAGTACAGGTTAGGCTGTTTGCTATTTAGCAGCATTATTTAGCCAGGATTTGGGGCCAATGTGGGGGATACAGCTGGTGGTGCCTTGGAGGCATCTCCAAGATTAGGTGGGAGGTAACACAGGGATCTGGATTTCACAGGAGCTTAGAGGGATGGCAAGGGCAAGTTAAGCATCCAAGACCTTCCGTGGCTCTTGCCCCCAACAGCTGTGCAATGAAGGGTATTGCTAAAAATGGGATGTTTAACTGGAAACAGCTTTTAACAAAGCCAAGAGAAAGGTCTTGAAAAACTCTAGGGAAAAGCAAGCTGTCAGGAAGTAAGAACAAGAAGCAGTGTCCTGGATTTCCAGTGGTGTGCTCCAAAGATGGAGCAATGCCACGCAGATGACATGTCCACCCGCAGACTCGGCACCAAGCAGGCCAAGAGATCTGTGAATCCGTGATGGAGGGTGATCCAAAGTGCATGGTGCTCACCCTTTAGCAAGTCCCCTCCGGTACAGTGCTCATTACCTAGATGGCCACAGAGGAAAGGTCATAAATTACCCTGAGATTCCTGAGGCTGGAAAGGGCTGACAGGGCTGAGGTTGAAGCGCAGCACGCTACAACTCTTCTGCTTCGCTCCACTGGGAAAACAGTGAGACCAGCTTTGTACAAGCCACTGTGAAATGGCAGGACATTCTTGTGGTTGGCTCCATTATAATTTGCTTTGGAAATATTGTGGACATCTGTCTTCTTTGTTGGACAAGGGACAAGGAAGTGTTTGAACCTTTAAAACCAGTGTGCCTGGCTCTGTTCCTGCTTACTTAAGGGTGAAGGTGACACTTGAGCTTAGAGGAAGAGCAGAGCTGGTTGAGTGTTTCATACCTGCTAATTGCTTTTGTTGGTTTATCTGTCGAAGGGGTTTATGCTAATGTGTTCTGTTTTCCTATTTCACGATCTCTAAAGAACAAGGGTTTAGAAAAGAACAGGCAATTTAGAAAAGGCAAATTGACCTCACAAGTGATATTGCTGCATTCAAAAAGTTGTCCTGCTTCCTTTTCACCTGCTTTCTTTTCTTACAGGGCTTTGGAAGTAAAACAATATTCCAATAACAACAAAATGGGGTTTTTAGTAACCAGCCTAAGTCCTTTATAGACTGATATCTCACATACAATATTGAAAGGGCACTGGGGTAGAAAAGGATGTGAATTCAGAAACTGCTGGTCCAAAATGTGGATTTAACATCACCAGGAAAGCAATCTGGTGTGCAGTGCATGCAAAATTTGGAGCGTGAGTCCTAATACCAGAAATGTCACTTTTCTGTGCCTCGAATTATTATCCTGTAAACTAGAGTTAATTATACTTGTCAGCTTTGTAAAATACTTGGAGGATTATTGACAAAAATGACCATTTAGGAAAAAGGTGTTATTAATATTATTAGGACTGATGACACAAAGTTAAGCTATTCCAATTTTATCCAATGGCCAAACACGCGCTCCAGTTTTACAAATTACAGTGTGGGCTATCCAATTTCAGGAGCAACTTGCCACTTGATGCTACAGCTTTATACCCCTGGCTCCACAGTTAAGGTGAACAAAGTATAATCACCATAGGATTTACGTCAATTTGGTGGAAATGTGGTGATTATTCACAGCTGAGACTTCGAAGACATCTTAAAGCACTTGATATCTGTAGAATTTCCCATCATGAGTCTCAAAAGATCTACCTGCTGCACTCATCACAGAGCCTGGAAATCTGCCTACTGAGCTGAAACCTGCACCCACACAGTGTCATGGTTTAACCCCAGTGGGCAAGTGAGTATCCCCTGACACCCAGCGGGATGAGGAGAAGAATCAGGAAAAAAGTAAAACTCATAGGTTGAGAGAAGGGTAGTTTAATAATTGAAGTAAAATACAATAATAATGACAACAATTGTAATGAAAACAAGAGAGAAGGAGAGAGGGATAAAACCCAAAGGAAAAAAAAAAAAACCAAACAGGTGGTGCCCAATACAGTTGCCCATCATCTGCTGAGCGATGCCCAGCCGGTCCCCGAGCAGCGATCAGCCCCTCCCGCCCAGCTCCCCCAGTTTATATACTGACCGTGACGGTCTGTCTATGGAATATCCCTTTGGCCAGCTCGGGGCAGCTGTCCTGGCTCTGCTCCCTCCCGGCTCCTTGTGCCCCCCCTCGCTGGCAGAGCGTGGGGAACTGGAAAGCCCTTGGCTTAGGGTGAGCACGACTGAGCAACAACTGAGCCATCCCTGTGTTATCAGCGTGGTTCTCATACTCAGTCCAAAACACAGCGCTGGGCCAGCTACTGGGGAGAAAGTTAACTCTGTCCCAGCCGGCACCAGGACACACAGGGAGCTCAGCTCCTGTGTTTGTGTGAGTGAGCCTGGGACAGCAATAGTCACCTTTGCTTCCATTAATTGGCTCAAAAGTGAAATGTTCTGGGTGTGTGCAGGGACGGACATGAGATTGTCCATAGCCAAAGTATAAAATAGGAGTCTTTCCAGATTATCTCTCTAGGACTATATTTTACTCAGTAATAAAAAGAAGAACAACTCTCCAAGAGCTGGAAAACTAATCCCTGCTAAACCTCTGCATTCAAACTCAGGCTGTGTCAGGTGTACGTTTCTGCAAATATTAGATCATGTTGGTCATTAAGTACAGCTTGATGGAAGTATGATGGAGCAATTCTTCCTTAAAATTCTGTCCATAAAAATATTATTAAGATGAGAAAAGAAGGTCATTAATACCATGGGGCTGATTTGAATTCCACCCCATCGGGCATAGTACTGTATGATCAGAAATCCTCTCCTGCAGGCTTTTGGTGGGCACTGATAAGGACTTGCCTGGTCCGTCCTGGATGGCTGCTGCATAGCGTTCCTGGCAAGCAGTGCAGACAATGACACATTGGGCGTTTTAGGAATGAGGGAGAAGAAGACATGGACGTTATCTATGCTGTGCTGTTTGCCCTTAGGACTAGAGAAAGGGGCCTGACCCCATTTAATTTCTTTTTGCAAATGTTCCTGTTCTGAGCAGGATCCCTTTGGCCTCTCTGGTAATGAATGTCTTTAAAGAGCCATTTCCAGGATGGGAGAACTAGCAAATAGTTTAAAATTAATTAAGTAACTGAAAATGATACAGAAAATAGTCTCTCATGTGGATGTAAACCATGCTTTTAGAACCAGAAGTACTAAAATCTAGTCAATCACCTTCCCTTATAGTAACAAAAATTTCTGCACACACACTTTTGAGATCGGCTGACAAATGTTTTTATTAATTTGTCCACAGAAGTGAGATTTTTTATAACTATTTCTATTAAAAGCTATGAAAAAATGTTTTTGCTGATTTCAGTGGGTATCCACAGGCTTAGTAAAATGGGCTGAGAACCACTAAGATATTTGACAAAATCTGTCAAAACAGGTGCAACGCACATAAAAGAGTGAACCATGTAACATACAAAATCTAAGTAAAACACTTTATGTTTGAACAGTAGCTATCTGTTTTTGGTATCATTTTACTACCTATATAAGAAAAAAAATTGTGCGGTTCTGTAGCGTGGGAACTTAAAAGTCTCAAAATAACTTGTTTTTTTTTTCTTTTCCATGGTGAGGAAATGAGAAGTCTGAGTCAAAAATCAAGGTCTTCTTATGCTACGTGTTGTACAGAAAGAGAGGAAGAAGCAGGCTCTGGTGCTAAAAGATAACTGCCTGGAGAGATGAGATTACAGACATTAAAATGCAAGCACTCTTTCCCTTACGTTATAAAAGAGGAACTAACAACTACACGCATCATGCAAAAGGTTGAATATCAACTTTATCTGAGATGAGATGAGAAACCTGCAGCTTGGAAAAAATCCTGTTCCAAGCAGTATCAGTCTCTGTAGCCTCTCTAGTAGGGTTTGACCTTGCATTGCAAGGTAGAGGGATCTAGATGGCCTTACAGTTGTATCCAGTCACTGTCAGATGGATGGACACTGGCAGGGATGTCATCTTGTGGCTTTGAGGTTGACTTCCAGTTCTGGTTCAGCACTCTGCTTGCATCTTGCTGTGACGGAGAGGGAAGCAAGCAAGGTGCTGGGCTCCGTTTGCTTTTTTCTTCCAAGTGGTTTTCTCAGTGCTCTCTGCTTTTGGCAGCTGCCTTCTGCGGCTTGCAAAACAGAGGGTGCTGCTCCATAAACGGAAAGAAACAACGACCTTCTGGTCTGAAATCAGTCTGAAAACCCAAGCTCCAAGTCACCAGGGAATTGCACTCCTCCACTTGGATGAAGCTCATCTGCAGCACTGAGGTCTGACAACCTCGCAAGTGGTAGACGTGTCCTGCTTACCTGGCACGTCACGGTGCATCTCAGAAACCTCCAGACCAGAAAACCAAGCTAGAAGTTGTAATAACTCGCATCCGCTGCAGGTCGGTAGAAAGAGGACCTGAAACTTAGGCACACCAGTGTCTTGCACAAGCCACACCATGCTCAGGTCCAAATTTTGGTCCTCATGCATCACTGGGAGTGTTGCATTAGAATTAAGGTTTGGTATTAAGCAAATCAAATGGTATTAAGCAAAGCAACCTTGTGTCAGGTCTTCAGCTGCATTATTTTTTCCCCCTTTTTGAGCAATGAAATGGTGTCTTATGCATTTGCAGATAAATATGGCTACAAGATTAGTTAAGCATGATAATAAAGGGTTATGAAAATGCACTGAACACAGCTCAAAGTACAAGTCACTGTGTATAAGAATACACATGTTTGGGGGTTAGGTTTATGAGAAATAAAGATCTGAATGATGCTGTGCTTGCGAGTCATGGGCCTGGTGTTTTCTTAATGCTAGGAGTGATTTATTTCTTGTAAACAGTTTTGCTCAATCGGGGCATCCAGTTACTACAGACCTTGTTTGGTATAAAAACTAACAGCATAGAAAAATATTTCTCTAGCAAGGTTTAACTGGTTGTCAGCCCAAACATGTGGCAGAACATGAATTCCACTGCTTGAAATATCCTTTAGTCGCTTGGCAACATCTTAATGTCAAGAGGAGATTATAGTCAGCATTCCCATTGAGCCATGACTCAGAGGTACTGTATGGAAAGAGGACATTTCCAGCAAAAGCATGATATGGAAACTAAACTAAGCACAGAAGTGCTGGAAATCTTCCCTCCCCCCACCCCTAGAAAAAAAGAAATGTGAAAGGCTAGCTCTTCCGAAGTGGAAGTTCGGCTGCTGCTGGGACTGTTACGAAAATACGCATTACATGCATGGTTCCTCATATATAACTATGTTTCACAGTAGGTTTCATCGTCCACCTTTGCCCTTCCTTTTTTAATTCAGAAAAGATGCAGGAAAAGACCTTATTTCTCCAGAAAAAATAAGTGCAAAACCTTGAGAAGGTGACATTTTTGCAAAACAAGAACTCTGATGACTTGAAACGGTATAGTTTTGCTCGTGTTGCATAAAAGCTGGCCATTAACATACCTTAGATACTTTGAGAGGTATGGAAATGTTTAAAAAAAACATGGACTGAAGAGATTGGCCTCAGTGAAATTTACATTAGAAAAACCCAAGGAGACATTTAAATATTCATAGTTTCCATTTCTAATCTTTCTCCCTTTAAGTTTCCTGACATATATAATTCTCAGCTATGTTTGTGAGGTGCCCGGCATTTTGAGGTCAGATGCATATTTCTTGTTTGGATCCGAATAGGTTATTTTTAAAGTTCTGATCCTGTACAGGCTTGCACACAAGAGCAGTTTTAAAACCAGCCACATACTTGCATATGTTTTATATATATAAGTTTTACAAAGTATAAAAATACATAAAAATAAAAGTGTTTGCAGAATCATGTGATACAGAATCTAGGTGAGAAAAGAATAATCTATATAATCTATGTGTAATATGTCAGGCTTAAAGCGTTGTGGTAAGTGGCATGAAATGCAGCTGGAGCCCAGTCACTAGTGGTTTGCACCAGGGGTTTGTACTGGGGCCAAAAGTGTTTAACATCTTCATTAATGATCAGGCTGACGACCAGAGTGGACCCTCAGCAAGTCTGCAGATGAAGCAAAGCCCAGAGGAGTGGCTGATAGACCAGATGGATGTGCTGCTATTTAGAAGGACTTCAACAAGCTGGAGAAATGGGCCAACACCAACATCATGAAGTTCAGCAAAAGGAAATGCCAAGTTCTGCCCCTGGGTAGGACCAGCCCCATGCACCAGCACAGGCTGGGGGCCACCTGGGTGGAAAGCAGCTTTGCAGATCTGGGGTCCTGGTGGACACCATGTTGAATATGAGGCAGAAATGCCCCTTTGCATTCAACAGCCACTGAGCTGTGTTAGGAAGAACATTGGCAGCAGGCTGGGGGAGATGATCCTCCCTCTCTGCACTGCTGAGGACACACTCAGAGTGCTGTGTTCCAGTGCTGGGCATCAACACACCACAGCATCTATCACAGGAGGAGTGACTGAGAGACCTGGACTTGCTCAGCCTGAGGAAGAGAAGGCTCAGGTGGACCTTGTCACTGTGTATAGGAGGGGGCAGGGGAAAGAAGACAGAGCCAGGCTCATCCCAGTGGAGCCCAGTAAAAGAAGAAAAGTCAGCAGGCACAAACTGAAATAAAACAAATTCCACTTAAATGTAAGAAGAAATTTTTTCACTGGGTGAGTGGTCAGACACTGGAACAGGTTGCCAGGGAGGTTGTGGAGTCTCCATCCCTGGATGTATTCAAACCCCAACTGAACACAGTCCTGGGCAAACCACTGTAGGTAACCCTGCTCAGAGCAGGGGCTTGGATTAGGTGATCTCCAGAGATGTCTTCCAGACCCAGCAGTTCTGTGATTTTGCAAATCTGTTGGAGAGAACAGAATTATTTGGATTTATCTTATGAATGATTTCCTCATTTGCTTAACTTCATTAAACCCCATAAAAGTTCATAGAGAAATGAAATTATGGTCTTTGTTCCAAAAACTAAAAACCTGTTCTGCTCATACATAAAGTTGCTTTCAAATCAATAATTTGATTTAGGTCCTTAGATCTATTTGGTAATCTTATCTAAAAGTAATGAATTTCACAGGCTCACTATCCAGTATGTTAAAAAGATCTTTCTTCTCATATGTTTGAAAAAGCTTCATTTTAATTTTCTTTATTCTTTTTCTTTTTATACTATGATGGGGAGGAAATAGAAAAACTTGGTTTTTCTTTTTATCTAAAATATCTTCCCATAAAAATAGTACCTATGCAAAACCAGCATGTGATAAAATTCGCTGACATTGGATTTGGAGTGTGAAAACACAGGGTGAAGCAGTCTGTGTACTATGAATGCAGTACCCAGGTAACAGCCTTTTGCTGAAAGGGTAGTCTATTAACATTTCTTTGCAGTATTATTTTTTTTTTTCACTTGAGAATTTTCCAGTTTTCTATGTGCAGGGATTCAGTTCCTAGCAGAGAATGGCCTGGGTCCAGTTGTGACACTGGCCTTAGAAATCATTTGTAATGAGAATCTGAGCCGAATTCCATAACCAAGAACAAAATTTATGAGTGTTTGAATCCTGAATTGGATATGAATTTTGTGGTTGGGTTTGTCTGAAGTATTTGTTGTTGTTGTTGTTGCAGGAGACCTGGATCTCACTGTGCTCCTGCATAAACTGCGTTAAAAGTAGCTTATTCCATTAAAAAGCCAACAGTCTAAAAAAATTAACTTTCCTATATTCAAAAGTCAACTATTCATCAGAGTAGTCTAAGACTGTCCACCTCTTAGGTGTATCAATGCAGTGGGAGGTGTCTGGTGTCTGGAGCTAGAATAAATCATCCAGCGGGATAGAGCTGACCATGAACCACCAGCTGGATGAGAATAAACCAACAGAAAGCCCTGGAGTAAAAGCCACCAAGACACTGCTGGTCAGCATGATAGGGACCGGGATAAGGCTCTTTTTTTCAAGTTGATTGTCTTTAGACACTGGCAAAGGAGATGGTTAAGGAGAGAATCAAAGTAGGGAAAACAGGGTATATTTACAGATATTTCTGAGAAACTTCTTCCAAGCTCAAAGGGCAGCCTGGAAAAAAGGCATGAAGGTCTGTAGCAGAAAAAAATAGTGAAAAGACAACAAAGATTAACTTCAGAGGCAGCTCAGAGCCTCTAGTTCCTGCTAGGCGAAGAGATGCCTCGAAATGATGCTGACTCTCGGAGAGCTGGAATTTGATTTCTTCAGCTGCAGTTTGGAAGAGAATCCAGGCTCTGGTTACTGTAGCACTAAAGGTACCATTACTGCTGGCGTAAACAGGAACTTCTTCTAAAAACAAATGAGCAGCAAAGGATGTAATACTGAATTCTTCTGCCAGTCTAGAGGTGACCCTGTTGAAACAGGCTTGAGGCCCACATGTGCGTGGCAATGCGCTGAGGTATATCCCACTACTGCTTTCAGTATATCTTTTCTGCGGCTAGGAGAGGGCTTTGGTCCTCAGAGCTGACAGCTGGGCATCTTTCCTGAGCACTAAATTTATCTTAAAAAGTAAATATTGCTGGGCTGATGTGTGCACTTAACCTTGATGAAGTCATTAATGTGGTTTCCAGCAAACTGTTCATAAAATTCATGGCGGTACTTAATTGCTACCATGTTCTTCCTCCTCACATATTCTTTTATTAATAAGAAAAAATGCTGGAAGCCCTAATAAGCTGCACACAGAAGAGGTATGCTTGAACTGCAGTTAGCTGGTCACATCGCCACAGACATGCAGGCCAGTTGTCAAACAGGGGCTTATGTGTCACTGAAGGCTCTGAATAACAGCACAGTCAGTGAGGTGGCCCAAGCCCAGTTCCCCTGACTCAAAGGCCACCAGCAGTTGCACATTGCTGGGTGCCATGGGTGGGTGTGAGAGGTGGCGGGTACAGCTCATTTACTCTTAGAGTTGTGTCACCTCTTTGGTTGGCACTCTACTCCTGCGACGCCGAGCTGCGGGCTCACTGGAGAAGTCAACTTGCCAATACTCTCTGAGTAAAAAGCAGGGCTGTCCCACTGGAGATAGTTTATCTTCCTGAGAATACTTACGTGGTGTTTCTGAACTTACATCTCTACAAAGGGCCAGCACAACGCCTGGGTGCTGCCCACCCTGCTTAACATGGGCCTTTCTCTTGGAAAAAGGGAAAATGGGGAGCAGAAGTCTAATTAGCTGATGGATATATCGAAGAATTTCAGGTACCTGAAGGTTTTTTTTGCCTCGAGCTTGGAACAGATTTAAAAGGTTGTATTTATCTCATTTAACTTTAGCTCTTTAAAAGCGAAGCTTCTTGTCTAAACAAATTATTTAGTTTCTCTGTACGGTTAGCTCCTTCAGAAGACCTTAATTCCCCCTCTTTAGGGATATTTTAGCCCTTGCTAATCTCTTTACTCCTGATCCTAATCCCTCCCTGATCTTTTCCTCCTGAGTGCAGAGGGAATCTCAATGACTTACCTAGGTTAGGTTACTGATTTTTGGAGAGCCAAAGTTAGGTGAGATAAGTCCTACTACCCATGATCGAATCAGCCCCCCAGCTGCCACCAGGCTCCAGCTAGGACACACTGAGAAGAGCCATGCTGCATGGGGTGGCAGTACCTTGCACTTGCATTGCTGTTTCTCTATCTCAAGTCTCCTGGAAAAGTCTGAGCAGTGACTCTGCACAGAGATCAGCATTTCAACGGCATTGCCTTTGGTTTTCACCCCTTATGAGAACAAGTTCTTTTCCTTTGTAGGCATATCGCAATGCAGTGAGATCAGTTGAGTTACGCCAAGCAGGCATCCAACCTCCTCTAATTCATGCCAAGACACAGGTTGCTGGAGGACATTGTCAGAGGGCCAGGATCCTTCTCCAGCCAGGTTCGAAGGCTTGTGCTTGTGCTGCAGAGTGGACGAACGTGTGCACAGTTAAAACTACTGCAGTGGTTTTCCTTTTAGTGGGTCTTTTGTACCAGCCTGGGGTTTTGGCTCTGTGGACAGCCCAGTGGTTAATGACTGGGAGACCTGCCATGCTCTGCAGCAGAAATCATTTGGTCCACTACTGAAATGTGCCTTGGGAATAACGCATATTGCATAACGCTACGTACCACCTCTAGACAAGACCGAACGTATGGTTTCCTGCTAGCCACAGTGGGTGAAACAAGCCGTAAGTAGAGGGTAACTATCTTGGGCAGGATTTAGCCAGAGGATGGGGAATGAGACCATAAGCTTGAAGTCTCCTGGCTGCAACAGAATCAGGAAAAAAACCCCTTTGTTCCCATCTCCCTCCAGAAGCTGACATTCAAAGCTTAGCAAGAGGCATCTACAAGATGTTTGAGGGCTAAATGTATCACCATCTGGAATGGGGTTGCTAGAAAAAGAGCAAGAGAGACTCCTTTTTTGCATGTAACTTGTTTAATAAAAATAAAATTCCTCTTGCATTTCTGACATGGGACTGTAACCACTCCACCCTAACTCGCTTTGTCATGCTCAGATCTATGAAGTAAGAGGAAATTATAGAAATTTATCATGTCTGGGTTCTCAGGATTGATTATGACTCGCTGCTTTTATCTTACAAACAGTCACTAAATCTAATTGCCTTGTTGTAATGGATTAACCCCTGTGGTCCACAGTAGCATTTATATTGTGTTCAAAGAGACTGTTACAGAGTTAGGGTACTTTTTTTCAGCAATGTACTTTCATAACATGTAGGCACTCTTTGGGCATAACTCACCCTTTGTGGGTCTTGGGGGTCTAATTGGCTCATTGCACTGCCTTTCTGCAGGGGATGAATTTCACATCACTTTGGGAGCAAGTATAGACAGGTCAAAGGGCCTTCCACAGCACAACCATTTCTTTTAAATTACAATGCAAGCAGATTTTGAAACCCTGCGTTCAAACATCAGCATCTGTATTGTAATCAAAAACATTCCCTTCCTGATATTCGTGGGATTAGTATTATTATTAGTCATAGTATTTTAGGCCCTGGGAGACCTGAACTCTAGGGTCAGGTCCCCAACAAGGAGCTGTATAAATACAGACCCTGTGTTAATAAAGTTACCACCTAAGCTGTCTTACATTGTATTTGCTGAGGGCTAATGGCTTACACATGGGCCCTCCTGGTGACTCAGCAGGTCCTGGTGACTCTCCAAGTGTGGGTAACAAAATCTTGTACTGCAGGAATAGGCGCGAGGCAAGAAACCACAGATGGCTCTGGACAGCAATGGCAAGAGAAGGAGACTACCGCTACTCAGTGTGACAATCAGTAGTCAATGTGTGCTGGCACCCCAAATCCTGACCAATAGCTCTGGAGTTGCAATGGGAGAACAATACTTTAAGGAGAGGTATGGAAGAGGAAAACACAGTAAAAAGGAAAAACACAAAAAAAGTAAAAAAAATCAGAAGAACGAGAGACAGGATCTTCAAAGACTTCATGTGGGGTAGGGCAACCAAAGTAGAGGAGGAACACAGATGTGCTGTTTATATCAGGAGGAAGGAAGAAAAGTGGTGTGAGATAGACAGGGAGTAAGAGAAATGCCACCAAAGAAATGAGTAAGGTTATGTTGCACCTTTGAAAGCACTGGTGAGATCTGACTTGGAGGAAGTTTAAAAAGAAAAGGAGATAAAAGGGATGACAGTGAGGCAAAAGTGAGGCAGGTGAAAACTGCGCTGAAGGGTTTAGTAATATTAGGATGTAGAGTTGCCTAGAAAGAGCTTAAAAAATATTTAGCTGGAAGGTCAGAAAAGTTACGGAAAGATGTAATGGGTAACAAAGGAATAAGCCGCAAGAGTGTCTGCACCCAACAGGGGTGAGAAATAGCTGGAGGTAAACCCGATATGTGGGAGGAAGGGCAGACCTGACAAGGGGGAGGGGACACAAAAGGGAAGGACAGGAGTGAGGCAGTAGGGGCAGAACCCACCACCAAAGCAGAGATCAGCAACAGAGATGTAGAGACGGTATGGGCCATGCCTGGCAAAGCCAAGTCCAATGGCTAGCCGGTTGGTAGAGCGGGAGAGGTGGTGAGCCATGAATCTGACAAGGGATGTCAGGACAGCACATAGACGTGAAAATATGCCTTTGTAAAAAGCCCTATAAATGAAACTTGAATTAGGGTTGAGGTCCATAAAAGGATTTTTAATGAAATTATTTCAAATTCATTCTGAAGTGAATAGGAAGCAATTGTGATCCAGGCTCCACAGTCAGAGTAAATCTAATCTAACACATATTCTTTCATCACACAAGACACGATCGCAATCTCAGATCAGTGTAACTGAATGTTTAATAGCTTCAAGCAAAAGAATAGAGCAAGTGAACAAATTTCTTTAAATTACTTACTTTAAAGAAGGGCAAATTGTGTGAAACATTTTTGTGGGTGCACAATTGCCAATATTATTAGTTTTATTTGACTTTTTACAATGTACTTTTAATTAAAATGATTAGGGAATTTCTTGTCTTAACCATTAGCAAAATAATTGCTTTTAAAGATCTCATTCACTCCCAAGTTGTTTTTGTATCTTGATTGTCATACTGATAAGTGTTTAAATGAAGCACTTCACAAAAGTTGTCATTGGGAAATGGAATCTGTTTAAAGTCTATTAAATGAAAATACCTTTTAATTACAGAAATAGCTATGAAATGCTTTTCTGCTGTCTGTACAACCTTAACAGCACGGTGTAGGTTGTACTGAAACAGCTTAAGCTGAACTTTTGTTTCACTTCTGAGTCTGATTCAATGGTTTCCAGAGGTTAGTTCAGGAGACTGCATTGCTGATCACTAAGTCGACATCTACTGACCCATCTTTAACTCTGATATTTTCCCACTGTAGCAAGTCACGAGGATTCACACAAGCAGGCTAAGATTCCTGTGTCTAGGGATACGTTATTACTGTGGGTAAAACCATGACATCTTTGCAAACAACAAACCTTTCTTATCTGAGATGAGCTTAACTGTACTACTCAGAATCTGTATTGCAGAATAATTTATAGCAGTTCATTGGGACACAAGCTGATACAGAGAAAGAAAACAACATTTCTACATTTTTATGCACAGTTTCTGCAGGGAGCTGTAGCCTGGGTTAACTGTTTCCCTGCCTTTTAAGGCAATTTGTTAATGAGCGTAGCCCACAGAAATTTGCCTGTTAAGAATGTAAATTCAGTGCTGCTTTCCCTATGCATATATTTTTATGCAAGCTGAGGTACTTCTGGATCTGCTTCAGCATCCATATTTTGAATATTGGTATAACCTTGGTTCCAATTTTATCTAGTGGTGCTGGCTTCCCCAGGTTAGTTGTGCATAAAAACTTTTGAGAAGGTATGAGCAAAGCTTGGGAAATCTGCTTTTGTGTCAAAGCCCAGGCAATCAGGGGTTTGCAGCTTCCCTGTGGCAGCTCCGGTGGGCGCCTAGAGCCCTGTTGTGGCACTTCCAGGTGGTCTCCCATGGTGAACGTGCCCATCTTGTAGACAAGTGCAGTCACACAAAGCCCACTGGCTCATGTCCTGAGGACCTGACCTGTTTCTTGGCCGGTGGCCATGATGTTGCTTTGTGACCGTATGTGTGCATGTGTTTCTGCATGTCAGACTCAGAAGGCTGATTTCAGTGAGCAGAATAAGAATTTAAAAAAAAAAAAAAAAAAAAGCAACAACAAATCAAATCAAAACAAAAACCACCCCAAAGCAAAATAACTGGCTAGTCTCAAAATGACTTTGTCACCAGAAAGCTTCTCCCATGTTCAGACATCTGCAAAAGGCCCAGGCACTGGCAAGAGGAGGATTTAAACAACAAACTAAACAGTAGAGTACTGTATTTATGAGGGACCAACATGACAAACTCTATTTAGCTTTTATACCAAAAGCTTAACCTTTTGCAGTCTGTGGGTTTGAGCTGCACTAACAAGAGGCAATTACTGCGGTGGACTTTTTCTTTTTTTTTTTTTTGTTGCTTATGGTGTATGGCCTCAGGCTTCTCAGTGTGGCTTCTCTCATAGCTGGCACACAATAACAGGGGTATGTGCCAGAGCTGCTCTTACTTCTCCAAGGCAGTGAATCAGGAAGAGCTGTGGTGTTTTAATCTGAATGCCTTCTTTTGCTAGTTCAGAAGACCATTGCTTTCTTAGAAACCACACAGACATTGCAATCCATCCTGCTCTCTCACGTATTCCGCCATCAATAGCTCACTTGAGGCATGTAAACACACATTTTGATTAAGCAGCATGATGGATCAGGAGTCTGGTGACATAGAAAATGCAATTTGCTTTATTTAGATGTCTGCACCTCTCTTGTAGGAAGGGGATTACAGGGATGGGCAGAGCAATCCTTCCTTTCATGCTGGTTTTTGGCTCCCAGGATGTCTCAACATGGAAAACAGCTCCAAGCATGGATGCAGGGAAAGAACAAAGGCCAGAGTCGACAAAAGTTCAGATTCAATAAGTTATTAAGATCTCCTAAGTGTGTCTAGGCTCTTCACCTTCCCTTGCAATCTTGGGGTTGACTTGGTGCCCTGAGATGTCATGATCTTCTGTCAACAATTAGCCAGAAAATTAAAACTCATAACAGCATAGAAGCATGTCTTTACATGGCAGAAAAATCTGCTTGCGTGCCAAGAAACAGAACGGGAGATTCTGTGGGAACACTGCCATTTGGAGGCACCTGCCATAAAACTATTTATATGCCTGTAGATGTGTGTGTGCATGCATCTGTCTGTGTGTATGCGCGCGTGTGTGTGTGTAGATGTACACATCTACCCGTGAAGTGGATTGATGAATATGCTTGATACATTTGAGACAAGGCAATGTATTTTCTTCTCCAAATTTCACCTTTATTCAGTTTTTGCAATGCCCTCAGGTGATTCATTCAACATATTTTCAAAAATGATGCCTTTGGGTTTGGCTGCATTGCATGTATTGATCATGACCACAATAAACTGAAGGTCTGATCTAATATTCATTCACCTCAAAGGGAAATATTCCATTGAAGATACTGTCTAAAGACTAAGGGGACTGGAATGTCAGTAATCTGACCGTTAAATGGACACACATACATGACGCTTGGAGTCATAGCTCTTTCGTTCAGTAGTAACTGAGTATACCTGAAAAAATAAACAGAGACTTCAATTGTCTTCAAGGAGTTATAATCAGTTTGAACAGCTGGAAGATTCACTTTAGTTCAAGTCTAACCTAAGACTTCTGTTCTAGGCAAATTAGTTTATAAGATGTATGTGCTATGTGCAGACTGCAGGCTAATAATTCACAAAAAAATGTAATCAATAAGTTCTATCTCATATTTTTGATTCCATGATTGCCTTGAATTTATTCCATATTCATGGTTACTTATAAAATAATTTTTGCAAATAATTCTGAACGCACTGGTCAGTCATGGCTGGGGTTTTAGATGGGCATATCCACAATTTACCCAGTTTGGAGTATCTGTTCACATGATATGTTTGTACACTCACTGCTTTAAACCAAGCTTTTTTGCCCAATGGACGCAGCTACAAATACTCATAGCTGATAATGCACATCATTTTCTTTGAAAACTCTAAGAAGACTTTCTTGTCTAAAAGACATTGGAGAAAATCCCAAGCAATGTTTGGGGTTTTTTTGCTAAAATATTTTGGATTAGTAACAAATAAACAGAACATAAGCAAAAAACCCCCAACATTTCATCTGTAGATTAAGTCCATACATGCATGAATATTGTCAGAATAGAATTTCTGTTTGCTCCAGTCTTATTTATATGAAGCATGCATTCCTTTGTGTGTGTGTGTGTTTTTGTGTTTTTAATGATGCCTCAATCAAATACTTTTACAGCCTATGACATTCCTGCTTTGTTAGAGATCTGACTGAGGCTTATGAAAATGCATTTTTTTTAAATGTATTTTATCATTAATGCCTTAGCTTAGTATAACAGTCAGTGATGCAATGGAAGTGCACATGGTCCTGCAACATCCACCTGTTCTACCCTGCATGGTGCATAGAAATTCTGTAAATCACAGACACGACTCATAGCCAACGAGTATCAACGGCTGTTCTAGTTCAAACAATACACCTGTGGCAGAGCCCGGATCCCAGTACCTGTGCTTTTGTGTATTCAAGCAGATGTTATTTCAGCCCTGCTGAAACACAGCCACTTTTAGGAAAGTGTATGTTTTCTTATAGTTAACTTTATGGCCCAAAAGATGAGCAGTTGCCATTTCCTGGAGCTAAATAGGCAATGGATCTGCACATATAGCTCATAGCTGACTGCTTTCCTGCTGTCTTAAAGGCAAATAAAACCTTTTGTAATTTAGCTGGAAAGACACTGCTCCACAGAGGGAAGAAATCATCTACATGTTGATGCCTAAACCCAGATTATTTTGTACACAGCAGCCAGTGACCAGCCAACTCCTCATCCAGAAGCTGTAAGGCAGCTGGCTGTGGAGAGCCCTGATCTGCTGGCTGACAGGTTTGGAGCTGTCTACAGGTTTGAGATGAGGAGGTCAAGCCCAGATTTGGAGGAGTCCAAGTGCAGAGACCCAGACTTTTCACAGATGTCTGGGAGTCAGCACTGACAGGGTGCAGAAGGAAATGTATTCATGTGTGTTTGCGAAAGTAAGAAAGCGAACATGTTTCATGGGCTCTGCATGCAAACAGGAATATATAGAATATACCTTCAGGAACGATTGCCAGTTTATTGTCTTCTTAAAAATTTTTCTTTCATTTTTTTTCCCACACCAGGTTGTCTAGCCTTTCTCCCACCCTTGTGTGAGTTTCACTGCTGTTTTCTGGCTTGTCCCTGGCCAGTGTATACTCTTAGAATCATAGAATCATATAATCATTTAGGTTGAAAAAGATATTTAAGACCATAAAGTCCAGCTGTTAACCCAGCACTGCCAAGTCCACCATTAAACCATGTCCCTAAGCACCACACCTATGTGTTTTTTAAACACTTCCAGGGATGGCGATCCCACCACCTCCCTGGGCAGCCCTGTCCAGTGCTTGACAACCCTTTCAGTGAAGACTTTTTTCCTAACATCCAATCTAAACCTCCCCTGGCACAACCTGAGGCCATTTCCTATTGTCCTGATGCTTTAAGACATTAAACAGAACGCTTCCCAGCGCTGAGCCCTGGGGAACACCACTTGTGACTTGCTGCCAGCTGGATGTAGCTCCATCCACCACCTCTCTTTGTGCTCGGCCATCCAGCCAGCTTTAAACCCAGCACAGAGTACACCCACCGAAGCCATGAGCAGCCAGTCTCTCCAGGACAATGCTGTGGAAGACAGTGACAAAGGCTTTACTAATGTCCAGGTAGACAACAGCCACAGCCTTTCCCTCATCCACTAGGCAGATCATCTTGTCTTTGAAGATCAGGTTAATCAAGTAGGACCTGCCTTTCATAAACCCATGCTGGATGGACACAAACCTGTGCCAGCTTCCTTAAAAAAGAGGTTCCAGAACTGGATGCTGTATCTCAGCTGGGGGCATACTGGTACTGAAGACGGCAGGAGGGGTGCTTGATGGTTTTGTGGACTACCCTGCTCTTTGTCATATTTGCCTTTTTTCCCCAATGTATGACAGTGTTGGCATACATTCACTCTGTTTCTGATCCCTTGTAACGCCTTGACCCTTTTCAGCAAAACTACTGGGCATCCTCATCTTGTGTTTGTGTCGCTGATTATTCCTACTTCAATCTGGACTTCTGCATGTGCTGTTATTAGATTACACTCTGTTTTTTCAGACCATTTCTGCACTTTGTTCAGCTCATCCTGATTCCATTCCATTTTTCCAGCAGGCATGCAGCCCCTCCCATGTTATTGAGACCTTTACATGTATACTGTCCATCATGCAAGTCATTTGTGAAAATACTGAAAGTGCCAGACCAGGGCAGACCTCTCCATATGATTTATTTACCAAAACCTGAGCTTGATTTTCAGGGAGGAGGTAGAAGATCTTCTGAGTTCACTAACATCAAATGACCATCTCCTTAAAGAAATGCAGAAAGTTTAGCTGAGGATTGGAGTGGGTGTTCAGGGTGCAAAATAATTTAACAGCCGTACAGGCTGTACAAAAGAAGGCACATGAGCAAGTTAGCTCCAGGCAACTACTCTTGTTTCTCTCTCTACCTATACACACTGCTGTTAAGTGACCAGATGGGTCCAGATCTTCATCTTGTGCAAATATCTACTAGATTACAACAGCTGAGCCTCCAGCTTCTTGTCTCCAGAGCTGCAAATCCAACCCTTTCACACATATAAATTAAGCTGAAAAGCGAGTTTCTTCATTAAGACCCCCGGAGTGTCAATATGCCCTGGCACTCCAGAGGATTTTGTTCTTTTTATGTTTAGAAAAGTTTGGCTTGATTAAAGAGGTCACTTCATATAATAAAGTGGAAAGTTTAAATCTGTGATATTCTTCCTGGGCTGATACTAATATTTGTATAGACATTGTATGGTCTAATAAAAAATTTGTTAAAAATCAGACCACTAAAAATGATGATGGGAATATTTGGAAGGAAAAAAATAACCAGCTCCATTTTGGAAGTGAAATGAAAGCTTCAAGTAAACGCTGAAGAGTATGTTACATGTAATCCTGAAAAACTGTCTATGAAATCTTGAGAATTTTTAGGAATCTGTTGATTCCTTATGGCAAGTGATTTATGTAAAGTTATGAGCATTAGTGTAATTAGGGTCTTTTACTGGTAAAATAACCCCAGCTACAAGAAAACTTAGTGTAATGTATTTATATACATATTTGTCTGTTTCATAAACGGTTCACTGTAACATGCAAATTCCTTGGCTCTCAGCACAGCTCTACACAGATGGTGAACTTTAGTCAGCTAAATAAGGGGAACATTTCACTTCAGACTTTCCCTTTTATCTTTCACCTTTCTCTGCTGTTTCCCGCCCATCTTTTCTGCCAGCTACTCCACCAAGAAGCCTGGGAACGACTGTAAGGCGGTCTCCTCAGATTGCTTAATATTACTTCTACGAAGACAGCCTAATTCAAAGGCTCCATGTGAGAGACTGGAAAGATCTTCATTTCTCCCTTGGCAGTGCTTTTATGCTGATAAATAGCAGTTTGCTCTGCATGTTTCAGTTAGGAAAGAAGATCTGCACAGGCTGACAACATTAACAGACCAGTTTAAACCTCTTTCAGCTCATTTAGGGCATCACGTACACAAGCTATACATAGCTTGCATCGACTTTTAAACTAGATCTTCTATGCAACTCATTCCCAACATTAACACCATAATCCCTCGGCTGTGCCAAAACATTGCAACCATGTGCTCATTGTGCAAAGATTTGATCAGTGGCTTCATAGATGCTCAAGGCTGGAATGGTCACATCATAGTAGCTTAATTGAGACAGTGAATTTAAGGCCAGAAAGGCAATAAAATGACATTTAATATGGTGGGGCACCTATCAGATTATCCACACTAACCTGGCTATACTCTCCAATAATTTTTGTTTGATAAAACCATAATTCCGTATTGGCTAAAATGTACCTTTGGCATTTTTATAGCCCCTTGAAAAGTTCCACAGGTGAATATTTCATTGCTTTCCTTGTTGTCTGGAAGATTAATCACTTCCATTGTCATATTTCTATTTGTAATTTCTAGGGCTTCCACTGTCATTATCCTTCTCTCTGATTAGAGACCAGTTTTATGCCGGGGTCTTTCCTCCTTGAGAACATTTTCACAGACTCTAATTGCATCACTGCTTAATTATCTTCCTGATAAACTCCACGAACTGACCAATTTTGACTGAGAGTTTCTCATTGAAAGACATTTCCACTAATTTGAGATTTGCCTTCTAATTTTCAATAATTTCTTTAAACATGGAGGCACCAGGAATGTATGTATGAAATATTCCGGCACTGGTCTTACCAATACTTGTGTAAAATTGCCTTCCTGATTTCAACATTCCTACTCATATTTCAAGTTTGCCCTTATCCAACAGTGTGTTCTTGGGAGTCGATGTGAAGTAGCTCCTTTTCTGAGTCAAGAAGAGAGTGCCTGACTCTGATCCTAGGTCAGACCTTTGATCCTAGGGGGAAGCATTTTTGCATTATCGTGTATTAAATTTGAGGCATAAAGTTAATCTTCGTGTGACAGGTCTGTGAAAAAAGGGGGACTGACTCAGTGAGAGTTTTGTTGACCTAATCCCATGCAGAAGCCATTCACTTCACTTGTCAGACAGAATTGGAGACTTATCTGGTTTCTAATAATGAAAAAATATATATCCATTTTGCTTTCTGCTGCAAAGGAAAGTTTTAAATAGAGATAGTCATAGCTTATAGGCTGGTATTTATATTTGGATGCAAACCTGCGCATGGCCCGAACTAATGGATGGAGAAGTTACTTGGAGACATCTGATGGCCAGTCCACTTGCATTGAGGCTTTTTGAACTGCCATACTGCTGAAGGTGAAAGACTATGAGATAAATATGTCTGCAAAAGTGCCGTTAGCCTGACTGAGACATCTGGCTCTTTCCTCTGACCAGAAGAGAGTTGATATTAGTAAGAAATTTCTGTTTAGCAAAATAAATTTTTCTCATTGCATTTTTTTCTTTTTCTTTTTACAATAGCCTTGGGTACATTTTCCTATTGCTTTGGCAAATGGGACAAACTTTTTTTTTTCTTTTTTTTTTCCTCCCCTGATTTCAATAGCCTGATTACTACCAGTTGTTTGGTAGCATAGCATGTGTAATGTTTTATTCCGTATACTTTGTTGAGCATGGATGTTGGATGCTGGCTTTTGGCTGAGACTGACCAGCAGAAGGAAAGGAAGGAAGGTCTGTCTAGTCCATGATGAAAAGTTGAAATTTCCAGATGTTGAGGGCTTCGTTTGAAAATATACTCCTTCCTATGTGTGAAATACCTTAATTTAAAGCCAAAGGGGGGAAAAAAACAAACCCCAAAACACAAAAAAACAACCAACACCCCCCCCCCAGTTTCTTTTATAATTGCCTTTTCAATATTGCAATTTTTAATCTTTTTCTTCTTTCTCTAGCTCATGTTAATCTCACAGATGCTCAGGGAAATGGGAGATTCATAGCAAGGTCTATTGATTCTTTCATTTGCTGTGTTGCAAGAGTGCACAGTGAGCTAGGTGGTAACCCTAATTCCTGCCCTCTCCTTTCCATTGTCCTCAGGAAAACAACTCCATTTCATATTTCCAAATCAGACTTGGTATTTCCTTCCTTTTGGATCATTGCCTCTGTCAGTGTACAGGATAGGCATTCACTGAAACAAATAAACACACCCTGATTTGAAAAGATGGGTGTCCCTGCTTCATTATCACAAAAAAATATCAGTATCACCTCATGCTGAAATTGTGATGAAGGTTACAGAAGGAGACATGTCACCTGGCTAATGCAGCTACATAATGCCCAGGAATTTGACTTTCCACTGGTGTCTTTTCTGTCTCCTTGTTTTCAGCCTCCATCAGGGTAAATCTGGGCCCTTTTACCCTAGAGCTCCAATCTTAATTACTCTGGTTTTCTTTTTCACCAAACCTCTAGCTCCTCATCCAATCTTAACTCCCCTAAACTTACTCTCTTCCTGTCTTGTATGACAGAAGCAAATATTTTTTCTGGGCTCTGTACTTACAAAGGGCTGAAGCATTTTGATGGCACTTCAAGAGAAATTCAGCTTGAAGGGAGTGCATGGTGTGGAGAAAACTTCAGTCAAACCTTCAGAGAAAGACAAATGAACACAGGATCCTGAGATGAAAATATCATGCAGCATTAAGGCAGGTAGAAGAGTTCTAAACCCCTAAAGTTAAAATCTGTTTTATAGGTCTTACAGAAGATAAGTTACATCTGATCTTCAGAAAATGCTGTACTCCTTATTTACCATATTTTCTACTCTTGCAAGCAAGGTGCTCAACCCCCCTGGGCAGTCCCCTTCTGCCTACCTTCTTGGCCAGCCTCAAGTCAAATCTGCTTGTAGAAAGCTAAGAAAACCTCAAAACTCCCAGAAGTCACCAAGTCTATGAAAACTGCTGTGAAGCCAGTCTGGGGCTCATCTGCTGTAGGTGCTTGGAGAGGTACTCTGGTGATGGGCACCTGGAAAACACCCTAAAATTGATAGCCTGGATTTTTATAAAATATGAGAGTTGCACACTGCACTAAGCCTAGCAGAAGCATGACGTGCTCAGTTTCCTCTCCTCTCCTCTCCTCTTTTCCAACTGTGAATATTTAAATCACAGAAGAAACTTCCACCAGTCCTGATAATAAGGGTGGGCGACAAACCTGGCTTGTAGCTCTGAGTAATATATACCCCTCACCCCAACACTGTAAGATATTAGCTCAAGGCTCGTCAGCCTCTTGGGTTTTAATTAATGGAGTTCCTGGTAAAGCCTTTTTTTTCATCACTTGCTCTATTCCAACACATTTCTTTCATTTGAAACCTGAGCGCTCTGCCAAGCAGGCCCACAATGTCAGAAGGGGAGGGAGAGTCTGTCTACAGTCGTCTCTCTGTTCAACTTGATTCAATTTAGTCGAATTTCACTTTGTCAAATGACAAGATGCTGTATTTTGACAGTTGCCTATTTATGCTAAAGTGGAGGCATAATAAAATCAGTTTGGCGTCTGGATTATTCTATCTGTAGCTTCTACTTAAGAATCTGATGATCCTTTCTTTGGTTTGACTGACATTACTGTTCAGTTTCTGATTTGTTGTGTTGGACTTTTTTCTTGTGGTGGTTTTTTTTTCTGGAGGGTTTTTAATGGGTTTTATTTTTTTTTTGTTGTTTGTTTTTTTTTTTTTTTTATTATTATTAAATAAAAGCTTTCCTAAGAAACCGGCATTCTCTTCCTTGAACACACCCTTCCTCAGCTGCAAATCTAAAAAAGGAGAGAGCATTGTTAAAAAGAAGGAATTTCTTGGGTTCTTGCTCCTCTAAAACTTACTGGAAAAAGTTAAATGCAACAACCGAACAAAAAAACTGCTACAGTTTTGAAGCAACAAATGCTGAGGCTGTGAGTAAGAGGCATTGTGTTACTGAGGCAAAATCCCCTCCTGGCTTTGGTATGAAGTTTGTCTGGTGATGGGCTGAGAGATTCTATCCTGGTATGTTCGTATGTTCACATGTTGGGCTCCCCACCATACCGTGTGACCGCCTCCCAGTAGCCCATTGAGAGATGTGACTGGCATTTGTCATCTGCTGTCTGTTCTTTCTCATGCTTTCCCCGGGAGACAAGTGTGTGCAATAGGGGATTTTGCTTTCCCAAGGAATATTTTTAAGTGCTTAGTGATTGTTCCGTGTTGGAGGAGGCAGCCCTTGCATTTCAGCAGGAGACGGTGAGTTCTGTGGTGTTTATTAATTCCTGGGGAATTTAATTATCTAATTCAGCCCAGGCATTGAGAAATCTTTGTCCTTACCCTTTCCGCAGACAATTCACTTGAGCCAGAGAAGTTTTTTTTGTTTTGATCTTCATCCTGGAGCCTGTTTTGGGTGGGGAACCCTAAGAACAACAAAGCCCTGCACTGCAGCAAGTCACACCTGACATGGTGCATTGACAGAAACTGTTTTCCTTCCTCCCTAGATCAGTCTTTTTGGCAGAAAGGGGACACAGCCTTTGATTTCAGGATCCAGAATATAACACTCCATGTTTAGCTTCATCACCGCATTGGCAATTCCAACCCAATTTGTGAGCTGAACCAGGGAGCGTTCTGTGGGTCTTGCTACCTGAAGGCAGGAGAATTTTGAGAAGGAAGAGTTAGTAACCCTGGTCCTGAGATCATCTCAAAGCAAGATCTGCCTGCTAAAATAATGATTTCCACCCAGAAAGATGGACCACTGAGGAGCTATACTACTCTCTCCTTATGCCTCTCACCCAGACAGTCAGAGCACAGACCTGGCCCCTGAGGCTCTAGTAAGCATGTGCTACTCAGCCTAAGGGCACTGGCTCTAGTCTCAGTTGCCCCAGTCTAAATCAAGCCTTGTCTGTACAGACATGGAAAAGTTTGAAGGCATTTCTGTAATCCTGTCCCTGTGTTCTTCATGCCTGAGGTGGTCTTAAGATGACTTTTCCGCTGGGGTTTTCTGAAGAATCAGTCCCTGTGTTGGTGCACATCGAAGGACCAAAGTAGAAAACCCACACTTAAACCCTCTGGCCAAAACCATGTTTTATTTTAAAAAAGTAAAGTCATGTTTTGTGATCTGTATATCAGATCCACTGCAAAACTGGATTTTTGGTACCTTCTGAACGAAGTAGTTTGTCACGCTCCTAATAAATCATGATCACCACAAATCCCTATCTGTGCCCGGGTACCCTGTTATCCCAATTATCTTCACAAGGTTTTTTCCCAAGCTGGGCACTTAACTGCAGCCTCGTCACCTGGCGAGAGGAAAAGCATTGGTCTCCAGCTTGTTTTCATGCTAGCCATGAGGAGATCCCACCCTCCAGCCCTGGTTCCAGCCTGGCTCTGGAGCTGGGCTTTGCCCTGAGCTCTCCCTTGGCAGCATGGCAGCCAGGCAGAGCTCTGCACCACGCATCAGCGCTAAAGCCTTCGACAGGGTGGCGGCTGTTATAAGCTGTAATGGGAGCCTATAATTGCATAAATATATCATCTATCTTTACTGAGGCTTGCAATAGAATCTCCTTAAAATTTTTGGCTAGTTGTCATTTGTGTAGTTTGCCTTTTCTTGCATACATGTTGCCCAAGAATTACAAGCATAAAGTAATTTCAAGCTCTGACTCCATGCTGAGCCATCTCAAGGATGTCAAACTGGAGGGCATCACCTGGATAACCTAACCTTCTCCCCTGTGAGTAAAGATGTAACATGCTAAGCCTGGGGGGTCTCCTAAAGGCTTTTTCTATGCTCAGATCCAAACATCATTGACTACCTTCCTCAACACGCAGCAAAAAATATCGGATCTATAGCTCAAGAAAGCAAAACAACCTCAAAACCACAGTATTGCACAGGATGAGCCCAGGAGAGACTCAAGTTGTGCCAATGGTTTGGTCACCTTCAATTGCAGGACACTGGCTAGGTGAAAATGTCCAAGGAATCTAGCCAATGCACACAATTATTGCAAATCTGATATGGAGACAATTTTCCTGGCCCTGTAACTGATGAGTGGTTTAAACCTGAGACAGGAGCAAAAAGTAATCAAGAGGGAAGCAACAATGCACCTGACCTCATGTCCTGTGTCAGACTGCCGCCAATCTCTGATGAATCTGAGAAAAATAGGGGAAAAATAAACACCAAAAATCAGCAGCCAAGTTATTCATCAAAGGTGGGAAAAAAAATCTTCCTGGCCTCTCTAGGCATCCAGTGGAAACCCTGAAGCATGGAATTAATTAAATACAAAGAAACATAATTAATTTAATTAAATACAGTCCTTTTAAAAAGGGTTGCTCTGATTAATGCCTGCTCCTGCAAAAGCTTATGAATATATTTAGCCCCATTCCCAAAGACAACATTTGCAGGATCTTGATTAGAGCAGCTAAAAGCTCACTAATATAAGTGCAAGTGAATACCTTGCACTTACAGTGTGAAAGCAGGCACAAGAAGTGCCATTTTAAACAAAACACTCAGAAAAGAGATCAAAACGTCCTTCAGTTTAATATCTTCTGGGGCCAGAAGGCACCTTTCAGATCATCTAGACTGACTCTGCATAATGCCAACCACTAAACCTTACAGTGCGACTCTCACATTAGGTCCATCAGACTCCAATCCAGCCAGATCCTGCCACCCATTTCCATAACATAAGGTTTGGTGAGATTTTTTTAATACATCAATTTCACTCTCTGATAACACTTGGCAGTGACTGAGCTCAAATTTATTAAGTCAAACCATTTCCAAATTAAATGGCAGACCTTATCATATCATTGGTCTTAATCAGTTCCCACAGAACAAACCCCATTAAATAAAACATCTCAGCTGAAAGCTTTGGAAATGAGTCTCTGTCTGAGTCACCTCCAACAGAGTTTGGGAAACTAAGGCTCAGAGACTGGCAGTTTGTTACCATTGCATGGTCACGTATTCCAGGATTTAGAAGATCTGCTGTTATTTCCTAACCTTCAAGATCTGGCTGGCCTTTTTTGTTTCCTTCCCCCACCCCCACCCCCACCCCACTCCTGCCAGATCTTTTAAAGGGATGTTTTCCTACAAGGCTGCAAGTCTTACCTGGAAAGATGCTTTACATTTTATGGAAGAGTGACCAGCTTGTCACCTGTCATGTATATTTTAGTATTTAATATTACTAGGTCAGCTTCTCCGCATAGCTGACTTGTGTCATCTGCAGCTATCAGAAGTTACAGTCGTCTGCATCATCAGTTATAGGGCCAGGAAAATTTTCTCCCTGTCGGATTTGCCCATGAATTTGGGTGTTGTTATTTTAACTGTTGCAAACAGTGAATATTACTGGAGCAGAATCCATAGCATTTCCCCATTTCACCACTCTTAACACCATGACTACTTTGATTTTTTATGAATGAGATTAATAAAAGTTTTAAGAATGAGCATTGTGATTCTATGGAAATATTGACAGTTTTCCAGTGAGTTTACCTCTCTGTGAGAGACACTCTAAATATGAAGAGACTTGTTATTTTTAATTCAAGCTCATCTTTATGGTGTTAATTAATCTTTTTTTCCTTAGTCAAAACTAAAGCAAATGTTAATATCCTCTACCTCCAGATAGGAAGCAGATGCAAGAGATCTTAGCAGTTCTTCCCAAGGCCTGTTACAAGTTTGGGCTCAAATGTCAACATGAGTCAACATTTTACTTACAGTGACAGGTTGGTTTAGTTTCCTATTTAGTATTGGTTGAAACACTGCAAATCCCCCTTGGAGACAAAACACTGACTCCTTAACAGAAAATTGCTCTGAAAGCCTTAGTGAAGTTTTCCGAAGTATTTTGTGTGTTTTCTCCTCATTTCCTTGAAATTGCAGCAAGAAGGAATTTTATCATCAAAGTGAGCAGAACTGGCAATGCATGAATGAAACACAAACTAAAGAGGCTCCCGATTGCATCTGTCTTTGACGAGATCCATACATTGCACCTATGTGCTCCATCTGTGGGGTGATCCCAGCTGTCATGCTAGTCTTTCATCTGCAGATTTCAGCTTTCCTCCAGAGCTTGAAGAAGTGACTAGAACCTACCCGGATTTCATACAGTTCGTTGGGTCATTTTTATGAAATCCTTCTATCTTTTCTTTTTTGCTAAAGGAGTTTGTTTGGTTTGGGGTTTTTTGGGTTGTGGGTTTTTTTTGTTTGTTTTTTTTTTTCTTCCTAGCTGGCCATGTAAGCAGCTGTTGGGTCGTAGAACTAACTTCCACACAAGTACTTCGACAGCAGGGCACCCTGGGCCTTGCAACTTGAATGAGGCAGGTAAAACTCTTCTGTGAAAAAAATCTCAAAGTTGCTACTTCGCAAAAAATGCAAGCAGTTCTGAAACTTGCTGGAGGAATAGTAAAGCGCAGGTTCAAATCCTGGATATGAACTGGGCAGAGCACGGATTTCAACACAGCTTTTGCACCATTCAAGCAGTAGCTGTGAGCACTGGACAGGCATAAGTTGCCCTCACCTATCTGTCATCAAAAGGGACAATCCATTTCTGAAGAGCAGGATTTGCTGATGGAAAAGATACTTGTGGAAAATGGATCAACCAAAATCCTGGCTGATCAGTCAGATTCTTGACATAACCTCTGCTTGGCAGTGGGGCAAGGAGTGACTCCTTCATTCAGCCTACATTGTGCTTGTCCCACCTGAATTAAGGTGGCATCAACTCCAGGTATGAGCTGCAGGTACCAAACACTTAACATACCAGCAACAAGCTCTAGTAACACCCAACTGGACCATTATAACCTTGCTTAGACCTTCAGGTTTACATGGCACTGTGTAGTTACAACTGAGGCACAGAAAGACATAGACTATTGTCAAATGGACTCTGATGTATGAACACCACAACACCATAAATTAACCTCAGGCATGAGCTAAGACCAGTTCCCTCTGCCCACTCTTCTGCTGAGCTAGATTTCATTATCTGAGAAAACTCTCATGCCAAAGGCAATTTTTGCCTATTTGCCTCTGCTATCCTGTTTCACTTTCCACTCCCTCCAAATGAGCACCAAATACTGAACCCTGCTGTTCTTAATTCAGGCATATTTGGGGGATTCTTTCTTTTTCATTTTTTTTTCCCCAAAAGGCCCTGGCAAATGGCATGGAAGAATTGTTTGGCTTTGACTTCCACAGCCAGCCCTTCCTGCCCACAGGTGACAATGGGGAAGGGGACCTTGTGGGGCTAAGCCAACAGGCCAACCTGAACTGAGGATAATCTGTTAAAGTTGATGGGGAAGGAGACACAAGTGTGCCAAGTGTCCTTTCTGTCACTGCAGGGTGCTCCTGGAATAGACCCTGACATCGTTTGCCTGCCTGAAGCATTCAAAGCTTCAGTGAGTCTGAGACCAGAGACAGGCTTAAAAGAAAAGAGAAAATAATTTTCCTTCTAACTGTCAAGATCCCGTATAAATGATCAGGTTGCAGGAAAAGGATCCTGTTACTCCACTGAATTTGATCACCCCTTCTTATGCTTTTTCCAAAACGTCAAGCTTTAAGTGGGTTCTCTTCCTTGGTTTTAAAAACAAAGCAAAACAGAAAGCTGGACACAGACATGACATGGGGCAAAGGTTTCACAAAATATTCCAAGGACCATGATGTGCTATTTCACATAGACACTGCAAACATCATATTGATCCTCAGACTTTGCCAACAGGATGGCAAGAACTTAATTTTGAACTCCAATCTCCATTTTAGAGGCTTGTCTACACAGGGCAGCTGCTGTGGAGTAAACTCAGGTGTGAGTTTACAGCACACACTTTTTTTTGCACTGCCATCTCACCCAGAAACACTTTCTCCAAGAAAATGTGAAGTAGGTTGTTTTGCTGCACTGGCCATTGGGAAGAGGTTTTCACATTCCCAAAAGGCTTTGAACAGCTATATTACTTACCCATGCAAACTGCCTAAGGGCTAGGCACCTCACCACCATTTATGCCAATGAAAATCTGTTCCAAAATTTCAGCTCTATCCCTGCCTGATTTAGGGCTTTTTGAAGACAATGGAAACACGAGATAAACTGAATAAATAACATAGATACGCAGTAAACACTGTAGGGGGATTAGAAACTTGACATACTTATCCTACATGAATAAGAATCAGATTTGCCATTGAACTGGCTGTGATGAAAATGCAAGAAAGATTTTGAGAATATTTGGAAGCTTTTCTTTCACTAATATATAGAAAGTAGATACTGATTCCTAAATAATTACTGAGGCAAGTATGGAAAAGCTGGAAAGCACAAAGCATCTGATTGTAAATATGATACAGGGGAAGAATGACTCACATGCAAAAAGGGTTGATTCAAAATGGAATTATTTACTCTTGAAAGTGTCTATTTATGGGATGACTTGAATGAAATATTGAAACTAAGGATTATAATACATTTACACTAAGCAGGATTTCCAAGGATAGGTGTTTGAAGGAAAAGGGAAAATATTACATAGGGGAGGGAAAGTGTTGCATTAGTGCTAGAATGGGAATCTTGAAGTCCAGAAAACAATCATGATTCTGTTTGCTAAGGCTTTGTGTTGCTAAGACTGTATGTATCTGTCTTTTGGGTAAAAACATTTTTTTTGCTCAATTCCCCACTCTACCGAGTCAGAAATATAATAATTCTCTGTTTTTTAGGGTCATTGTGAAGATTAATCCATCGATTTTTCTAAGCACATCCTGAATTCCTCAGATGATGTCAGCATAAGAATTGAAGGAGGCATTGTTTTAGGGAAAAAATAAATAGCCAGGAAGGATTTTGGTTCAAAGGAGCTGGGGGCAAACAGTGTGAGCATCCTTAAGCAAAATTTAGATGACTTCACTGCTGATGATAAGGGAGTATTCAACAGTTTTACTCTTGAGAGCAATCAATATGTTAGAGGAAGACAGGACTTTTTTTTTCATTAACCAGAAAACTGTGCTAGGTCAGTATTATAAATGACAGTTACTTTTTTAAGCATTTACATTAGAAAAACCCAAAACCCCAAACAACTGGCTGCTTCTCTAGCAAAAAATATTCAAAGTGTTATAGAGATGACGGGATTAGCACTGAGCTATTGCAGGCCTAAAGCACCTAGCTCATGGTCCTGGTCCTACACAACCTTGTATCCGACTTGAATACACCATTTCTGTATGTTTTGCAGTGGAGGATAGCTCTCAAAATCATCTTTCCCTTCATACAGTTGCTAGACAAGGTCTTTAATTTACGGCAAAGGTTTCAGAAAAGGATAAGCCTTGAGAGGAAATACAGAAGCTAAAGGCAGTGGGTCTGAGATGATATTTCTTATTTTAAATTACAGCATCTTTCATCTCTGACTGTTGTTGGATGTCATTCCGCTTCACAATCCTCCTTGTATCTGTTAAAGTATTAAACTAATCAAAATAGTAAATATTAATAAATCACAGGGCCTGCCACATCTTAAAGGGAATCAGCACTTAGAAAAGATTTATTTCTATGATAAAATATTGCATGACTAGTAAAAGCATTACAGAGCAACTTCAGGTTCCTCCAGAACATTCATCTATGTCTGCTTCAGAGAGACAGTAGTGTACATAGTGATCACTGCAATAAACCATGTCTCTCAGCTTCTAGTTGAGGTTTCAGTGAACAGGTGTCACATAGGTAGGTTCATCCCACCTAAGTGAGATGCTCTACAGAGCTCTACAGATCTACATCTACAACAGATGCTCTACTATATCAACAAGATCAGTGCTTCCTATATCGACAGTAAAAGAGACATCATCCGCTGACTGCATTTAGGGAGCCTAACCCAACTACCCACATATCTGACCTTTGCAGGCCTTAGAGTCAGGGGAGATGGTCTGAATGCATGTGCATCAGTTTAATAATCTCTTACAAAGTTGTATCTGTTCTTACAGGGCCTGATCTAGTGCCCAATAAAGTCAGTGGAAAATACCTATGCTGACTTAAAAGAATGCTCAAAAAACCAGCAGTACCTACAGCTAATACCTAAGGCAAAACCAGGGGCATCAAAGCAGTGGTTATAAAAAATTGAGGCTGATCATCTCTATGATCTAAGGAGTTACTCTAGGTGAGGTTCATTTTGGGTCGGTACATTCTGAAGGATTTATTTCCTCTGTAATGTTGTTTCAGGGTTTTCTGCTCTGTCCTAAAAGATATAGGGGATTCCTGCAACACGCTCTGAGAACAGCCAAGGAAGATTTTGGTTTATCCTTCTGTCTTGTGATATGTGTCCCAGAGATGACTCTTTTCAATCCAAAACAGTGTTTGGAAAAAAAAATATCTGCAAATTTGGGGAAAAAAATCACCCTAGCCTTTGTTTTTTGAGGTGATGTGTCATAGTCTTTCTAGTTAAAATGCTTTCACTAGCAATCTACTAAGGAAAAAATGAAATAGGAATATTTAAAAGTGGAAATTAGACATTTGCCTTTTTAGATACATAATAAACAGTCAAACTTAATTAGTTTCAAAATAAATGCTAAGCATAATCTACCAGCACTGCATCCAAAATGAAAAGAAACCACGGAAAAGGTCTGCATAGCAATATGTTTGGCATATGCTCTGCTGCTTGGAGTCACTCTCCATAACTGTTCAGGGCAGGATTTTCTATGACATCTCTTTTTGTTTGCACAGTAATCAGTCACTCAAGTATGCAATCAGTCCTCAAGAAAAGAGGAATGTCATTTATGCTGTGAACTCCAGATCACATGGAGAAGGACCGTATTCTGTTCATCCAAGGAACGTGGTTAGATACTGATGGTAAGCTAAGGCGTGTGTGCAAATAGATAAACAAACAAACAAATAAATAAATCCAGTACTAAAGTCGTGTCTTGTTTAATATTATAAAAATAGATAGCCTTTTGCATTCTGTACTTCTGCCAAGGTCTACAAAAAACCCCCAACAAACTAGGGTACTGTGCCTATAGACAGACCATGGCTTTGTCCTGGCTTGTGGCCTGCATCTTCTGTCTTTATATTTATTATATTGACTTTGTTGCTATGGTACAATAAAATATTACGATATTTTCTATTGTAATACTGGTAAATTCCATTTTCAAGAAGAGACACTGAAGAACTAAGCGGTGTAGCCTAAGACATGAACAGTATTATCAAGGTGTTAAAGCTAAACCCATTATTCTTCAGCTGGAATTTTTAAATGAAAAAACTATCTTCGAGTAGAAAGAAGTAACAGAAGTCCTTAGTCTTCATATAAAATTATTACTTAGGATAGTGGGGATTTTAAAGGAATAAGGATCACCTTCGGCTATCCTCCTCATGTTATTTTATACCCTGCCTGATGTCTCACTGTCCCAAGAATAAGGAACAACATAACTGACTGTAGGAGTGCCAGCATAAGAAAGCATTGAATCAAACAGAAGAACAATACAGTAACTCAGGGTACTAGCAATTAAAAGTTAAGGAAGATTATGGTGGAAAGCAGAGTATTTTAATCAAAATCACACATTAGTAATAGAAATAAGGATGTTATTACAGCTCTGCTCCATAGTTATAATGCTCTAAGTAACATGCTACACCCTTTCCCCCACTCAAAATTGCTGAAGAAGAAAAGGATGGAAGGAGCCTTGAAAGGTCATCTAATCTGTTGTGGGAAACCAACCTCAGGTAAGTGATAGCTATATTGTTCCCAACAAATGCTTGTTTTACCTGTTCTTAAACACCTCCTGTGCTGGAGATTCCACAGCCTTGCAAAGCAATCCATCTCAGTACTTAATTACATTTATGTTTACATTTTTCGCCACAGGCTATCCTAAATCTTTCTTATTGCAATTTAAACCTGTTACTTCTTTTTTCTACCTCCACTAGACGTGAGGGTAGTTTACTCCCTTCCTCTTTACTGCTAATTTCACATATCTGAAGACCAGTATCACATCTCCCTGCAATCTTCTTTAAAGAAGAGACTAAATAATCATAATTCCTTCAATTTGCAGGTCATGTTTTCTAGACTTCCTACCATTCTTGTCGAACTTTGTGTGTCTTCTGCTACTGGACCATGTATTTCTTGAACTGAACACCATAATCCTATTTAAATTCAGTTAAACTAAGTAGAGAAGAAGGATTACATCACATGTTTTATTAATGTTACCTATTGTCCTTGTCAAATAGCATCCTATTTTTTATGAGCCATTTCTTTATTTTGTGAAAATTAGTGTAATTCTACTCTGGTCCCTGAATATACTTTCAGAATTCACTTTTGGGTGCCTGAATAATTCATGATCTGTGTATTTAATGAGCTTTCTCTCTCCTGCATCACCAGTTCATTCATGAGGGCACTGACTATTACCACAGAAGACTACTACAAAACCATGTTCATGACATATGTTCTGACAGAGAGTATAGTATTGGCAACCATTGTTTTCTCAGCATTTTTTTTTCTCCCATGTATTATCACTTTGACTTGTTCCGAAGAATGCTGCTTAAAACGGTATCAAAACCTTATTAGAGATAAGATAAAACATTTATGCTTCTCCCTTATCCAAAAGGTCTGTTGCTGTGCCAGAAAAAAAAGGCTTTAGTTTGCTTTGGCAAGATTTCTTCAAAAAAAAAATCCACAACAGCAATTTTTCCTCTTGTGCTGATTTCTCACTTACTGTTCTGTAATTCTCACTTACCACCTCTGGACCATAGAGTCATCTGGCTTTAGGATTTTGATAGGAGACCCAAACAGCTTGATTTGCAGGAGCAGCTCCTGAAGCACAGTGTTTCCTTGCCTCCTGCCCCCCAAACCACCCACCCTGACTGTCACAGTGTAAGCAGACTGGAAGCCTGCTATACGTCTCCATATTGGTCTAAAGATGATGATACTGATGTTTCAATACCAACTGCAGCCCAACCTTTGGCTCTCAAATGTAGGGCTAAAAAGAAAGTTGTTGGTTTTTTTTAAAGTATTTTCTGCTTTTCAGCTAGACCTCAGTTATGCAGGGCTGGAAGTAGCAGCTGTGCTACTGTTACCCCAGCAGCTGACCTGGATTATGCATCACGTTGGGTGCTGCTAACAAGGGGGCTACTGTCCCTGCTCCCACCCCAGGAGCACCAGCTGTGGGACTTTCTGCACTGGCCTCTGCAGACGTATCTGCAGTTGCTCGGCTGGCCAGAAGCCAGCTCTGATTTGAAAGCGGAGTAGCTTTGTTAGTGCAGTGCTGTGCCTAAACAGATCGGTAAATCCTGCTGAAAGCACTGGGCTGCTCCCAGCGAGGCCACTTGTTGCTTTTGGATCAGGACTGCTCTGTCTGCAGCCACGCTATAGCCCAGCTGATGTGAGGGCAGGACTGCCATCTGCGAAAGGCCCTGCTCACAAATTCACTCAGTAACGCGTGTTCAAGCACTGGCTGCACCTTCTTTTTGGAGAGAAAAAGAGTCTGCGTCCATTATTTCCATATCTGTAACAGGGCTATTTAAAGCACTTCTCAAATGTTATTCTTTCATGTCCCCAAATGTCCTTTTAGGCAACAAGCCAAGCGTCGCTCTCTTGTGTTTTTTCCTAATAGATTAAGACAGTGAGGGGAAGCAGGTCATATACTGCAAGGCCGTTTCCAGCCCCTGTCTCTAGTCAGTGGCCTTACAATGTGCAACTGCTGGATCATGGGAGAGATTCATCTATTGGGATACTCCTGTGTGGCTCCCAGGAGAATGAGAAAGCAGAGGAAGCCAGCTCAACTAGCCTGCAGATATGTGCAAATCGGGATATCCTTGGATTTGACCTTTATTTAATGAGCACGCCCTAAAAGTCCATGTTACCCACCACAAACCCAGCACAATAAGCCACTCCTTTCCAAACATCTTGACCCAAAATCCCCAAAGAGCCACCAGATACTTATCGCATACTTTAGAAAGCAGAAAGTACTCTCCAAAAGTCCTCAGGAGGAGGAAAAGCCAATGGCTCCCAGATGTCCCATTGCTTCCTGGCAGAATAAATCTGGGTGCTCAGCTGGTGCTGGGGTAGCCCAACACAATTGGCTTCAGCTGATTTACTTCTCCTCATATCAGGAATTTTGGGTCTCTAGGCATCAGTGTAGCAAGGCAGCTGCCTGCCCTAGGCAAGGCAGGGGATCCGCACCTGGTCGGCTTGCAAACTGCATGTAATTCAGGAGGCTACATTGCCACCAGGATGGTGTACAATGTGTCCCTTGGCTCAGCATCACTGCTGAAAACTACTTGCAGTCTTTGTATTTCACATTCTCATATATTATGTTGCTGCTTGACTTGCCGCTAAAGCCCAGGAACAGGAGGGTGAGAGATTTCTGTCTGTCGTGTAATGGCTAAAGAAGTGAGTTTGCCTTAAACTCCTGATTATTAACACTGGGACACCTCCTGTTTAATTCCCAGAATGTAAAAAACAGAGAAGATTTAGTTCACAGTACATTTGCAAAAAAGCTCAGACTACACAAATAAGCATCTTGCAGCAACTGCAAGTAGAGGCAAGTTCCAGAAAGGGAAAAAATAGTCTGATGCATGTCATCTTGTGGTTTTTTGCTAGATTAATGAAAAGCCCACACAGCATAATTATGTTTACAATAAGCTTACAGGAGTTTTCCCACAAGGTAGAGGAGAGTCATAGAGGGATCAGGTTAAACCAATTATTTAACCTTTACAGAGCTAAACTTGCAAGTGTTTCAGAGGGAGGGAAAATGGACTATTTTATTGGTTGCTTACAACCATGTATTAAAATAGTGGTCTCCTTTTTTATTCCATCACGTTGCAAGAGCATATCCTGGCAGATCCAATTCAGATGTCTGGGAAACAAATTGTTGGATGCCTAGGTGACTTAAATATTCCCCTGCTAGCACAAGTTTGCCTTTTGCTACCATGAATGAGTCCCCTCACAAACAGCCTTACATGTCTGGTAAGGCTCTTCACAGAACATGGCATCCAGATTGAGGAGTTCTATATAAAAAATTATATATTACAAATAAATCATAAAGCTTGACTGGGAGTCATTGCATTCACTAAAATCAAGACTTCCTTTTCTGGAGCTGGTCTTCTGGGCTTGAAACAAGTGGGCAACGGTGGAAAGCACTGAAAAGAAAACAATATAGTATCATTTATCAGGCCTTTTGCAATGTCAGCTCTCCATTGTTCTTGCTTAAAAAAATCGCATACTTCTTGGCTTTCCTAATTCATCAGAGAGACATGCAGTTGTGCTGGTTTAGACATTAGCATTTGTTTTGTTTATTCCAGTTCCAGTGGGCAAAAATCAAGCAAACCTGATTAATTCAATGGTATACCTACAGTTTTTCCAAAGGATATGGCAATCTCTGATAGAGTAGAGCTTGAGAAATACTGATATAACACCCTAGGGGCTAAATTCTATGGATGTTGTTGACAGAGCATCTGTCTAAATGATCTTCCAGCTAGTACTGGGCAAAATACATTTTTTTGTTGTTTTGCTGACAATTTGAAAATGTGGGGAAAAAGCCCCATTACTGCTCAAAATACTTTGGCAAACAGTATCTTGGGGAAAACATTCAGAATATTCATGTGTTTAATCTGGATTTGAGAGATTCTTATTTTTCACTGGGACAAAAAATAAAAAAGGGATTTTGTTACAAATTGACATTTCTGTCAAAAACTACTGAACAATTTCATTAAAAAATGTTGTCCAAATCCCATATGATTACCAGTTACAAAACCTGCAGCCAACACCATGCTTTATTTCAAAGAATAATTAGCTGGCATATGAGAAAAATATAAATAATATCAGCATGGTCAACCTGGGGCTGTCCAGCTGCCTGCCCAAAAGCTGTTCACGTGTAACTCCCGTGCTGGCACTGCACACGGGGTGGGACCTGTTGGGGAAGCCACCCCTCTAGCTGCTGAGGAAGCCACCCAGCACTGGCATCCCAGCCTGTGCTAGGACTGAACACCATGTTCAGAGATGAGTAATAGGACCCCACAGGGACAAGTTCAATTTTTCCACCTGTGAGTACCTCCTGGCACTCCTCTGCTCCCTGTTCTGTTTTCTTTGTGTAGGGCAGGTCTCATTGATGTGGTGATTTTGGCAAGTGGCTCACAGGGTCAGGGAGGTGCATCACCTGGGTGTGCGTGGACTGATCCCTCCTCCGTGTCCTACAATGGGTGATATTTCCCCTTTAAAAGGAATCCTAGTGGCAACAATCAACAATAAATTAACTCCTGACCTACCATAGAGCTATCTGGCCAAGAGACAGTACAGTCTGCAGGCATGAAGTTGTACACCCAACAGTACTGACACTTCTCACTGGCTTTTGTACAACTTAGATGAGATAATGCCTTGAACACTTCAAGAGCAAGGTCAAACCTATTCAGTCACCAGCTTTCCAGTTCAGCAACTCAGTTCCTACTTGGGCAGCAAAGACATGCAGTTTTCCAGTTGTGTTAGTCAAACATGAGGGGTTAGTAATGTTTTCATACCTCTGAAAATTAGGCCAATTATCTGGGTACCGTAAAGGAATTGTCTGACTCAAGGTCTCATCCAGGAGTGGGAGTCGGTATAGATGTAGTAATGATCTGAGCTTTTTCATTGCATATATTCCTCTCACCATTTTAACCAAAGCACTACAAAGCCAAGCAGAGATGCTAAGCCACCTGATAAATGGATCGCGTTTTCTGATCCACCTGCTGCAAGCGAACTGCAAGGAGGCATAGGCAAAAAGTAACTTCTTGTGACATTTCATCTCCAAGATTATGTCCTGGCTCCAAATGAGAGAAAAACATATAAACATCATTTGTCACAATAATACTATTCACACACTATAACTTCCAGTTCATTGTGACTTTCCCAAGATTCTGTGTTGGGACTAGAACTTTCCATTTTGGTTGCTAACTTTTTTTTTTTTTTTTTTTTTATTTTTCCTTTTTGGAGAAGAGAAATTTAGGGTAAAATGGTTAGCCATTTCCAAGAAGACTAAATTAGTGTTTGATGTTAAAGTCTGGGGACATTTCCTTTGCTTTCTAATGGGGAATCTCAAATTTTACAGCTGGATGGCCGCTATGGATGGGATGAGTCTTTAGCATTCCCCGTGAGAATCTGCCCAGAATTGGCAAAGTTCCAGGCTTTTGAAAAACCACAGTTCACACACAGTTTTAAGATGTTAGGCAATCTCCCCAAAGCCTCCCTCTGCCCAATTATTCTGTTATCTAAAGTGGCAGAAGTCTGAGAGGGTGATACAGAGGCTACAGCCCTGCCCATGTAGGTGCCAGGACAATAACTCCTGTGGGAAATTTTACCTTTTCAAGCTGACTTCTTAAAAACCTAGGAAATGAAAGAAAAAATGCTAACTTCAGGAAGATGCAAAGGTTAGGAAACATCTAATTTAAGAGTGCTTGTGCAACTTCAGTTTGGTTTCTTGTGTTTAAGTGGTGCTTATGCAGATGGTAATGACTCGGTGACTTCCTACATTGCCCCCTCCTTGTTCAGTGCAACGAGGTTCTGCTTTGGGAGCCGATGTTCTGAATGGAGGAGACCTACCTTCAGCACTGCTATCTCAGTGCTTTCAAAGCATGGAAAAGGTAAGAAAAGAATAGAAAATGAAGGTTGCAGAAAAAGAAAGAGTGGTCTCTTGATTAAATTAGATTGGATTCACTTTTATCCTGGTGTCTGTTAAGCCCATCTTTGGTCACTGAAACCAAACTTTTCCCACAAGTCTCAACTGTGCATTTCTCATCATCTAGATATCTGATGAGACCATAGATTCTGACTTGCAGAAGCAGCTATCATTCTCTACTGCAGTCAAACCCAGTGTGCAAGATCAGGTCATGTGTCCTGTACTGTGTCCCCCTAGATCTCCCTTTTCATCAGTCTCCCTGTGCCTTGCTTCTCTGACGGACCGATGGGGATGGCAGCACCCCCTCCCCTCCATTTTGGGAAGACTGATGAGTGAATGTTTGTGAAGACCTCAGATCCTGTGGTGGCGAACCCCACAGGAGAAGCCACAAGGAAATTAATAATTCTGTCTTCAGAATGAGATTTGTACTGTAAATAAGGCCTGGGGTCACACTTCAGATAATAAGCAGACAACAAAATATTGAATTAGGAGAGCACCATCCATCCTGAATGAGGTGGTGGAAAATATACTAGGTGTTCGTTTAATTAGAGACTTATATAATTCATACACACAAGGGAAATGATTTAAGGTTCATTTTTAAGTTAAGAATTGATTTGCAACCTTAATAATGCTCTTTTAAAACAGTGTGTGGGTGGCATGTATGTTTGTTATAGCCTGCCAGCTGGGTAATTCAGAGAAAGAGAAGCTTTGAGCTTTCAGCCCCTGGTCATTTCTTATGGATAATTCACTACCTGCACATCCTTCCTGGAAGCTGCTACATGTATGTTACTGATGGCTTACAAAAACAAAACAAAACCAGAAAGATGTAATGCAATATTTATTTAAAATCCCTGTTTTGGGAAATCATTGAATCATGTCTGTCTTGAGGCATTGTGGTTCCTTTTTTAAATACTTCTTACTGAAGATATTTCACCGTAAAACAACCAGTCTTAGGGCTGCCCATTCCAGGGCCAGGGAAGAATTGTTTGAAAGGCAACTCTCAGCCTTTCAAAATTAGAAATTCTTTGTTAAAACACCCTCTCTTTTCTTTAAGATCAGAAACCACACTTTGGTTGAGAACATGAGTTATTATTCAAAGGGATTTTAAAAACTTGTCCTGAGCAGACCAATGTGGATCACTGGATTTTTACCTGTGAGGGTGGGGATGTTTTTTAATTACAACATCAGGCACCTGGAGTGTGTCAGGGTTTTTGCCTGAACCCCACTACATCCTTCACACTGATCCCCTTCCAGCTTCAGGCATGGTCTGACACTATAGAACGAGCAAATTGATGCTGTACTGTGAAGCTGGCAAACAGAGAGGATTTCGTGACTGGAAACGGCTGGATCCCAGTTCGGGGACACTGGTAGGGGGCTGGGACTGTGGCACTAAGCAGAAAACTCAGGGATTAACCATTGAGGATGTCTGTGGACAGGGCTGAAGGAAGCAGAGGAGGAAACCCTGACTAAAGCATGAGTGCCTCAAACATGTGTGTCACGGAAGGGAAGTGTCAGGCACATGACCAGAATGGGACTGCTTAAAATGAGCAAATTTGGGCAGTATCTAATGACACAGGTCTCCGGCTACAATTTTTCCTGTATCATATATATAGTGCCAAGCCACTATAGGGGTAGATACACAGCTGGGACAGCTGTGGTCTTACAGGTGCAATAAAAAAGTGGCTATTGCTGTTCCCAACTCTTGTAATTGCTAACTGTGCACATTTAGGTGAAGAAAAACCCCAAAAGGCATGAGTAAAGAGCATCTCCAGTGTACATCTCTGGAAGCCAATGAAATTAAACATGTTTGCACTAGTAGGCAATCAATGATAATTTTTTTTGCAGTCACTTTTGGTGCCTCTTGAGAAGTACCTACATCTGTTCTGTGAACACCTAAAATTAGAGCAGCCTGACAAAGGAAAGCATCAAGCCACTGCAGGTCCAGTAGAAGTCACTAAAAGTCAAGATTTGACCCCACAACCTTTGACTTTAGCCACCCATGGCTCTATAACTTTCTCCACAAGGAAGAAAACACCTTTCTGCCTTAGTGATGCCATTTGAGCATCATTTGAGCATGCCAACTGTAGCCAAATTTTATTTTATAATGACAGATACAAGCAGTCAGAAGATACTTTAATGGGGGGCAGAATCTGGCTTCTCATCTGATGCAAAGCATCTCCAAATCCAAAAGCATGGTCCTTTGGCTTTCTGGAGGATGGGTAAAGAAATCTCTTTCTCTCTGTCTGCTCATTCCTGTCTCTTTTCTCCTTCTTTTCTGTATCTCTCTTTTCCTCTCACTAAACAAAAAGGCAAGGTTGTTTTCCTGGGCCCCTCAGGAGGGTTTAAAATCCTAAAAATACCGCCAAAAGGACTGTAAACATATCTCTCCCTGGGATTTAATTAGTATAAAGAGCTGTGCAACCAAGTGTATATTTAAAGCAATCTAATAGCCTTTGCCATGATGAAGTCTAACGTGCCAGTTTGTGTCTGAAAAAGAGAAGAGGTCTGGACAACACCTTTGTTGTAAAAAAAAAAAAAAAAAAAAAAAAAAAAGCTAGTGAAAACAATAAATAGTATTTGCTCTGTTGCCAGTTCATCGGTTCTTATTTAACCAGCCAATGCAACAAAAGCTTAGTGCAAAAATGTACTGCAACTTCTGCTACCCCTCCCTCCCTCTTCTGCTCTCTCTTCCCCCCCCTCTCTCTGGGATTGGCTTATTTAAAAACTATATTTCTGCCTAGGCATTCAAAAATGCTGAATGCCTCAAGCAAACTAGTAGAATAAGCATGTTTCTCTACTGTTTCTTGGCAGGGTCCACCGCCTGAGTCCTGCTTTAAATTAAAGCACATGTGGCTTGAGTTTAGCATTATCATGAAAATGAAATTACCACTTTAGAAAAGTCAAGTTATTTTGGAAGTGAAAACTGCAGGTCAGAGCCCACCAAAATTCCAAAAACTTGCTCGAAAAATGGCTCGTTGAAGGTTGAGAGCTGCTGCCGCGGACAGTGCATCCTTTTGGGTCCTGATTTATAGTATTCTTCATGGTTTCCTACATTTCTTACATGCTCTTGGGAAAACCTTACAGACCTTTGTCGCTGGCTCCCTCTGCAGCTCCTCCCCTGGAAAGGGGAGAGGAAAAAAAGTGATCTATCAGAAATCAGCCACATCGACCCCAGGCTCATCCTACTGTTTTGAAGTCCTTTTGAAAATTGCCCTGGCACTGGTAAATACAACAAAGCCATGTTGAAGCACTGGTTGTTTGCTCAGCTAAAACCCCTCCATACTACTACATTAATTTTCTTGCCATCAGACAAGGGCTGCGTGGAGAGGAGACAGGAGCCCACACTCTCCCAGCTTGGAATGGATTCTTCTGTGTTCTTCTTTTCCATGCTTAGAGGTTTGAGTAGGTGGTGAATCTCATCTGTTGCAGCAACATGGTGGTTTGAACTGGGTTAGGGTTTTATGTTTGTGTGTATCTGTGTGTGTGCATGTGTACATCTGAAATTTGGTTAGTTAATAGTTAGGTTGACTGTACATTTTTCTTCTGCTATGGGCTTGTTGTCATGCAAAACTAGATACATCAGGTCAAAAATAAAACCAGATAGGCATCAAGATCCCACTGCTGTTACCGAGAATGTGAGAGAGGTGGATATCATCTTGTCACACCGTGGTAGCAATGAGTCCATCTATAGGATGCCTGTTGCCAGAATCTGAACTGTACCAAATGAGTAGATTGTTAAAGAAATATTGTCAGATGGGCTTGATTCTTTTGCTCCACAACATTGTTTTTATTTTATTGCAATTCCACTGACTTCAGTGGAGTGAAGCCAGTCTCTGGGAGGGCTGGGGAAGAGGAGGAGTCAACCATCAACATGCCAAATATTGCAGCTGAAGTTGGAATGACCAGTGCATTGTATAATCCTGTGGAAACATGTACGATGGTTGTGCAAATGGAGCTGGTAATCTGGCTAATAAGTCAAGCCACAATAACTCACCCTGTTCCCTACACACACAAGCATGTACACTCATACACACACAGAGAAAACTGTGTCTGGAAGAAAATAAATCTTCAGCCAACAACTTCAGAGACAGTTGGAAGGACACGAGAATGGTGAGTGCCAAGAAAATTTTCCCCAAGCTAAGAATCAGTAACACGGCCTTGCCTGTTGAGGTTTGCCAACATGACTGGAATTGGTAGTGAAGCGACTACTGATTTTAAGAGGATTTGGATCAAACCTTCATTGCTTTCATGAAGCATATAGACTAGACTAGACTAGACCAGAATAGAACAGAACAAACCAGAACAAAGCAGAACAGAATACAGTAGAATACAACAGTTCTGTTAGAAGGGGCCTACAATAATTATCTAGTCCAACTGCAAGAAACTCTTGGTAGCTACCTACTACTAACTTTAAGCCAGCCCACTTTTAACACAGAGTTGGAGTTTGGCCAAAGTCCTGCTATAATTTGGGAGGTATTGAAGAGCAGAGTCAAGAGTCCAAGTTCCTTTGTGTTGCACTGCAAGACACTACCATTGATACCGTCAAGTGACACACCTCTTCAGCAGCCAAGGGGTTGGTCCTGAGGCTCCTGTAGACCTACTTTCAGACACATTCCTTTTTTTCTCCTACCTCTATCTCTTCTGGAAGGATTTTTGGTAAGAACAGGCATGACCAAGCTTTCCAAACCATCACAGTGAACAGAAGGGGGTTTTTGTTTCTACAGAGGCATCCAGGGCGAGAGGTATAGTTTCATCAGTCACAGTGCCTCAGGACATGAGGATGAGGAGAAAGGGACACTGACAGCTTTGAGGTAGAGCACACAACTTCAGACCATCCAAGAAGTGCAGGGGCAGCAGCAGAGCTGAGGAGGGAGTGACTGAGGTCAAAGGGACTAGGGAAAAGAGTTAAAGGGCAGCTCTACGTTAGTGGATACAGCAACCACCTTTATGCTCAAGAAAATAATGGCTTTACTTAATTTTGATCAGATCCTATAAAAGAACACATCTCTTGAGTTTGAAATGGATGGGCAGGTGGGGGATTCAGATGAGAGGTCATTTATGCAGCGTGAGGACGTAACTGCCTTTGGGTGGCTGTGAAAGGGCAGGGGATTTTGCTTTGTGGGGAAGGAAAAACAAGAAGTACAGTTTTGTAGGGCAACAGGGATGAGTACAAGGTAAGGAACAAACTAGAGGGTCATCACATGGCATCCCTCCACCTTCGTTCCTGGGCATTTTTAATGAAACTTAAATTTGTGCTCGAGATCTACTACTGCTAATCTTTATGGGTCCCTTCCAATGTGAGATATTCTATGATTCTGTGATCTTCCCCAACATGTCTCCATCCTCTCACACTTGACTACCCCCTTCCATTCCATGTGCCAGTATATGCTCTTCTCAGTTCAGCATACCTTGTACTCATTAGGTAGTTTTCCAACACAGTGGTTAGTTCAAGCAAGGTATTACAGGTCTCGTACTGCCAACAGAGCACTCCCATTCAAGGTCATATGGCATAAAACATGCAGTGAGTGGCCACCTCTGCTCAGGCGAGCTTCCAACCAAGCATCCTGCTCCTGAAGTAAGTAAATAAATTATCATGTAAGGAAGAGGCTTAACTGAAAATATGATTTTCAAACATGAAGTAAGGCACCTTGTGGAAAAAAAAATAAATTAGCTCTTAGTGTTCATAAACAATGAGAGGCTCTAAATGCACTATTGACAACTCAGGAAAGAGATCCTGGAGTCACTGCAGCTCTTGGAAAACAGGAACACAGATAACAGCATAGCAACATTCTAAAGAGCAAACAGAGTTTTTTAGCAAAGGCTGAACTATAAAGGAAAAAACATCACTATTCATGCATGTCTCTTGGGTTCCTTTCTTGAAAACTGTGCAGATCTGGTCACTTCATCTCAATAGAAAAAGAAGGGTGGATCAGGAAAGGTAAAGAGAGCAGTGATCAGTGACAATGAGATGTACGTACAATATAGTATCTGCAAAAAGAGAGACTGGAAAAGAGACAGCTGATAGAGGCAGGTAGAAATGGAATGTTATGGAAAAAGCAAACAGGAAACAAATGCTTTCCATTTTGTAGAAGATGGAAAGTGGAAAACACCATAGGAAAACATCAGTCTGCAGGTTTAAATCAAAAAAAAGTACTTTTTAATAAAAAATGTAATTAAGTGGGGGAACTAATTATTGCAGATTTGTAGAGAAGCCAGAGGTGTTAACGGGCTTAAGATGAAGTTCAGAAATCCAGGCACACTAGTAAACAGGCTGTAGCCTCTGACTCAAAATAACCTCTGCTGAACAGTCTGGGACGATGTGTGGGTACACTAGCAAAAATCCCTTTATTTTCACCTGCTTATCACAAGGTTTACCATTGCTCTATGACAGAAATGATGGGGGAGGATCCTCTTTAATATAATTATTCCTGGGTTGGTGCACTAAGGGTTAGTGTGGAAAGCCCCACATTTGAATCCTCTTCTTGGCTTTCAACCCAGACCCTTTTCCCCCACCCCCCTCCCCTTGCAGAGTGCTGTATATCTGCTGAGCCATCCCTTTCACCGAGTACACATACACTGTCATGTTAGCTCATGCCTCGAATTTGCACGCAGCCCTGAACCCTCTGCTCATTTGTGCCAGTGTTAAGCTCATTCTCTGACTCACGTCTGCCATGAGCTAACTGGCTTCCCAGGTGGAGGAAATTCAGGAATCCAGGAGCAGGAAAGTAGGTGGGAGATGACCTTGTCTAGTAGTTAGTGTGTGCACTTGAAACACGTGCTTGCCAGTTCTGGCCTCATATATACACAGGAATATATATGGTTTATTTTCCTGTAACACACACATGTAACATATGCATGAGAAATATTTGTATTATATATTATTTCTTAAGTATATTATATACCTAGCATGGAGAGTAATACACTTGAGGGAGAGCAAAAGTGAAAATCTCTATGTCTGAATATCCTGTGGACCTTTTCTGCAGCAAAAGAGCATGTTTCAGCTTTGCACTCCTATTCCAGACTACATAAAATGGCACTAGACCCTCAGCAGCCACGCCGAGAGGCCACACTTCAGCCCTACTTCCTTCTCATACACTCATGTGACTCAACCTTCAAAGGTCCCCATAAAGCCACAAGGAGGCCATAGCTCTGGACACAGTCATTGCTCCTGCAGCTGAGCTATGGGCCTGGTACTGGCTCCCTTGAGAAAGCTGTAAATTAGAGGGAATTACCCAGCTGGTGAGATGCATGACTTAGACGGCTACATAAACCCAGTCTGTAGCCCAAAGACCCTAACAATGTTCTAGAAGGTAAGATGTCTTCCAGGATGTGATACAGGTTCAGATTAAGACAGGTAAATGTAGATGACTACCTGCAAGCTGATCTCTAAACTCCAAGTACAGTTGATGGAGATCTCTCTGGTAGAGTCACTGAGGTCTTCAGAGTGATCCAGCTGACCAGATCTACGTGTCTTAACCTGCAAACGGGCTTCCATTCTGGCTTCCTGTAACTGAAATGCAAGAATCTACATTTCTAATGGGTATGTATGTCTTTCTAACACTAGAATAACACTAAGGTTCCTGAGGATCTGAATTTTGTCTGTAGACCCTAAAAATTGCTTATGGTGGTTCTGTTATTGATGTAACACGTGTCTCTCTGTCCTGTAACTCCCCTATTTTAAGATGGTGACAAGGTAGTAGATGTTTTTAAGCTTTCAAATACTATAGTTCAATATGAAGTACTTTAAGTAGATATATGCTAAGCAAATATAGCATGTAGCAGTTCTCATTTATAAAGATAAGAAAAAGATCTTTTGTAATAAATTTTTTATGTATGGCCCAGAATTCCACTGCCCTATCTCCATACTTACTGTATAAGTGTGAGAAAGAAGTATGTATTTAAAGGCTCCAGTATCTCTTATTTGGTTAATGTCCTACAAGTATTTAAATGAGTCATTTGATCGCTCTGCACTTCATGATTGGCTAAGCTATTTAACATACTTTATTGCTTCTGTGATTTATTGCCTGATGAGGATACTCAAGAAAGTCTGAGAACCTCTTTGGGGTTTATTGAGCTGGTACATATTTTATGCTGATCTCAAATAAATCATTGTCTATTACAGCATAAAAAATGGGAGCATTGGAAAGAACGTTGAGGAGAACTATTTCTGGAGCTTTGTGTTCTGGTTCATGCATAAAGCATGAGGGCTACATTAACATGGAAGTATGTGCATGTGAACCTTTAGGTCCTTATTAATCATCTTGGTGTCTAATACATGGAGCTCAATTATTCCCATAAGCTTCTGTAAAAGTGACCATAGCGTACACAGTATGTCTCGGACACCCTGTGTGTAGGAACTTCTTGACAGATGTGCTGTTTAGCATGTCCTTCCCTGTCCCACTCATTGCATTTCAACCAAGACCACCAAGAAATAAAACACGGTATCACCAGTACTCATCTTGTTCAACTGGCACCTTGGTCATCCACAGCCCTCAGGAGCTCTGCTGTTGATTCAGCGAGAGCAGGGCTGAATTCTCTGTGAATCAGAAAAAAATGATGTAAGCTTGTTAAGCCAGGACTTCACTGTGATGTGAGTACTCATAGAGTTAAGGTTTCAGGATGTTTAAGTCACAGCTCTTTCTCTTGGCAGCCATCTGTGAACTGTGATGTCTTCTCTGGGCACCATCCCGAGAGAGAAGACCAAGACTCCTTGAATCTCTAATTTGTGCTAAGTGAGAGTGGTGGGAGCAAGTAGAGATGTGCTCCCCAGGTGTTTTCTGGGTTGGTCATTCCCAGCAGAGGACAAGGACAATGTCACAGTAGTTCTTTCAAGAAGTCTTTTGCTGGGTCTTCCAGCCTTGTGCCCTCTGCAAATTTAGTATATCTGCTCTCCGCCTCACAGCCTGGAGTGACCTCTGTGGAAGTCTCTTGATAAGTTATATCTTTTGATTTTTTTCAGGTTCCTACCTACTCAATGGATATAATAATTTGGTCAGGTTTACACCTAAGCTAATTTTACCTGAACTGTGTCTTTAGCTTGCTTATGAGAATGGCAAGTGAAACAGCAATGATTACGAAACACTTCAGCTTTCCCCAATCAAAAAGACCTGCTTTCCTGTTTTGAAAGAATACTAAATTGGAGTCCTTTTGGCAAATCCTTACTGGCTGCTGCTCATGTCCTTAGTGTTTTCCAGGTGTAATAATTTGTTCATTTGCTCATTCCAGAATTCTTCTGGGGCTAAAATGTAAGCTGACTGGCTTGTGGTTCCTTGGCTTCTCTATTCTCTTCTTTTTATATCAGGCACTATTTCCAATTTCAGTTTTTCACCTTTACACCAAAGGCTTGTCAAAGATAATTGCTAACATTTGTAAGACTGCTTTACCCTGCTCTTTCAGGCTATGTCTGTTTGTGCAAACATTGTGGTGCAACGGGAGTGCATCAGTCGTCAGAAACAGCCAGTCCCAATGACCACATTCTGCTTGTTTGGGTTTTTCCTCAGACTAACTCTAGTTTGGTCCCAGGGACTTTATGCCCATTAGAAATTAATAATTAACACTCCCAAAGTAAGTGTTTCTTCCTGCTCAGTTCCATTGTGAAGTCTAAGCTTTTCTAGAAAGCAAACCAGAGTGTAGTAAATGGAGCTGATTAGGAGATCCTTTATGAAAGTGCATTCCCCATCCAAACTCAAGGGATATGGAGCTGCACTCTCAGCACTCTAGAGCAGAATTCATCAGTCTCAACTAATCTGAGAATAAATAAATCATGGAACCAATTGTTCATGGTGTTGATCATCTCAGACCTTTAAATGAAAACTTATTGAGAAGGTATTAAACGTATCCTTTGCCAGCACCATCTGACAATGGTTCTTCCTCTCTTGGGTAACAGGCCAGCTTTCCTTGGTTCTTTTATGGCTGATGTATCTACAGAATGATTTCTTGATACAGTGTATGTTTATTGCTATTTCAATCCCATTTTGTGTTTTGGCCTCTTTGACTATTCCTAACATGTTTCTGCTCTTCTCATATACTCACCCTAGTAATCTGTCCTCGTGTCCGCTCCCTGTATGCTGCTTCTGTTTGATTTCTACCAAGAGCTCATGCTTTAGCCAAGCAGTCTGCTCCTGTGTTTCCCATTGTTTCTCTGCAGAGATTAAGAGCTAATACCAAAGCACAAATTTGGACACAATGATCATTTAAGATTGTTTCCAGCCCTTTATTTACATGATACTACAACAGTTTTCTTTGTGATGCCACGGCAATAATTTATTAATATCACTGGTACATCGCTCCTTGGAGAATCACAGTCTGTTCCAGTAAGACTGTTGCTTACATGAGCAAAAAAGGAAGAAGACCATGACCTGTGTCCAGACCCAAAACAAAGACTATCCAGGATATTCAGGTCATTCAGCAAGAAAGTAGGATGGCATGTACAGCCACGAAGCTGTGTTTGCAGAACAGCACTTCATAGCAGGTCATGAATAGACATGAGTGAAATTTAGCAACTGGTCTGGCTGAGGATTAAAATTTCTATGAGTCAACAGACTGGCTTTTAACCAGAGGGATTCATGTCTAGCATCCTACAGCAGTTAAAAACCTGCTATAGCCTTAGAAATGTCCAAAATGTTATGCAAAAGCAGAGACTCTTTTCTTTTTTGTTCGTGTTGTGTATGTTTGGTTTCTTTTTTTTTTTTTTTTTTTTTTTTGCACAGAAGTTGTTCTGAGGACACAACGTTCTCATCCAGAACCAGAAGTCATGGCTTGTGTTACAAGAGTACAGGAGAACTGGCAAGAAACAGGGAGCCCTTGAGAACAAACTAGCAACACAATGGATTTGCAATATTTAATCAAGTTCTTGATGATCACAAATCTTGCAACACATTCCAAAACTACTAAAAATGCTATACAGAAACCAGCTGAGCCAATATTTAAAGCCTTTTTAATTTAACAGAACCCATTTTTTATAGTATCCAGGATATGTTTCTGGCTTTCCTACTTGTCACATGATCTCCTGTCCAGATGTGCTGGTGTATATCTAGTAGTGGACCAGCCAAACCACAGCACTTTCCTCCTGCTTGTAGAGCGTTACTGTAATTCAACCATACTTCTCCCAGCTACAGAAGCACTACATTAATATGTGGTATAACAACAATAACACAGGAGGGGATAAAGCTAACCATGGCTTTAACTATGTATCTAAAAATAATAATAATAACAACGGAGTGACCCTATTCAAAGAGGTTAATTTGTGTGCAGGGTATAAAATCCAAACATGCAATTGTTTTGAAAACTTCCCCTTTTTCTCACCTGAAACAGAAAAATTGTGCTGAGGAGATGATTTCCTGCAGCTTTCTTCAGGAAATTAGCCTCCCCCTTTGTTTAGATCCCACAGATTGTACTGTGTGCTCTTAGACAAACCCATGGGCAGCCAGCTCTGGTCTCCTACATTTTTGCAGCCTTTTTTTCTTGGTGGTGGCTGCCACGAAGACTGAGAAGGGAATTCCAGGCTTGTGGGTTAATTATTAACACAGTTAAGCACTGGCAGTATGCTCAGAATTAGAAAGGAAAGGCCTGAGGGCTGATTCTTCCCTCCTGTTCACAGGATAACCCCACTGGGCTGACTTCGACCTCCCAAGGCAAGGGCCGTATCCATACTCCCCCACGGAAAGTTAGTGGGATTCTTATGAATAGCTCCATTAGGAGCTGGATTGGCTCGATGCCAAAGAAATCAGTGAAGTTGCTTCTGATTTACACGGGGGTAAGCATGCGGGTGTATTAAATCCATAATCCTTGTCCCCACAGCGGCCAGGAACTCAGCAGCTGGGTTCTGCAAAGTGCCACAGAAAACCCTTTGGTGTCAAAAAGCATCGAGGACCCTGTCAAAAAGGGCTGAGAATGCTGACACAGTGGCACGCCAGGCAGCTTAGGAGATGAGGAGAAGTGAATTCAGCCAAGTCAGTCCTAAACAGCAATTTCCCCTTGTGTGCTTCTGCAGTCTCCATCACCCCAGGACCTCAGCACTTTGTCTTGTAGGTTATTACTTTGGAAGGTGGAAGTGATGTTATTTTACAGAAAAGGACATCTAAGTTCTTCCTGTCTAGATTTGCACCTGCACCTTGGATGGCAGATGAGTCTAACTGGCTTAGATATCCCCTGCAGCCAGTGCAGCAAGGAGGCCACCAAGACCTCAGCTGCCTTCTGAGGGTGATCTAGAGCTATTACACATACATCCCTTAATTTAGATGGCAAGACTCTAGCCCATAAAACACAATGGGCATATTCTAAAGGTAGGGAAGCATTTCTTGATGAAGAATTAATTACCTAATTCCCACTGAAAGCTGAAGAAAAGATGAGTCAAACTCATTTGGGTGAGTTTGAAAATCCCAGCGACCATTTCTTTACTTTTGCAGAACCACCCCCATATCACCTGGTTCTGTCATGGCAGTGTCCTTGGCATATTGGGAAGCTGAACCAAGGTCCCTGCATGTCACCTCACCAGTGATCTGCCCTTGCAGCAACACAAAAGACTGCCAGGGGCTCCCAACACCAAATGGGTCCAGAATTCACCCCCGGGTGCAAAAAATTCTATTGCTGCTCTTGAGCCAGTCCAGCTCCTCGTTGGTTTTGGTGACCTCTCCACTCCAGGTCTTAGGGCTGAAGCTGTCCTGCCAAGAACTTGAGCTGCTGCCTGCTCAGTAACATTGGTAAAGCTCTGGGTGTCCATTTCCTCACTAATACAAATGCCTTCTTACTATGAAAGGAGAAGATGAAGTTCTGCTAACCAAGGACCAATGAGTTTCTAAGCTCCATGTGTCCCAGAAATACACACCCACTCCCCACAGCACTTGGTTACTTCATGTAATTCATTTTGTTGTGTTTCTTTCTCCTCTCCTCTCCTCTCCTCTCCTCTCCTCTCCTCTCCTCTCCTCTCCTCTCCTCTCCTCTCCTCTCCTCTCCTCTCCTCTCCTCTCCTCTCCTCTCCTCTCCTCTCCTCTCCTCTCCTCTCCTCTCCTCTCCTCTCCTCTCCTCTCCTCTCCTCTCCTCTCCTCTCCTCTCCTCTCCTCTCCTCTCCTCTCCTCTCCTCTCCTCTCCTCTCCTCTCCTCTCCTCTCCTCTCCTCTCCTCTCCTCTCCTCTCCTCTCCTCTCCTCTCCTCTCCTCTCCTTTACCTCTCCTCTCCTCTTCTTTACCTCTTGCTCTTCATCTTTGCTGATTGACCTCCATGAGAAATCCTTATTTCTTGTGTCCCGGTCAGCTCCTGCCTGAGCACTGGTAGGTGAAGATTTATTTCTCCGTCTTCCTGTGAGAAGTTCTTCACAAAAAATCTATTGCTTTTACTAGGTATTTGTTCTAAAGCAAAAATGAAAAAAACATACTAGGGTTTTTTTTTGTGAAATCACTGACATTAAAACACCTCCTGGTTCACATTTATTCCCTTAATAAAACGATTTTTAAAAGTTTTTCACTCATCACACAGCATTAACCTTCAAGCAGGAAGTGGATCGACTGGTTTTATTATTTCAGCAGCGTTTGCTAGCTTGGCTAGGCAGCTAGCACTAAGAGGGTGTATGTGTAAATATACATTATAATCACATTACAAATCACTGCCAAAGAGAGTAAATGCAGACTAAAGGATGTTTGCAATCAGGAAAGGGATTGTAGATTGGGTTCCTGCAATCCTGCAGTCAATGGGAAGGTACTTTCCAACTTCAATTTACATCAACTTTTATGGAAAGGTGGCACCTTCAAGGTCAATGTGTCTCTACCCCTGCCATCGTGCTGGCATGGTTATCCTTATCTAGTTGGTAGGTTGTATCCACAAGCTGTATTGATAAAGCAAGCTTTATTGATACAAATATTACAGAATCAACAATGCCTTAGGAGTATAACCTAGGGCCAACTCTACCTTCTGCATTTCCAAATCAAAAATTAATTTCCTACATTAGCGTCATAAAGTTCATGTGTTCTATGTAGGGGAAAGCTGCAATGTCATCTGGGTATGACCAAGATGCCTATACCTAGAGTCACGAGTGAACACTAACAAAGCTCTCTCAGCAACTCCAGCAGTTGTCCTCTTGGTTTCACCCACTTCAGCAAACATGAGATAAAGTATCAGACACTGCCAGTAAATGATTGTTACTTGCACAAGGAAAAACCCTGCAACTTGCTGTACCGACTCAGTTATTTGCTCAGCTCTAGTTGCCAGAAAGTTAGATGAAAAAAAGAACACAAACACCCCAAAAGCACATCAACATCTGTCTTGTTATCTCATTTGCATGCTTGGTATCTGGGCATTAATTCTTCTGAAGAAATTTTATAGTGCAAAAAGACCTTTCTTTTCTGACTGAATGGATATTTTTAAATTATGGGAATCAGCAGATTACCCATGAATATGTAACAATGTAAACACAGTTGGAGCTCACCGTAAGTTTTTTGCTCAATTCCCAGCGTTAAAAACAGCCTTGTCTCTGTGCCTAGACATCTTATTCTAGATTTCTTCATGTGGAACTGTGATTCAAATCACCAGTATGATATACCCCTGGAAGCACATGCCTCTGCTGTATCGAGGCTTCTTGAAGCCTGTTTTAATATTTCAGTTCACCTAAACCATCTGTATTCTCAGTTGGTTCACATGGCAATAGATGTAAAAGGTAGCTAAAACAGAGATAAGAACAGCTCAGATGCCCAGAGCACAGGTGGTTGCAGGTGTCAGTGGAAGATATTTGTCATTGAGAGCCAATGTTATGCTAAAAGACCTCTGTTGCTCCTATGTACTACAAGTACTTTGTAGAAACAGTGAAAAATAAGCCCTTTCCCCAAAGAACTGATGGTCCAAAGGAGGGTGTCAACCACGAATGTGCATTATGGACAGTGTACAAGGAAAAGGGACAGTGGAGAGTACCTTCCAAGACCCTGAACATATATTTTAATCATAATTTGTCCAGAAACTGGAATTGAGGCTTTTTTGCATGGCTGGGGTAAGGGAAGGTAGCCTTTTCTGAGATTTTAGGAGACTTTCAGCTCTGCAGAGTAGGGTAACTTGGCACTGCGAGGCTGGAATTAAGGTCAAAGCAGAGGGACAGCCTGGGAAACAGCGTCAGGGAGAGCCTGGATGTTGTTGTCACATACAGCTGCTTTGGTGAGATGAGGAGGAGGTTACTTTCAGAAAGAAATCCAAAGACCTGCCCACAGAAGCATCTAGATCATTTCTTCAGCTGTGACTTTTACTAGGATATCATTTGTTCATAAATCTTGACCAAGTAAGCATTTTGCAAAATTGAACTAACAAAGCTACCTCTCACAAACACAGGCATAAACTCTCATTTTGGTCCCTTTTCCCTCTCCTCCACATCGCCACCTCAGTCTTTGCTCCAGCTCCTCTCCAGCAGACTGTCCCTGCACTGGATGATGCTTAAATCATCTAATATCTCCCTGACAGTGAGACAAGGACAGCAATGCCTTCTCCTGGCAAAACAGGCCCTGCAAACGACCCTGCTTTTGTAAATGTTATTTTAATTTCCTAGTTCCTCTGGTCTAAAAAAGGGAAGATGGACCCTAAAGGTATTTGGAAGACACCAGTCCTTCAGAGGTATTTCCTTATGTAGTCTGAAGGATGGATCCAGTGAGGGTGTGAATGTGTTTCAAAGGGTTGGAAGCAAGGCCATTATGTAAGGCAGGGAAAAGGATATCCTCACAGCTCCCTGGCTATTCCCTGACATCAGCATCACCAGGGACAGAAATCAAAGGACGATATCTTTATAGATGATTTGAGAAACATTTATAAAATCTGACTTTTCTTCCCTTGCTCCCCGCCCCCCCCCCTCTCCCCGTAGCTCAAATTATTTCTGTGTTGTGATAAACTGCTCAACCAACATTTCAAAGTGACCTGCAAAATTACACAAGCTGGGCTGGCTAGGCTGCAGCCAACCACTCTGAAGTGCCGAGTCTGTTTTGTTCGGGCACATGGTTCAGACCCAGAAATGAGAAAAACAAGAGCAAGATCCCAAACCTGCCACGGTTTCGACTTCTGCAACCCTTTGCTCTCTGCAAGTTGTGAGACATGGGGGAATTGTGGCTGCAGGCAGTAGATGCTCTGTTTTACCAATCCAACACAGTAACTAGCAGCTCTCACCAGTTTGTTTTCCTGTTTGTTGAAATCCTAGCTGCCCAAATTTCTGAAAGATGTTTTTAAAGGATTTTGACAAATGCCTTTTGCATGGGAATAATTTCGTATTTTGTGGGCATCATCACACACAGAAGTATTTTCTTGATTAAGTGTAATCTTTACTAAGCCCTTTCACAAAATGATGTTCCTTCTTCTTCCCCACATTTCTTTTGCAGTATGATCTCACTTTAGATTACTAATGAAGCCAGATGCATCCTGGATGATTTGGCTTCACGCAAAGTGTCATTTCCCTGCGATCTCTCCGTGTTGATACAGTTGTTGATACAGTTCAACATCAGCCAATGATTAAAACAGGACTAAATCCCATCTCTGCATTTATGAAGAAAATTTATGCTCTGAAAGGTCATCATGTACAAAAATGGGTCCATTTTACTCAATAGATACCCTGCTCTGATTTTGATGACAATGATAACATTCCCAGTTTGTTTTAGGCATGCACGGGTGATGCTGGTGAGAACTGGTTGGAAACCTCTCCCTGGCACCAGCAGGGCTTGAGGAACTCCCTCCCATTGACTGTGCAGGGTGTACAGAGCTTTACTGACGCATTGGCAGATGCTCCAAATAAAGAGGCACTGTGAAAAAATGAGATACAGTTTTTGTAGTGGTGCAATTAAAAAGAAAGGGTAGGCGGAGAGGAAGTAAAAAAAAAATTAGCAAGTGCTGATATCATAGTATGTGTGGCACAGAGTTTTGGTAGGAATCAGGGATTCATGCTGTTACATACATGTGGACTGCAAGCATGCTGTCGGTTCTGAATTCACATCTGCAGCGATCTGTGCCTTTTGCCAGAATTTTTACCAGTTGCAGTGAACAAAACAGTTGATAACACGGTGAAGTGACTACATAGTTTTTAAATGGCTCTTTCTTCCCCCCTGACTGTACATCATGAATTTTTCTCCAGCCAAAAACACATGTTCTTTTAATTGAATTCAAAGTGGAGAAGGAATCAGCAAAGGTTTAAATTACAAGTGGAAAAAAATGAGTTTGCAAAGCAAGGCCAGTTCTGTGACTCTGGCAACCTATCCTTCCCAAATCCCCCACTCCCTGAAAAAAATGTTTGAGAGTTTTGCCATACTCTGCAAAGTTCCACCCTCCGTACTTTAATCACTTAAACTCTGCTTAACTGCAAACTCTAGCGTGTTCACAGCTTTCTGTAGATGCTTATCACATCTCCCTTAGCCATTGTTTAGCCAAGCTGCATGCATGACATTCTTCTAATCCTTGTAAAATCAAGGCAAACTGGCTATCATTTCTGAATGCGCACAGAAATGCATCTTTTCCTGGTGCTACCAGTGACCCACAACAACAACAACAAAACTTATTAGCTGCTTTAGCCATCTACATAAATCCAGTAGAGGGAGGCATTACACAGATGTGGTTCTACAGCTGAGGAACTATCTTCAGATATTTAGGGTCAATAAAATGAAGCAAGGTCACAAACAACCGAAGCTCTGTCTGGTTTAGTAGCCAAGCTGGTGGGGAAAAGAGAGAAGGTTTTTAAAGGAAGGGGAAGCAAGCTTCCTGGGATGGCAAAAATTAATCTCCCAGTGCTTGAGGTGTTTGAGACAGAGATGAAATTACTGTAAAGGGAGGGCACTTGAGGAAAAATAATCTTTGATTTAGATGTTCCAGAAAATATGTGGAATAAAGTTTTCCATGAAATCCATAGTGTCTCATGTTGATTTAGCAGATGTAACTCATGTAACTCCGTATGTTATTTTCTCATCCATTGAGTGGCCTTAAAAAAAGAAGGTAAACCACAGCTTTGTTACTTATTGTGCCTGTTCTTATTTCTGCTCTGCCAGTTTAGTTATAGCTGTGGTAGCAGGAAAAGTTGTTATAAGGCAGGATACTTAGCCTGCAACATGTATGCTCCCATTGGGAGCCCACAGAATCAAGTTCTCATTATGAACTCTATTTTCACCTCCCACATTGTGAGCACTGGAATGGGGGGGAAGCTCTTTGGCCTGTAAGAATATAGAATTTCTTCCTTAGGAGAGGTGAATTGAAAACTAATTTTCAAGGAAGAGAAACTTTCTATCAGCAGTACCATTATTTCTTATTATTGGTTTGTATGGCTTTAGCACCTGGAACCTCCATCTGCGATAAGGCTTTTGCATTGCTGGTTGCTGCAGGCGAATGCAGAGGGGAAATCACTCTCTAAATAGGCAAAGGAAAGGAGCATCGTTTGCTCCCATTTTGGAGATGGAGACCTGGTAAAAGGGGATGTTAAGGCACTTGTCCACGTTTATGCTGCCAGCAATGGAACCCAGATCTCTTGAGTTTGAGTCCAATGCTTTAACCACAAAACCCTTCTCTCTCCAGTTTCAGTGTTTAATTAATGATGATGATGTCTGCAGCTTCCTCTTATCAAGCCACCCTTTCATCAATGATGATATTGTGGTTATTCCCCTGCTATGTGTGTGGCTGTCTTCCAGTTATATTACCAGCTCCTGGAATCATGTTCACAAGCATAGAATTTGTTAATCTTTCACAAGTCCCTTCTTAAATATGAAGCCAAATTCTGCTTGCAGTGCACATCCATATTATGCTACTGAATAACGTAGAGCAGTAATGGTAAAATTTCTTGGGATACATGGATTAGCTGAGATTTTGGCTACCATCTGTGTTGCTGCCTGAAATGCAAGGTCTATCCCTCTTATCCTATCACCAGTTCAGCATTGTAACCTGTTCTAGAAAGGACTTTGAACATCAAAGGAAAATAGGCTCTTTCCTTTGTGCCATTTCTGGCTGAATTGTGAGAGAAATGTCACTTTGTCCTGAACATTTTTCAGGTATGGTGCCTTTATTTTTTGTTGCCTGTTCTGGCAAATCTCCTTATTCCATAGTTCGATGCTATTTATCCCTCTCCTTTGTAAGCGTCAGAGGAAGAGCGTTAAAACGGGACTAGGTTTAAGGTCATGGCACAGACCTGACTCAGGACTAGTTGTAGACCCTTCCATCAGCTTTGCATCAGACTGAATACACTACATTGCATGTCAGCAACATTATTTTTACTGATGTTGCTTGGAGGTGATCAGAAGATACTTCATATCGTCATAAGTGGCTTTGCTTCATTATTCATCTTACCTTAATTTAATTTAATTTAATACTTATTTTTCCTGGATAAAGCTGCAATCTGGGGGTCTGGGAAAAACATGCCTTTGTCAGGCAATTGGACTAGATGATCATTGCAGGTCCCTTCCAACTGAAATAGTCTATTCTGCTCTGGTCCAGCATCTCTTAGTGAAAAGAAAAAATAAAATGGGCAAGCTTCATTCCCCTGTGCAATGCACTATGTGTTCATATGAATGCTTTTGCTTGTAACTGACATTAATTTCATGTGCATCAGCAAAATATTTTATATGTTCTGTGATCAAAAGGAAGCAAAAGAATATTTAAAATTATTGAGTGAAGTCTCTATAGCTGCTGTATGAACAAAGAACAAATAAAACAGGCCAGGGCTCAAGTCCAGTGGCCAGGGAACATCCCACAATGGCACAGTTCAACTCACCTGCAGAGCAGGGTGGCCACATCCAAACAGTCTGTTGGGAAAGATCTTTGATCGCCACCAATAACCAGACTCAAACACTACTTAGCACAATGTTAGTTGGCCTGGACAAAAGTAATTCTGGATGATGCACTAACAATTTATGAGTCTGGAAAATCATGTGCCAGGGCTTCTGCCCATTCCTCAGCTCTTTGAAAAGTACTGATGTGATCCTAGCCTCTGGTCCTAGCCTTACATCAGTCTTCATTTCTTAGCAAGAGCAGGAGAGAGTGGGATACTTGTGGGCCTCAACTCAACTAGGAAGAGTCCAACTCTGTGGACTGGGTGTGCAGGAGAATGGTCCTCTTTTGAGCCTCCAGCTCCTGCCTCCAATTGAAGTCCCTATGGACTGAGGACAAGCCTTGGAGCCCAAACACATCTGCATCTGGCCTGAAGAAAAGTCAGAGAGGGAGAATGGCCGAACAGTTGTATGATATCCCCAGTGCTGTAAGCATTGATGACAAACGTAAGTTGTGGCAGCACTGTGGATGGGACTCATCTCGCCAAGCTTTTGATGTCTGCATTGCAGACATTTCTGCTTTAGAGTTTTCTACAATCAAGAAAGGGAAATAGACACTTGCTCCAGCACAATTAATCTGAACTGCTTTAAACATTTACTTTAAGATTAAGTCAACCATGGTCTGGAAGTATCTGGTTTATTCTTTGTTGATAGCCAGTCTAGATGACTAAGTCAAATGGAGCCCCATGCACGTGGTCATAGGGATTGCTGCCCTTGTGCCTGGCTTACAAGTAGAGTGGAAGCAGCAAAAGGTGTGATACCAACAATAAACCAAGATGGGGAGAAGTGAAGAAAGGGGGTAAGTGGCATCCTATGGATACATTTGTCCACCAGAGACAACTGGAAACTATTCTGAGGGCGCCTGGCCAAAACACTGGGGCATTCAGTGTTTTCTTAAATATGGAAGTTTTGCCAACTCACCCCTAGTCTTTTTTTCCTGAATTAATGCCATTTAATTATTAGGTTCACTGTTTATGAATGGGAAATACTTGCTAGGGTACCTATGGGAAGTGTTTGGTTTCTTAAGGTTTCTGGGCTATTTTTTCTGAGCAATTTTATCTTGTAATTTTAAGAATAAAATTTAGATACTCGGTCTGGCCTTCACTGCTGCCAACAACACCTGGCAGGCTGGTTGCATATACAGAAAATCTCATCTGTCATCAGTAAGAAGTCAATCCTGCAGTCCATACTGGGGCAGAATTTCCACCCAAGGCACTAGGAATCCCTCTCGAATAAGCAAGACAGAATTGGACTCTATTTGTATCCAGGTTCATCTCTTGTGTTTTGGTTTCCATCCTTTTTGACAGAAAATAAAACTTGCTGTAGTTGACCATTTGAGCATCAGCTTGTGTCTAGGTCCGAGATGGCACACACCCAATGTTTCAATCAAAGCCAGAAGACTGAGAGAGAGGGAGAGCAAGAACAGCCTTGTAAAGACCCTGTCATCCAATTTTGCAATGTTCCAGAGAAGGAAAAACTTACTTACTGACCCCTGTGGTTACCAGCTTATACCTGTAAGCTTGAAATTTGATTACCTTTCTCCTCTAACTGGTCATCAAACATTCCTAAGTTTTTAAAACTCCAGCCAGAGTATTTGACTTGCTGGTTTTCTGCAGAATGAATCCATCAGTTTTGCTTTGTCCATCATATGTTTTTTGCACTTTCTGTTGCATCTGTTAGAGTCCCAGTTTAATCTTAACACACCACTGCTTAGCAGTGTCCATAACACTTGGGCATTCATTAATTGATCTTTGGACATTCTCTCCTTCTCCATCTGCTTCACTGATTCGTTCCATTCCATTTCATCCAACACTTCTTGCATCAAATTGTGCTGTAATTTCCTCTGCTGAAGTTCAGCATCCTTTGTGTTTGACTCCTGGGTCTCTCCATAGTTCTAATTACAAACCTGGAGGATTTAGTTGGAATTTTAATGGTAATATAATATTAAGCCTAGAGCCAAAAAAAGTACTCTGTATTTTGGAACTACCACGAACTGAGAGGCAGATCAGGCAGCAGGCTTTAAACACAAATGTGCAAAAAACATTTAAGGAGACTTATCCTTAACTTAAATTCTTTCTTTTCCCCTTGACCAACTCATTTTATTAGGGAATGTTTAATTTCTTAAATTGAAATGTTCAGATACTTTAAAGAGAAAAGGCTCTAAAAATATAGTGCATATTTCATGCCAAAATGTTATTCCATGTTTGCCACCCATTTGTGTTTCAGTAGAAATACTTGCCTCCCACTCCTTGGCACTGGCTCAAAACTCTCTTTCTCAAAGGAGGTGCTGAAAAAGCATCTGAGTATTAATTTGTCTTTTGTGGGAGGTTTTAGTGTTGTTATAAATCACTATAAATCACAAATCAGGCTTTAAATGGGAGACTTCATAAGCTGCTTTCACTGTGTAAGGCTGTGAAAATGAAAAGCTTAAAGCAAATGTTATCTTGATGTGCTGTATTTAAATTGCCTCTAGGAGACTTAGTGGCCTTGGTTTTGCCAGTGTCTCACCGTCTCTTCCAAATGGTGAAGGAAAGTGTGGTGGGCATCTCCTCCTACAGTGATGACCATGATTCAAAGCTCCATTTGTCAAAGGGAGCTGCTTCAAGTACCACGTTCAGGCTTGTTGGGCAGACTTTTCCACAGGGATTTCATAACCTTGCAAGCATTATCAGTAACTTATTCAGTGCTCAACCTGAATTTAGGATATTCAGCACCACAACAGTACTTCTCGTTATGATATCAAATATGTGTGTTTCCACACATGCAATTCTGAGTGTTTCAAAACCCCAGCTAGAGACCTAGTTATACCTTATATTTACATGACATTTTTCATTCTGAGGTATTTTTCTGAGTCCGACACACCAAGCATGTGTAGGTAATTATCAGTAATCATCACTAATTGTTTTTACAATTCTTCCATTTTGGCATCAACTTTGAAACAGCGGCTTAACATGAGCTCATCAAAATGTAGACTTTGTGAAGACATTGCTGAATAGGAGCTGTATAGGGAGTTCAACGAGACAAAGCGTTCCAACTTGGAGTGTGGCCAGGACACCAAATTCATTGCTAGAAGTCATGAGATCTTTAATGCCCACAAAGTGGTCAGGACCTCCGCTGAGTTTTATGAGCGTAATGTCTCACCCGAAGAACAACTTCTTCAGCAGCACAGTACCGCATTGTATTGCACTGGACTCATTCATGTGCAAGGAGAAGAGTACCATTCAGTGACTCACCCATGCCAATGCGTCCAGCAGACCAGACTGTCTTAGTGTGTCTTCCAACCCAGCAGACCACCTGTCTTGGCTCACCACATGTGGCTGAGCGCCAGTGGAAGATGGCAAAGCTCTCAGCCTTCTCAGATAAAGACATTTTTGGAGACTCATGGGATTTGTCCAACTTTGCTGAATTTTGTTCATACCTTCGTGCTTCAGCCCAGCAGTTTGCAGAGCAGAAGAGAATCCAAACAAGATCTGGACTGCTCTTCCTTTGGGTCTACAGCAGCTGGGGTTAGCATCTAAGCCCTCTGGGCGGTCCAACGATAATAGGCTACTGAGAAAATACATTGAATCAGCACATCCTAACACTTCCTAGGCCAAATGAACTTTTACCACGTGGCCCCTTACTTCAAGTGATGTAAATACACTTGCACCATCTGCTTAGCTGAAAGAAGAAAGCTGTGGACTTTGCAAATGTTTCTCACCTTTGCTGATGTTGCCAGTTCGCTTATTTCTGTCAGTGCGTGGACCCTGCTATGAGTTTAGCCCAGCAATGCTGAACTGGCACGATTTCCATAGGGCAAGAACCGCGTGCAGCCCAGCATAGGTTAAAACATAGGCCTTTTCTGTTTCCTCTGCCATTTAGAGCAAGCCACAGGGCTCTGATGCTTGCTTCAGTGGCTTTTGAACATTTCTTTGGCCACATCCAACAACCTTCCAGCAGCAGTCTGCAGAAAACAAGATGACAAATTCAAACATTTTGGTATGTGATGAATCTGTAGACTTGTTTTACGATGTCAAAACAACTGCAATCTTGATGGGACTATCCCAAATTCATTACTGACAGTTCAACTCACTGTCCCAACTCACTGTTCACGCAGCTCATCTATGCATACCATCAGCTGATGGGGCCTGGAGTGAATTCTAGGCCGTTATTTTCTGCGAAGGAAAAGGTGAAAGGCTACCTCGTTATTTAAGTAAGCCCAATGTTTAAAGCTTCCCTGGGGGATTTATGCAGGGGTTAGAGGCCTGTGTACGTAACTGAGTTTTCACTGATGTCCAGCCAGAGACAGATCCTGGGGACATGCCTATCTGAGCAGCTACAGTTAAGAATCTAAGGAAATTTCAGGCTAAAAAGGGAGGTTTTCTACTAATCTAGATGAGGGCAGTACAAGGCAGACATGAAAACCAAGCAGATAGGATGCTAGCTTGGTCCGAAAGTGGGTTTTAGATACCTAAATCCTACTGTGGCTGGGACTTAATCTAACCAAATCCTGTCCAAAGACCACAAGCACCATACAATATGGACTGATCTGGCTTAGCAGGTGTTGCTTCCAGAGAAGATCTGGAAACCACAGAGAATCAACTGAACATGAGCTAACCATGATGCAACACGAAGAATAGATTCAGAGCCTGGATTTAAATAAGCAAATTGTGAGTAAGAATAGAAAGCATACTTACTGTGGTATGTGCCATGGTAGAAATATTGTGGGTTGTTTCAGATTTTTATATCTGGGTCTGGTCTCCAGCCTTCCACAGTGAAGTAGAAAAAGATGTAAAAATTTCAAGAAAGAACGATAAGGATTGTTTAAGGATCAGATCAGGAGAACAGTTAAAGGATCAGGACCCCGCACAGTGCAATACCTATGAAGGACAAGACTGTGGGTCATTTGACAACAGTCAAGTGGTGCCCACATGGAGAAGGGGAATTTGAGAGCAGAGAAATTAGTGTAACCAGCATAATACTACAATAAAAAACGACTAGGAGTGGAGGCTGTACAATTCAGACATAGACATAGAATAGAGCACGAAAGCTAAGTGTGACGTGTGATTAGCTTTCAAGACCTGTGATGGAACATTTTTACTGAACATTCGGGTATTTTTTTTTCCTAAAAGTCCTTATCTCAAGTGCAGGTCTGAATTAGAAAAAGAAGTAAAAGGCCCAAAGTTACTGTAGGCTGTAGAGATACTTGCAGAGATATCCATGTCTCCAAAATCCATGGAAGAGTGAAAGCTTTGGTTTCCCTCTGTTGGTGACCACACAGAACTCGTGCTGCAGGATTTCTCTGAGTATGAAAAAGGGGACCTGTCTAGGGCACGCTGTCAGTGGGGAGCCAGTGATATGAAAACAGGGCCAAAATCATGGTTTTGTAGCATCAGCTGAACATCCATGCTGCAAGTTATCCATTTATCCAGGCCTTTGGAAAGAAAGCCTGTTCATTTTGGGGAGGGAGGGAGCAGAGTAGAGGATAGAGAGAAGAAGGGAAAGGGGGAGGGAAGTAAAGTATTGTTGATTTTAATTTTTACTATGGTTTGTTAGTTTTGGCATGTGGGAGGTGGAATTGCTTCTGGCTTTTCTTTTTATTGTGATTATACTCTTTAATGTTGGCAAACACACCTGGGGCTGACAATAGGCATTTTTCAGTAGCACATTGTTATGAACAAACTAAAAATAAAATAATGAAGCTAAACACAAAACTGAGTGTGTGGTTATCTTAAAGTGACACCCTAAGGCCTTGCTGTTGTACTCTCAAACTGTATATGCCTGTCACCCTGGTAACAAATAGATAAAAAAGCAAAGATACATATTTACCTTTTGGAAGCAAGGAAAGCACTTGTAAGGATAATTTCTGTGGTCTTTCTGCAGGTAGGAGTCCTGAGCAGTTTTATCTGAACAAGATCTAAATAAAGACACCAGGGTCTGGCCAGCCAACGTATCCCGATTTCTGTTCTTTCTTCTACCACTTAAAAAAGTAAAAATAAATGCCTATGGAATTACGATTGCCTGAAATCATGTAGAGGAAATAAGAGTGTAAAATAAGAAATGGTTTTAGGTGATAAATATGGTCTTGAATGGTACAGATCAACTAAATGCTGGCATACATTACTTGTTCAGAGATACAACACTGAGGCTACTGTTTTTAATTCCACAAACCTATGTCTTAATAAGAAGTATTTGTATAATAGTTGTCTATACTTTTATTCATATATTCATGCACTCACTAACATACACAAGCAGGCACATTAATAAAATGTCATTCCTTAGAGGCAAAGGCGTCTTTGCTTAAGGATTTTCAAAGGCAAAAAACTCTTAGTGTTTAATTCATAGATAGATATAAAAGTGATTTCAAAGACCACATTGTTTTTTGCACTGGTTTGTTAAAACCTATGGGTCTCAGATGGTTATTTTGTGGTAGTAACTCAGAAAGCAAGACAAAACTGAGGGCAGGGAATAACATGTATTCATTGATTTGGAAGCTGTCCCACACTTGATGAGTATAAAAGATGAAAGCCACTTTTCTTCCTGCTTCCTCTCAGGTTACTATTTCTACAAAAATTCCAGGTTCACTCATAAGGCCCAGAGAGCTGGGGACACACCAACTTGACAGACCCACATTGCCTGGGCTGTGGCAGTATGGAAGAGGTGAGTGTTTTCTTTCTGAATCTTTGATTAGAAGTTACAAATATGAGAATAGTGGGCAAATACACGTTACCAACTTCCAATGCCAGCTGTCTTTCCCCAGTGTGCAGGCTGTCACCATTGCATGGTTTCAGTCATTGCTTCAGCAAGTAGCTCAGGATATGAAGAAAGGGTTTAAAGTGACTCTAGGAATGGAAGCCAGAATGCAAGACTCCATAGTCTTCTAAATTTGGGAGGGTCTTGTGTAAGACAGAAAATGGACTGAATACATATTGTTTAAGAAAAATCTGAAAATTATTTAACTTGTGTTCAAACAAAAAATATTAAATAACTGGTTTACTTCCTTAAAATAGATTTTATTTCACTACCAATGAGTAACAACAGTGGTTAGGCTACTATAAAGGCAATACATTTCAGAATCTGAAGGCTCCTGGGAAGTAGGTGCTCATATTTTTTGTATTTATTGCTTCTCCTTAGGAAACTCATCCTGAAGAAAGAATGTCTCCTTCTGAACAATATCCTGAAGACATGTATCTTTACATTCATTATTAGCAGGTGACATCTGGGCCGAGACCACAGGAGAAGAATTTAGCAGGTGGTCTTGTAAAGTGACTCATATCACTTCTGCTTTCTGCTTGTAAGAAGAAGTGAGGAAGGTTCAGCAGAAGAATAGCTCCTACCAAGGAGGACTGTGCCAACAGGAAGCAATACCAGTGACTCAGTGGGTGGCACGATCTCTGTACTGCTCTCAGTCGTCACCCAAACTGATGGTAGGACGGTTTGGGTGGTACAGAGATAGCATCTTTCAGACAAGGGGGACAGATAATAACCTGAGTTCTCATGATCTGTTTTCCTTCAATTATTATTTTTCATCTTTTTTACTATGAAGTTTTGGAACTGATACTTCTTAGAATTAGCAGTTCACTGACAAAAAACTGATGACTTTAAAGGAGTCTACTAAGCTACACTATGAAGATAGCCCTTTCTATTCAAGAGGACTCTACTCTGTATCGTGGCTACCTATTTGTTAGCAGCTAGATCTACACTGATATGAGACAAGATTGGCTACTTCCCTCAGAGAAATCATGAACCAGCCAGAGAAGGCACACATCACTGCATGGCTTGCAGTGAGATGAGAAAAAGGGTCTAGCAGAAGGAAAGTGAAATAAAAAGCAATAAAAACCCAGGTATTTTTTATTCTTTTAAAGCAACCCCGCTAAGGAAGGATGGCAACTCTGCAATCTCTTTCATGGATGAATGCCAGGTCCGCTGTGCTAAACAAAAGCCACATAACTTTTCCCTTTTTTCCCTCAACGTGTGGTATAGACAGCATCTGTACTCCAATCCTCTAAAGCCAGTAGAAGCTCCACAGAGATGGGGTCTTTCAGGCTGAGCCTGAATGGGAGCTCAGTTTTTCTTCCCAGAAAAGCACGTTAATCAGCAAGTTGTTATAGAGATCAAAAACCGTCTCTGTCACTCTGTACTCTGAGGATCCTTCGTCCATGGCTGTGTGTTAGTTTTGCCCTAGGAGCACCTACCACCATGGGTCCATGCAGGAGCATGGGGTCTGGGCTGAAGTGTGACTTAAGAACCAATCTGCTCAGTCTTGTGAAGACTGGCAGACTGGACATGAGTAGAAGTAGTCCTGTGAGTAATTTTGAAATCTAAGAGGTTTTTACAAAATTAAAACATTAATTAAACCAAGAGTTTCAGTTGCCAGAATGAACAACTCTGTCCCACTTGCACCTTGTACTGGCTCTGACCAGAAGTAACATGCTGTGTTTGCTTGGGAAGCTTGTGACAGTGCAAGGAAATGGCCTTATTAGTCATGAACCTCAGCTGGCTCTGAATTTAGAATAATAATATCAGGGTTTTTTGGCCAGTATTGCCCTTCCAGTTGCTTTGCAAATTGGTTTGCTCCAAATCAGCCTGCTGGTTGACCTGTGGGAAGAACCTGGACTCCACCAAACTTCTACCCTCACCTAAGACAGCCACCTGCCTGCTGTTACCTGTAGACCCTTGGGCTGGATTTGTCCCAGCTGGCAGCATAGGTAGCAGACAGAGTGCTCTGAGTTTCCTTAGGAAGTTACTGGATTTATCAGGAGTAGCAGTAGGCCTACAATAGAGTTGTTCCCCATTCAGAAATATAGTTTCTACCTGTCAGGGGGGTTATATACACAACACAATTGAAAAGTAAAAATAAACCTTTCAGAGCCTTGTTGCAATGTCGTACAAGGAGGAGATCCTATTGAAATATGTCCTTTCTCCTCCCATTTTGTTCTCATGGACTCCACTAATGGCCTTTCAGTGCTTAAAGGGTGGATGTAAGAAAGATGGGGAAGACTTTTACGCAGGCCCTGTAGCAATAGGACAAGGGGTAATGGTTTTAAACTAAGAGAGTAGATTCAGACTATATAAAAGGAAGACTTTTTTTTTGTGATGAGGGTGGTGGAACACTGGAACAGGTTGCCCAGAGAGGTGGTAGAAGTTTCATTCAAGGCCAGGCTGGACTGGGTCCTGAGAAATCAGGTCGTGTTGAAGATGTCCCTGATCATTGCGAACGGGTTGGGCTATATGACCTTTAAAGGTCCCTTCCAACCCAAAACATTCCGTGATTCTATAATTCTATAATTGCTGCTGTAGAGACAAATCCTCAGTGTTCACTGAAATCCCCACTTAAAAGCCATGTAAATGAAGAAATAAGAAACAGAGAGGGGGATCCCTGTGATTCCCAAGAGATGCCAAAGCGCTCCCAGACCATTTTCTCTGTTCTGAAAAGACAGACCTCCAGGCAGCACAAATTTTCATAGCTTCTTAGATATCAGTGCAAACAAAGCAAGTCTACTTTCATGGCTGTCTATGGTAACGAATGAAATATTCAAAGAAACTCAAGCCTATACGTATAGCTAATGTAAATTAGATTGGATACCTTGACTTTGGTGCAAACACAATGATTTATATGGACAAGGCTATGGGCCAAAGCTTTTATTATGCCTTTCAACCATTAAAGATGCTCAAGAAAGAAATTCCTAAAAATAGACATTTTCTTCTAGGGAACAGTGAGTGTGAAAGAAGCCCAGGGATGGAGCCGGCCAAATGGATAGACCTTTACAAGATCCCAATAAAAAATACAAGAATTATTATGCTGGAACAGCTCCAAGCTTTTTTTTTCTTCCCAGAATGGAGATCTGGGATATTTTTGTTCACATCTTGATAGTTTTTATTGGGTGATAATTTATAGGCCAGCTGATGTCAGCATAATAAGAGTTTAGTATGATTTCTTCTTCTCTTTGCTCAGCAGTGCTATATTTATTGGCCTGTTAAGTTTCATTTTGGTGAGGTGCAGCCTGAGCCAATGGAACATAACTTTGAAAAACTCCCGCGACCAGTGTCTCTCCATGTACTTTATACTCCCCCTCATGCTTTATATTCTCATAATATATTAAAGGCTTCCAAAGTCACCTTCTAAGAAATACCCAACTTTTGGTCATAAATAATTTTTAGCAGTTTTGACTTTTCTGAATATTTGTGTTTTGTATTTTTTTTATTCCCACCTTGTCTCACAAAATGACAAGTTTGGGGGCAAAGCCTGATTGACTGACCCACATTAGACATTTCACAACTGTCTAAGCATAGTTCAGATGTCACCCAACCCACTCAAGAGGCCTCTGTGGAGTTCAGCAGGTTATCATTTTCCTACTGTTTGATTTGTGGTTACTCTGCTTCAGTAACTGTAAAGAAATTAGTTCCCGGCTAGACAGGAACTGGTAAAACGAAAGAGGTGTTGATAGAGGTGTTACTGACGTGGACATTATTTTTTCCCCTGTAAGTGATATTTGTCCTGTCTTGTCTCTGTGCGTTTTCAAAAGTCATTACTTTTTCATTGCTTCATTGGCTTTTTTTTTTTTTTTTTTTCTTCCTTTAACATGTAGAAGTAATTGCTTCTTCTGGGAGCCCTTTTCAGCCATTACTTCTTTGCATTCACATCTCTATTTTTTTTCTGGTCTGCAGTCAGCTTTCACTGAACGTAGAGCTGCTCTGCTGCCTCTCTTCCATGAAGCTGCTTTTTCATTGTTAGATGTCAGTGCATCCGTGCATGCAGCTAGTGCACAGAAGAAATAGATGGGAATTGAGACTACAGAGTTAAATACTGCTGAAGGTTGCCGAAAAAGAAAAACTAAATCCAACTTGCACAAATGAAATCTAGGTCAGAAATTTACACAGCTCTGGCCTCATTCATGGTACGCTGAATTTGTCCTATAACATACCTATTATTTTTTCAAAACATGTGTTTTCAGGGCCAGATTTAAACTAAGATTAAATACAGTTTTTTCAGCATAAGCACAACAGAAAAGGCCCTTCATTATCTTGCTTATATTTTCAAGCAATTGCAGTTCAGATGATAAATAATCCAAAGAAGGATGTATTTTGCTCTTCTATGGAAATGTTGATATTTTGAACATTTTTTTTCTTTTAAAGGAGATAAAAATACTCAGACACAAAGATCACTGTAGTTGGGCATATTAAACCATCTTTCTGAGAAGAGAAAAACAAAAAGGAAAAAAAATTCAGTTACCCAAGTTATAGCAAAAGTGCTTTTTGTTTTACTCTAATTAGTTAAAATTTGAAAAGAAAATGTGCTTTTAAACAACAACAACAAAAATCCATTATGTTTCTTTTTAAAAAATGTCAAAAGATGCCATCTACGGTATGGTCACTTCAAAATTTTGGGTGAATTTTCCTTAAGAAACATGATGGAACTGGTTCTTATTGTAGAAACTTTTGTCTCTCATAGCTCAACTGTTTTTTAAAGAAGATTTATGAAAAAAACTTTGAAGAACTCTATCAGAAGGCCCCTGATGTTTAAATATACAGGATTCAAGAATCGGAATAATATTTTTTGCTCATTGCTGGGGAGCCACACTTGTTTCGACTGAAGTAAAACCATTGATAACATGCATGGATTACTTGGTTTGTCCAGTCCAATTCAGTAGGGAAAATGAGTACACTGTAGTTGCACTGTAAGCCCTTTTGCCATCTTAAGTTCAACATTTTGCTCTAAAGCCTCCTGGTTTGATCCTGGATATCTGTTAATGGTTTAGATGTCACATGGGCATCACCAGATGCTAAGCAAATCGACCTCTGCATCAGGTTTCTCTGTAGCTTGAGTTTGCCTCTAAAGCTCTGGCCAAGCAAAGTTAAATCGATGCTCTTAGAGAGAAGTGTGATAGCAAGTTTGTGGTTTCTGAGCATGAATAGCTTTGTTAAACAAGAGGAAGAAGTCAGGAAAAAAATGCAAAGAAAAGCAAAGTTGAGGAATGAAAAAGGTCCAGTCAAAAATGACCTGGTTTCATGCACCCTGATGCCCCTGGGTGAGCGCTATAGGTAGCCAAAGGTCCCAGCAAGAGCAGCTGACACCTGGTAGACCCCAGTGAAGATGCACAGAGGTCAGAGCACCAGTATCTTTTGCATCCTGGGAACTGGCTTTGTGGGAAGTCTTCCCAAAGCAATACTGATGTGGCAGAGCACAGGAGTCATATACTCTACAGTGCACCCTTGTAATGGTTGACTCAGAGAAATTAGAGATGGAAAATGCACTTAGGTCACTTGGTCCATTCCCTAACTGTTTAAAGGTTGCTCCCTACAATGTGTTCTTCATTGCTTTGTCTAGTCAGCTTCCCCCTTTTCCCTGGGGGGACCATTCCACGTAGTAATAGACCTCGTTGTTAGGAAAATTTTCCTGATGTGCAGCCTAAATTTTCCTTGGCTCACATTCATCCCACTATTTCAGTTAAAACCTCCTAGTCAGCTCTTAACTTCTCTCCACCTCAGGCCCTTTTCTTCCATCAGAGGAAACAAATGAGTCTGATCAAGTAAAGCCCTGTATGTTTAAAAAATAATGATATCCTTACCTCCTAAGAGTGATAGTCAATATAGAATTAACATAAAACGTGCAAATTGCCTTATTTTATACGGAAGAAATGAATAAGTCCCTGGAAGCTTTTATCACGTCGGTTGGCATGGCTTGAAAAGTCCAGCATCTACCATCATTTACTAAAACACATGGAGTCAAGTCCCATCTGGAACAGATCAAATTCCTCTGGCTGGTCAATCAAAGCTCAAAGTCCCATGGAAATTTATATCACCTGAAGGCCTGTGAGTTCCCTTTCCAATCAAGATTAGGGAATAGAGCCACGTACCACTTCAGTGGTGACATATATCATGGACTGTGGGACACTGGACTGGTGTCACCAACTCTTTCATTACTTTGGAGAATCTGGAAAAAAACGTGGGGTTTGGATTTCAGCTCACAGATAGCCTTGTCAACCTAAGAATTCAGTGTGTCCTCCTAGCAGAGACACAGGAGTATCTGACATTTTGATTCTGCTGACAGGGAGAAGAAATATCATCTTCTATTGACCCAAAATAAATGCTGTCCAAAAATTTTGAGGAAACAGATAAAGTAGCAATGCAGAGGAAACGAGATGCTTCAATTAATTCTTGAACTACTGGCATGGTTTTAATATTTTTTATAAAATAAATATTAAGAAATAGAAACAGTCTTTCAGGCTTTTTTTTCAGGGGCCTCTTATTTTTGTTTTAAGACAAAAACAATTTGTTGCCATCACCATGAATCACCAAGTGCTTCAGCTGGCACAAACCCATATTTTTCTGTTTAAAATATGTTTTGAATGACATTTATAAGCAGTAAAGCTCTTCACGAAGGCTGTTCCAATAAGATCTGTCTTTGAATAAAAGGAGATTTCAGCCAAAGTTCAAGATAAATGGGAAATCTAGACTGAGTAGTAGATGGGAATGATGTGGATCAAATCAGTTGTCGACATTTTACCATGTACAGCAAATGTCTGGGAACCACTTCCGCAAGCAAAAGCAGTAGTGAGAAGTTACTCTTTCTGTCCAGCTTATTTTAGAGAGAGAGTCTGCAGCAAAACCCAGCAAGAAGTTGTGGTATACTTTTCTGTCTTGAACTTCTACATTGCTAAATTCCTCTTTGTTGAGAGGAAGATTTCAGTTTCATGATATTGCTTGCTATTAATAATTACTTGTGCTGTTATAGTGTTTAAAATCCCCTTCCATGCTAGACTTTGCACAATGGCAGAACAAAAAATATAGTCCTTGCTCTGAACACGTACAACTTTGGTGTAAAACAAATGGGGGCAGAGAGCAATGAGGATTATGGAGGAGCAGATGGACAGCATCATTCAGTGCAGTGGTCCTGGCACACCCAGGAGAAAGGGCAGAGTCTCATTCATTCCTGTCATCTGAAAACCTGGCCCAGAGTATGTCACCTTTAAGACCAGTACTAATTGCTTTGTGTCTTACAGCCTAACTCTTCATGGCTAAGTCGAGAACAGAGCTTCAGCGTCTACCAAAGAGAAAGGAAATTCCATGTGGGAGATGACCTAGAAGCATCTGAGCAAGCAACAGAATGTTATAACTTTTATCTTTTATTTAACGGTTGGACCTGATGATCCCAGAGGTCTTTTCCAACCTAAATGATTCTATGGCTCTATGATCTCATGTGTGGAGTCATGCAAAAGCGAAGTGTCCCAGCTCAGCTGTGGGCAGGGAAAGCCCCCGTGCTCAGGCTTGCTCAGCTCCTGCACAGCCCGGGAACAGTACTGCCTGCCTCAGCACCTCTATGGTGGTGTTCTCCAAACCCAGCTGGGGCCGGCCAGGCTATGTATTTCTGTTGCATCCTGTGGGTTATGTGAGCAGAGGGTTTCCCAGCCTGTGGGATGGGTATGAAGACTGTGGCTTCGGTCACTGGCAGGGTGACTCAGTTACCCTCTCCCAAGCAGAGTCATGTATACAACCGCTGTGCCCCCGGGACAGGGACAGTGGTGGCCACAGGGTATCCTTGCCCACACCTGTGGAGTAGCATATTCTGCCTCATCACATCCAAAGAGCGTCTCTCATCAAGCTAGCAGCTGTGGATTCAGGATATAGCCTTGTGGTTACGGGTGCAACCAATAACCTGACACCGGTGTCCTGGCTAATTGCTCACGGACTGAAATAAATTGAACAGAAACCCAAAGAACTCTCCAAAATGCTGTAGTGAAAGGCCTGGGAGGAAGCTGGAGGCTCATAGGCTGTACAGCTTTGTGGGCAGAGATGGGTGTCCACAGGGACACCTGGCAGAGGTACCTGCTTTATGCTTCCCAGACAGAGCTGTGCTGAATAACCATCTTGTGTGCAGGAGCTCGCTCGCCTCCAGGCTCCGCGTGCTGCCAGCATGCAGCTGGGCTGACACGGAGGAATGTACTCCCTAGCAATGCTTCTTTATAAATTATTTTTACTGGGGGATTTGAGTGTCATTGCAGTGAATGTGTACAAATATTGGAAGAACAATGTGTGCGAGGGAAAACAAAGTGAAAAACCAGCCGGCTTCCTATTCTTCCTGGGTAAACCTGTGATTTCTCCCACCTTCTTGAGTTGCAGTCTAATATAATATTGTACAGCCTGCTGCCTGCTTAAACAATTCCTGCTGGAGTAGTGGACACTGAGTACATCACTCAAATCCCATGAAGTTGTTTAGTTTCCAGTTACACATCCTGAGGAGTTAAATCTCTGGGAGAAGGGAATTACCTGGGTGTCCCTCTGGGTGCTCTCCTGGCACAGGATAACTCCTGGCACGGGGCTGGAGCTGGATATTTTGCAGATGTTTCCAGTTTTACTGTCAGTCCTATTCTCCTGAGCTCACAGTTCCCCTCTTCCAGCTCCTCACACATCTACCAGGGCTCAAACAGATGTCATATATTGATTCTTCACCTGTTTGAAATGAACTGCAATTATCAGAGAATTTGTTTCATTTACCTCCAGCCATCTAGAAGTCAAGCATCTGCCTTAAACTAGTGGCCTATAGTCAGGGGAGAGGGATGGGCACTGCCAGAAGTCAAACACCTTTCTACTTATTTTAAATATCTCTCTTAGGCTAGGATGAATCACACTGAAAGCCCTTGCCTCCCTATAGCTGTAAAGGTACCTACAAAACCAAGTTTTAGATAATTAAGGTGCGGTGACATGAAACCCACCCTCAGTATTTGTTTATAAAGCAGCTGTGAAACATGAGATTGGTGTGTTTAGGATTTTGATGGTGGAGCCACAAGGGGTTGTGATGATCACCCACGCTACTCTAAGAACAACACCCTGGCCTCTAACCTTTAAATTTTGCTCATCTGGAGTGTTTCAGGTTTTCAGTAGAAAACCAAAGAAACATCTGCCAATTATAAAATGGATCTTGCCCTATAAATTGCTGCCTTGGCCAATAACAAGGCTGTAGAACAGGAGGAAGAAGGAGAGACTGGAGATGTCCCAAGAGAGAGAAGGCCAGCAGGGGATTTATAATAATTTGGCAGCCACTGAAGTGTGGGCCCATGAGGTTATTTCTACACAGGACTTTGAACACACACCAAGACATTATACCTTTCAACCCCTTGCTCTCTCAGCTAAATGAAAATGATTAATTTAGAGAAGAAAGCCTATCAAAACATTTGCCATGGGTTATGAGGCTCTGTCACATTGGAGTAGCCTGGACATGCCAAATCCACAGGTGCTGGGAGATGGCAGGGACACGGGGAAGGGATGGTGCCAGCTGCACCAGGGTTTCTGTCTTCCTTCAGCTGCTCTGCTGCTGGCTTCAGATGCCTTAGGAGACGTTTGTTTGTGCGCTGCAGTCCAGCTTGCAACCAACAGAGCAGCATGTGTGCAGCAGCAGCTCAGAAATGCGAGCGATGCTGCTAAGCAATCAGAAAGCGGCAGCGGGGCTGGCAGCACCAAGCCAGGTTTGGATGGCTGCAGATGAAAGCCAAGAAGAGCAAACAAAACCTAGGACAGAGGCAGCCTTCTTGCCAGCGAAGCGATGCAGTCAGAGCAGCCACTCGTTTCTTGCAGTGCTTAAGTGGTTCAATTAAGTCGAAGGAGTAAAATATTTCCTAAGGGACATGAGTCTATTGAATGCATTGAGTAGAGAATAATGCGCTTTATTGAATGAGACGCCTACGGGCAGAACCCCTCTTTGCATAGCAGTGACGCTCTTCTGTGCCATGCTGGGGCTGCCCAGACATACCTGAGCTGGGTTTTAACTGCCTGGCTCTGGTGCTGCTAACAGAGCTCAGCATGGGCTGCGCACAAACCCTGCGCGCAAATTTGCAGCAGCTGACCCTGCGGCTGCAGCCTGAGCAGAGCCTTGGCCGGGCAAAGGATGGCTTAGATGGGTAGGGACCGAGGGGATCACCAGCAGGACCCTTCCCATGAGTGGCCTCTGTCTCCCTTGTGGGCGCTGGAGCCAGTTGCTGCATCCACGCACCAGCAGTGGTTGCCAAGGCCATCTGAAAGGTGCTAGTTCTGACTACAGGCTCTGGTCTTGCTCTGTGTTAGGATGCCATAGGACCAGACAGCTCGGAGTCTAGGCTATGCGGTGGTGAACATCTAATATCTTTGGCTGTAGGACCACAGAAATTTTGTCCCTTTAGGAAGAGGATAAGGAATAGCACTTTTCCCTCCCTGCCAGCTGGATCACATTCATGTCATCTTTGAGAAAGAAGAGCACTGCCTTCACAGCTGAAACTCTAACGCTATAGGCAACTTTTTCAGGCTTTTTCAGTATTTGCATGCCATGGAATCTGTTCCCAAATCCTAGACACCTAAATGAAGCCAGCTTTAACCTTGGTTGATAAAACATCATCAGCTTTATCTGAGAGATAAAGTTTTTGGGTTAGCTTTTTTTTGTGAGTTAGCTAGATTTTCTGAAGTTATCTGTACAGAGGAATATGGCTGCATGTCTTGCACAGATCCAGAAAATTCCACTGAGATTCTCATCAACATTAGGCCATGAAAGGTTACTATTCAAAACCGACAGAATAAATCAAGTAAAACTGTTGAGAGTGCTCAATAAATATGCTATTTATTTTTTACCATGTTAAATAGAAAGAGGGAAAGATGGGTAAAAATGAAATTTATTCCTTTTATTTATTTTTAACTGTAAAGCTTTCTCTTTTCTTTTCTGTCCTGTATTGTTTTTTTCTTTTTAAAGGAGGAAATATGATAAACATTTCTTTACTCGTTCTTTTTTTAGTCGATGGAAACTACAATAGCCAAATCAAAAGCCAAGATGTTTTAAGACACTCCTTTTATCTCTTTTTGTTGAAACACATAAAACTAGAAGGTAGTGTAGGCCATCTATGAAATGTCTTTCTTTTCACCTTTTTTGCTAAACACATCAGAGGAAAAAAAAAAATCTGATCAGCCCTAGAAAAAAACCATGATTGAACAGGACAGTTGCTTTGCCTTTCAGGCACAAACTCGAAAATATGGATAGGTTTATATATAAATATATATACAGTAACCAAAACCTCAAATTCAAATACACCTGAGCTTTGAGGAACTTTGTATATTCATTCAACCTTTGTGGCTTAGGTTCATCTGTAACAGAAATATTTGCAAATAGACAGAATACTTCCTCTTTAATCTTATCTAGCAATCTCTCTGTTTGTCTGGGTTTTTCCTAGAGATGGCCTCAGATCCTGATATCTGAGGGCTGCACAACTAAATTAAGGCAAGATCATACCCGGCTTCACAGAGGCCTTTATTTTCCTTTGCCACGAGCATTTGTTTCATTTTAATTCATTAGGATGAAAGGCAGAGCAGCCGTGTAGCCTGGCTCAGCCTCCGCCAGCCCTGTGCTTGGCCTACCTTTGGGAAAATATCTTATTTTTGACTGATGGTTGTTTGCTCTATGGGCAGACTGTGGCTGGGATGCACAAAATGGCTCGGCCAGAGCTGCCAGTCCTCTTTCCTGGGGCTCTTCCAGAGCACTGAGCACATCCCAACACTCGGCTCCCAGCTCTGGTGCCTCTACCAGGCCAGGCAGTGTCCAAGGGTACCTCACCAGCTGCTTTTCAAGTCACACATCTGATGGGACGAGTCTTGGATTCACGCCCAAGAGCTCTTTCCGCATCCACAAAGAGGATTGTTTGAGGTTTCACGCCTCCAATGCCACCTTTAGGCAAGCCGCTGCAGCTTGGCAATAGGGAAAAGATGGTGAAATGTCGGGATCTATCCACGTGTGCCTGGCTAATTGCTGTAAATTAGCTTGGCCCATTTATGCCCTTGAAGAACCCCAGGCACCACTGGCAAGTAAAACAGATACGCTTCAGCTAAGTGCCTTCGGTTCATGCTCTCTCAGAGGACAAGAGGTGGATGGTGCTATTTGGTAGCTGTTCAGACCCAGCACTGCTTAGACAACCACCTTGCTTTGTATTTTGAACAATTTATCATGGCCCTTACCTGCATCAGTAATTACAATTACCCCTGAGATTTAGTGCACCGGGAAGGGCTCCAAGTTCAACAGAGCTGTGCCACACAGCCTGGATGGATAGCAATAGGAAAATTTTCCAGAGTTTTATTGTGTTATTTCCTGTCTGTGTCCCCTCACATTGCTCAGAGGGGTTTTGTCACCTCCTTGAGCATTCTGTCATGGGTAACTTCTCACCACTTCAGATTCTCCTCCACATTCTCTGTGCAGGACCTCATCAATTCCTACCAGTGTTCATGTGGTTAATGAGTGAGAGGAGGAGAGCGAGCACATCTGAAAGGAATGCAAGAAATATAAACAATTTTATTAACAAGACCACAAAACTATTTTTTTTAATATATGCAGCCATTTACAAGGAGCAAATAAACAAACAAACAGAAAAACCCACTGAGGGAGACATGGTTGGTGTTGGAGAGCATAGTGAACTGGCACAGACGTTACGGGCAGGTTGGGGTAGAGTCCCTTTCCTCCACCCTACCTCCACCATGGGGTGTCCCTGGCTGACACCAGCCCCTACAAGCAGGGTGAGCCAGTGCAGAGCCTGGCACTAGGGAGGTGGGGTGCCACGCGTGTCCTGCTGCGGGGCTAGCGATGATGCCAGCTGTGTCAGGGCTCGGGCAATGATGGAGAGGTGGCTGTTCATCGTCCGCAGCTCTGCCAGAATGTCGCTCACATTCGCTGATGCCTGCTCAGAGCTCGGGGGCATGGCATGGGTAGCCGGGGCTGAGGAAGCAGCCCCTGGAGGTCTGTCTCCCATAGGTGCCACCTGGGGATTTCCATCATGGGAGGGGGCTGGGGGGGTGCTGCTGCAGCGCTTCATGCCTTCCAGGGAGCCCGTTCTTACGGGTGGCTGGTCTTCCTCCTTCCCCTGAATGGTGGCAAGTGTTGCAGAAGCAAGGAAGGGCAGCCAGTTGATGAGGTGGGTGGCACTGCCAGGTGGGACTACGGGCAAATAAAGTCCAGGGTGCAGGGATGGAGTAGAGGCAGGTGGTGCAGGAAGAGAAGGGAGTCCAGGGTGAATGGTGGCAGCAGAAGCTGATGTTGACGGTGGAATAGGAGGTGGTTTGGGATGTAAGGCTGCAACACAGGCAGGTAACGGTGGTGAAAATGATGCAGTACCAGTGTCAGAGGAAGAGGATGGTGATGCTGGAGTTGTGAAAGGTCCAGGTTCTTCAGAGGTTGGTGGTGAAGTGGCAGCAGGTGGAGCATCAGGCGTGCAAGGGTCTGAGCCTGCAAGGAAGACACATGATGAGCCTTGAGTCACACATGTACTTACATGGACTATGGCTTACTGTCACCCCAGTGGGACTAGGACTTTTTGATGAAAGGGGGAATTTCATTAGCTGGTAGTGATACTCTCTGAAGGTCAATTAGAAAAGAACAGACATACTCAAAGACAAGAGCCTACGGTGGGTGAGCATGCAACTTAATATTATAAATCTAAATTATCTTTCCACTCCCATTTTTCCTAAACATTAACCTGTGGACAGGCTTTAACATTTTTCTGATTGACATCTCATAGGCAGGCATTAGCTGCTGAATTACCTACTGTGTTTTCCTGGCCGGTCGTGGAATGGTGGCAATGTCCTAACTGACTCAGATCTCCTGTGGACATGTGAGGGCTGGACAGCTGCTGCCAGAGCCAAACTGAATTGCTGCTTCATAGAGGGTCCCAGTTTTCAGCATTCTGGTGTGAATGGACAGGTCAGCGCCAGAAACAGTAAGAGCCAGCTGGTGGCTTAAACTCTTCTATAATTTTATTTTTTGTGAAGGCATGGCAGAGTTCACACAACTAAACTTATGTAGGATCCTGCCTGTAGATATTTAGCAGCTTCAGTTATAAAAATCAATGAAGAGGAGACCAAAAGAAATTGTTGACACTGGGCATCCTGGCTTGACACCTCCGCTGTCTTGCAAGCAGTTCAGTGGACCTCACCCAATGTCCACTAAAGTCATTAGAAACATGCTTGCTTGGACTGAGCCCAACATATATAGTGTAGGATGATAGATCAGCCTCTGAGGGATATGCAAAGACCTGGAGAGCCACACTATGGTTCGAGGTGCTCTACCCATTGTGCCCAGTTGGTAAATACTGTATGGTAAGGATGATCCTATTTTCAATAGTTCTGAAAGCTTGAAATATAATAGGAAATGTTAACCTTTCAACAGCCTCAAAGATCTGCATAAGTGGAATTACTACACCACGCTGTAGCCCTTTATTTTAGCATTGGGAGCACATTATACAGAAGGTGATGAGATGCTACAGGAACGGTCAGTGTAAGACAGATGGGTTTTAAAACTACTGCTGCAATTAAGTGCAAATTTTAAGGCACTGCTGTGGATACAAAGACACAAGTTAATAGATTTATCTAGGTTAAGACAACTTAGAGAAAGCCAAGTCCTGAGGTGTTAACACCATACTATTATTATTTCTGGCATCTAGAAAATCTGATGTGAGAAATCCATTTTCATTACTGGCTGGTTTGGTATTCCAGATAGCAAGCTGAAACTATGAGTCAAGAGCAAATGAAGGCTTTCCCCTGTCATTTCTGACACCAAACCGATTGGATGTGTAGCCAAAAAAGGTCCATCTTTGTCCCGCATGGGACCACCATATTTTCCCTAACCAAACACACATGTTGGTTGGAGGGTATTCTGACACAAAATTCAACATGCCCTTATGTCCCTGAGATTTTTATGGAAAGTTACTGCAGGTTCCTTGAAACAGTTTCCTTCCTTTGTGTATTGGCTTTCTTCCCAACATAAGGTCCCTGCCCACACAGACGCTCAATCCCTGTTTGCTAGAGGTGGGCTGAGGATGCTGGATGTTGGGTTTCCAAAGTGTTATTGATTGGGCTTTGGGTTTTCAAAACAAAAACAAAAATAAAGCACAGTTCAAATACAGGTTCCAATTCCATCCAAACCACCAAAGTTTGCAAAGGGTGAGATGAAAGGTTCAGGTTTGGCTCAACTGTAGTGTTAACCAGAACAGTGTTTATGGTCCATATATAGTATGGCTAATTCCTGTCCACACTAGCCAAACAAACCAAATTAAGTGTAATGTTTTTCCATACATTGGAGAGCAGAGGAAGCTCTTCAAACCTTGAGGTAATCCGGTTTAGCACTGCGACAAACAACTGTCACAAATGATTCTTAAATGGTTAAAGAGTAATTTGGGTTAAAATACAAGGAGTAGTAACTAACACAGACAAAAATAGAGACAAAAATCTGGTCACCAAAGTTCTAGCTGTAATCTTTCCAAACAGAGCGGCTTCTCTATCAGAAGCCACAGCTTTGTCATCCCCCTAATCCCTGTTTAAGATTTATTTATGCCATGCAGCCTTTAAACACATCTTGCTCAGCCTGAGCAGGCTCCCATACTTCCATCTAAGACATTCCACATGGGCGTCTGGGCACCCCCATGGGGAGGCTGGTGTATCCAGGACATGTGGAAGCTGTTGCACTGCTCAGATCAATGGCCGGGTATGTGCACAGCTGACAGTGCAGCCTGCGCGCCGAGAGTGACGGCTTGTCTGGGTGGGGTCTCACTCAACCGTTCAATGTCCAGACCCACAGTGATGCTGAAAACTGCAGGACCACAATATTGCTGGGGTTGGAAGAGACTTCTGGAGACTGCCTAGTCACAACCCCTGCTCAAAGCAGTGTCAGCTAGGGTCAGTAATTTTTTCTCCATGGACAAAATTGCTAGGACAGGTTTAAGAAAGCCCAAGAATATAGAAGCCCTAAGCACAATGAAGCATGGAGCAAGCTCCCACAACTACTTAGCGTATACAACAGAATGCTTCTATTTATTTCCTTCCTCTCTAATTTTGTTTGTTTTATCTGAATGTTGAAACTCATCACAACTCTAGTGCTTGGGTTTTTTTGCTGTTTGTACAGCTGCAACAGAGAGTCTTCTTTAACCGGAGCATCCAGGGGCACACTCATTCCTGGAGGTGTTAGATCTGCACCTAGGTACAGCTGTAGCTGAGTGGAGTTGGATGAGTGCCAGCAGAGAAGAGAGATGTTGAAGACAAGGTGCTCGGACAAGTACAGTGACCTTCCCTAAATGGATCAGCCCACCTGTGCATGGTCAGTTAGCATCCTCCAGTACACCCAGTCTACATATGATGGGTAGGTACTATAGCATACTCCCACACACAAATACTGACTGTTCAAGGCAGGCTTGTAGCTTAGAAGAAAAGTTATTTCCCCAGTTAGGGAAGTTAATCCAGGACTCAGAAAACCTGGGTTGCGATCAACTTCATCTAAACTACTGAATTATGAGTGCCTAGTGAAGAAATTCCATGAAAGCACCTGCATTTTCTGTGTTATATATAGAGGGAAGGCTTAGACATTGGCTGTGTGTCTCTGAACAGCTTCACAGTCACCTGCTTCTTTCTTCTGAGTGCCTAGGGAGCTTGGCCTCATCCTTCAGCAGGGCTGGTTTACTGAGATGGGATTCAGGTCACCTTTAGCTTTAACAGTCTACAGCATAGATCTGCATCTTATCCAATCTTATCCAATAAGTCTGCATCTTAACCAATTCCCTAGCCTTTCTTCACAGTCAGAAGATTAAATAGGTCTAGCATTACCTCTTTATTGCTAGAATGAGAAATATTAGTCCTCGGCTCTTTACTGGCAATAATATAGGACAGGTAACTTGGACATGGGTGCCATGCACTGAAAATACCTACATTTCAAAACAGAACTCCTATACCAGGTACATAAAAATGAGATGGGAGCCCAACTTAGAAACAGTAGATACATGACATTCACTGCCCTCCTGATCTACTAGGGATCTCCCAAAGAGAAAGCAGTTGCACACCTTTGTTACCTATTTGCAAATAATAGGGAATACTTCTGCACTGCCATCTCTGAGAGGACTTTGGGGTGTTAAAAGCACACAGAAGTGTGAATAGGCCAGGTGATACAGTAATGAGAGAGAGCAGAGGAGCACCTCCAAGAGAGGGTTTCCTGGTCCTTGTCCTGACCATGATGATGGATGTTACAAAAAGATTAACGGGCTGCCCCGTGAGAATGGGGAAACTAAAGTTATTTCAAATGCATTCATCTGCATGAGAAAAGCATGCATTTAACTTTTCAGGCAGTCTTGGCTATTTTCACTGCTTTTGTTTGACTACTGATTTTATCTGCCTTGCAGCCAAATTGTTGCAAACTCTGATTTCTTAGTCTTCTGTCAGCTAACAAGGGAAAGGTCCGTGAAGGAGAAACGTTGAGGGAAAAGCAGGGGCATGACTTTCCACTGGCTAGCACTCTGCATGGCATTCAGCTTATCTAACGTTAGCTGGCATCTAGTGCAAGGCAGTCATCCCGGCTCCAGCTGACAAAGAAAAAACTCCGGGGACAAGCCATCCCAAGCTCTCAGGTCCCTAAGAAGGATGGGAGGAACACGCTTTGGAGCGTCCCTCCCCATCCAGCGTTTCTTGCAGGGCTAAGCCAACTGTCTTAGAAGGGCTGACTAACTTCTAAATGGCTGAAGTTGGGTGAGCTGGATTCCTCACTTTATATATAGACGTAGCAAGTAATTTCCTGTCAAATCAGGACAGTAGATGGGTAGTGCTGCCTCTGTGTTCCCGTGGAAGGCATGAAACCACAGAGATCAGGTTCGAGTTGCAAGAGAGCAGAAACTCAGGCCCCTAGAGTGCTCCAAGAAGTGAGTTGGTGGTTCAGAAGCTGATAATCTTTCAAGTGAGGCAGCACTGAACAAACAACCTATTTCAATGATAAGGATGTTAAGACGCTGAAAGGAGTGATGAGGTCCCTTCAACAGCACAGTCACCTGCGGGAGGCCTTTGTGCACTGTCCCTTCTGCTCGGATTTTTAGCATTTGCTCTAAAGCCAGCCACGTCTGTGTGTGTGCCTGTGAGACCAATTGCGTGCACTCACTCCCACTTCGTTTTGCAGCTGCTTCCCAAGAAAGTCTAAATATACGCCTGCCTCCTCTTTCTGGTGAGAAGTGAAACTGAAGTCCTAACAGCTTGTGGTAAATGAAAGTCCAATAGCACGTCTGCGTAAGGGAGGGCAGTACTGCTTTTGCACGGACAGAACCAGTCTTTGGACCCCAAATCTGCAGCCGTCCCCTCTCTGCTGCTCTGGTTTGATTCAGGTGCAAAGCGGTATTGCTTCCAGCTGCTGGTCTGCAGCCGGGTTGGGAAGGGCTTGGAGCTGGACACACTGGGCAAAGAGGCTACCAGCCACTACATGAGAATAGGTCTGAACAAAAGCATCAATGTGAGCACTCCAGGACTGGTGTTTGCATATGTGTGATTTCAGAAAGTGATTTTGGTTCTAGATGTTGTGTCTAGCATCTTTTTGTTGTATGAATCCAACATTTGCTTTTGGGTGAGCAGCTCTGAAATGCATAGAAAATTCATAAAATCATCAGGCAAGCTTATTGTTAATTATTTTTTATATAATGCAAGTCAAATTCATAACCTAGGAATCCGCTCCTCTCTGTGCACATGGAAATTTCCCAAAATATCATATACATCAAGATATTGCAATCTGCAATGACAAAAGTGATTTCATTTAATTATGTATGCCCACTTAAGCTAAATTTGAAAAAAACATATAAATAGATCACAGTGTTCAAAATCAGCCCTGTTCCTCTAGTTTTCAAACTCAGTCTCACCTGTTGCTCCCACAATAAAATAATTTTTTCAAAAGGGAGTTTGGAAATAATTGTAGGTTACCAAACCCATGCTGTAATGGAGCACATAGCAGTCTGTCCCAGAGTCCAAGAATTTTTACCAAAAATGCCCCAGCTCTGTCTCTGTGCTGTCAAATTAAAAATCTACTGGCTGAGTCACTTCAGCAAGGCTTCTTCCTCTCACCTCGTGCTTTTTAAGAAGCCTAATAACAACCCAGGAGCTACTTTACAGATTTTAATTTACGTACCAATTTTCCTGACTTCATAAACTCATGTACCTCTTCGGAATTCTTTTTTTTTTTTTTTTTTAAGTTTGGGTCTGTTTTGGGATCTGGTTCTCTTCTTTCAGGTACAGTACACCAGGCCTAGCTGAACTGGGCTTTATGTGACTAATCACATTATGACTGCTGTGGAGTTGTGCTCTTTCAAAATTTCTTGAGTAATAGTCTGTTATGAGTACATACTTATTCCCATGTCATGCGAACGAATTTGTTCTCACAGTTTGTCATGGGCCATCTGCTTTTTCATCTTCTTTGTCCCTGGCTTAATTTCAGTGAGATTTTATTCACTTCCTGACAAAATGTGCATTTTTACACTCATTTGGGACCAGTTTTTCCAAGAACCTGAGGTCTTTCTTTGACACCTATGGGACAAAGCCAGACTTTTTGAAATGCTCTGCAGCTTCTGTTATTTTCTAAAAAAGAAGAGCCCCCGAGGATGCCCTGACATCTCAGCATGGAGAGGGAATGGGAAAAGAGGATGTAGGCACGTTGGAGAGGTAATATTGTTGGGCAGTGGGCAGTTCCTCATAATAATATTAATTGCTTAACACATTTTCCCCACTGTTCTCAGAGCACTGCACAGACGAGTCTCACACTGGCTGCACTTTATGGGAGCCCAACTGAAACACATGAAAAATGAAATGCCTTGAGAGAAGTCCACAACAGAGCCAGGAGCAAAGGACACTTTCATCTTCCCCATCAACAGACATTGCCAATGTCACCCTCTGATGGCTCCTTTACCCTACCCCTGTATTAATGCATCTTCTTAATTTGGAGAAATCTTTTTTCCCCTCCCCTTTGCAGCACAGAAATAAGGCACAGCAGGAAAATCTGTTGTGTTTAAGACTGCCAGCCTAGTCCTCCCCGTAGCCATGCAAGGACATCTCTTCTCCACCCACATGCTCCCTGTCCCAGAAACTTGTTGAGGAAGAAGTGGTTGGAAAGGGTGTTTGAGTCCTCTGAAACTAAAGTAAGACTGACAGGTACTTCCAAATAACCAAAAGAAACAGTAAGGAGAAGAATACACTGTAACTGATTGGACCTTTTTGTCCATTTTGCCTTGTGTTTTGCTTCTGTGAATAGTCGGTAAATGCTGCCTCCAAGGAAGCTATCAAAAAGTCTTCAGTAGCAGTTACGCCATTGTCTGCTGTGGGAAATTTTCTCGATGTTCCATTAATGAATCAGGTTTTTGGCTCATGACAGATGTTTCTACTGTCTACCATCACTTTTATACAATGCAGGCTAACAAATATGATTTAAGATCAAGCTCAAAATGGACCGCAACTGTATGGACCACAACTGAAAGTGGAGCTGGTGCTTAATTGCCTCTTTGAATCTGGTCATTAGCTATACCAAAAAGTTTTTCGTGTCTTGAAGCAGATAGCCTTTCTAACGCGTTTAATTTTTCTGAGAGCCTGGTTTTCTTTCCTTAATAAGTACTATTGTGTTTCTAAATGGCCTTGTTTTGTTCTTATTAGCCTTGTAATCATCCCATCATTTTTAAATTATTTTTATTTTTCCTGCTTTTTATTTCTTTTCTTTTTTTTCTTTTGCTTCTTTTCTTTTTTTCTTGTTCTTTGGCAATATTTTGGTCTCAATGAAGTCCTATAGTAATGAGTTTCTCAGGTTAGTTTTACATTGTGTGAGGAAGGCTTTCCATTTACACAGTAGATTTTTTTTATTATTTTAATCAGCCAGATAGCATTTTCTCTGAAATCACCTACCTGTGTATCTACCCTTTGTACCTTTCTCAGCAGCACTTCCTGCCACACATGGCTCTAGAATAAGCCCGTGTTCACACGAAATTCAGCAGGTACCAAGAGACACAAAAGAGAACACAGAGGATGTATATCTTCTGCCTTTAGCCCAAAGCCTGAGGCAGCCAGGAACATTATAGAAACAAATCCTGAAGTTCCAGACATTTTGGGTTATTTTCTTTGCTGATTTGTGAGTAGTTAAATTTCTTTAGATATATGCTCTGGAGATTTCAAGAAAGATTCAGCTGTTAATAAAAAAAATGTAGTTATATTAACCTGCTCTTTTTTTCCAGGAAAAATACGAGACACACCATGCAATCTTATGGTTTTAGTAGCCAGTGAGTCAAGTCTGGAAATTCAGTACACATGAGTCAATGAGAACTCAGGTCCCTACAGAGTGTCCAGAAAAGACATTGTGTAGCCAGCAGTGGACAGGCGTTTTGCCTATACTGCATGGCTCTTCTTGGGCTGATGAATGAAACAGACTACATCTAGGCTGCATTACCCTGAACCTGTGCCACGTTATGCTTCAGATGGGATTGTCCCTCTCAATCACAGCAGTGCTCCCCCCTGAAACACAGTGACTGTCTCTTTTCCTGAGTATTTATCATCTCAATGCCCCAGCACAAGGCTTCTGCTGTGTCTTATAGTCTACGTAAGAATTTTATATCATAGCAGACCTATGGTCCAGCAATACTTATTTTGTACCATTCCTCAAGCTCTGGAAACTCAATGCTCTCAATGCTTACATGTGAGAGATGATAGAAACAGTGTGGGAAGTGTCCCACCTTGAGCAGAGCCAAGGCTGTTAGCCCTCCTTGGTAGGCAATGCTTGGGTGAAAGAGGGAGAGGCTGAGTAGGAGACCATGATTAGACACAGCACATGGGAGCGTCTGTGCAAGATCAGCTTGGCTATTGCACTGCCTAAGAGTCTGTGGGCCAAAACCTGCTCATCGAGTTAAAGGTGGACACTTTGGATGTACAATAAAGAGCCCCCTTGGTGATCTGAAGATGACAAGGGAATGATCTTGCCTTAAGTATGCAAGAAAAGCAGAAAGTAACTCATGGAATTCATTAAATTTTCATATGTTTCCCATTATGTTTCATCCCCAGGGAGATGGTGCCATTTTAAGGAAAATAATCTTGTCATGAAAATCCCCTGAAACTGCACAGCCTGAGGTGCTTTTCCTCACCTTCATACGCTGAGGACCCGCACAGGCTATGTCTTTCCTACAGAGTTAATCTGGGTGGGAGACAGCCATATTTGAACACTGAGTTGTGCCAGTCTGGACATGAATTTTTTCCCTGAATGACCCTACTGCTTCTTTGCTGTTTTTGAACTTTCCTGAGTGTGTTGGGACAGTCGGAGGGGAAGAAGCATATCTCATAAATTTTTGTATTTAGATACCCTAAGACTCTTTCCTCATCTCTTTTATCAGCTGTGGGAGAACTTGTTTACTCTAAGGAAAGGCTTTCAGGAAGATCCCGAAAGTTCTGACTCACTCATGCTCAAACCTGGGTCCTCACTGCAAAGCGGGTGAGTGCCAGCCCCCGGCCAGGCAGGACCAAGGGTGCTTATCCCCTCCGCAGAGTTCCTGGCTTGAACTGAAACCACCTCCCAAGCCTCAATGCAACTTTTAACACATGCAGAGTTGGTGAGCTGAAGATGTACCTTTAATCTCAACTTTCATTTCAGCTGCTAGATATGCCCAGGCAATCATGGCAGGCATCATGGCAATGCTGTCTTCACAAAGACATTTTGTCTCCAATAATATTTTTATTTTACACCCAAGTCTAGCCGGAGGTGAATTCTTTTGTTTAATGAAGAGCCACAGCTCCTTTGGAACAAAATGTTCTCCTGTAAGCCGGGTGAGTCGCTGGTTTTATTGAAGAACAGTCCTGCAGACCAAGACAATGCTGTACTTCACTACCCTTTTTGAATTACCACTCTGTCATTTCCCAGAGGAACATGATCAGCCGACCACTAAACTCTGCTCTAAGATCTTATGCCCGATCTAAATGAGACAGAATGAAGCCCTGGAGAGATTTCAACCCTTGCTTTGTTGAAACAACATTGCTTTGTTTGGAATGTATTTGCCTTTGTACTGGGGAATGAAAATGTAACCCAGTGCCTAGTTTTGAAATACACAAATACAGTGCTTTTGGTAATGTAGCGTATATAAAGAGATCCATAGCATATGCTCTTTCTTACAGAGCCTTTTTTTCTTGGAGATCTTCAACCGGTTTTGAAACCTTCAGGCCTTGAGCCTTGTGACAGCTCAGTGAGGGGGGAACATACCATTTCTGTGTGGCAGGCTGGCATGGTGACCCAGTTAGGAAATCTGTAGCAGACTTGAAATGAAACCTAGACCTGTGCCTGCAACAGCGAGCTCAGCCTTCCCCGACACCCCGTCTGATTACACAAGCCAGCAGCCACCCAAATGTCCATGACACCCACAGCTCCAGTCAGTGGCCACCACTGCTTGGGTCCCAGGTCTTCCCCCTGCTTTATTTTGATACCCTTGGAGTACGAACTGAATAGATCTAGGGATATAATCCAGATCTTTCCACCCTCCGGTTGAATCCTGAGCTGGCAACAGTTGGACAACTGAAGTTATTGGACTTTTTCCTCTCACAAATTCACTGTTGCTTCACTGTATCTTGGGGCAGAAATTTCCTGAACTCAGGTCCTTGCTTCACCATTAACTGTCTGTGGCACACCACCTTTCTCACTGTGTACCAGCAGTCAGAGAATTTGAGGTGTAACACACGTGACAAGGACGGAAGAATCACACCAGGCGCTCCCCAGTCGCTCATCCCTCCACCTACCCACCCTTCCCACCACGTGTCCTCCTGAATAACTAACTGGAGGAGACGTTCGCCCACTCGGAGAGCAAACAAACACGTCAGCCCCACACAGAGGCACTCTTGTCTCTCCCTCTCAGCCCATGCCCTTTGATCTCCATGGGTACCAACTCCTGCCTGATATTTTGGGCTGTGCAGGGTGGGCTTGGATGCTTGCTGGGTGGAGGGAGACACCTTGACAGGGCAGGAAGGAGTGATTCAGCCACTCCTCGCTCTGAGTCAATATTTATCCAGCAGCTCTGGGTTGGGGGGAGGGATTGTCACTCTCTGGGGTCACATTCCCACCCTCCTGAGCGAGGTAGCTGGAGCCACCAGCCCAAGAGGGTGCTAGCAGCTTTCTCCTGGGAGCATGCCCTCTTTTTTCAAGCTGCCTTTTGGATGCAAACTGTCACGCTGTGGCTGCGTCTCTTCTTCTTGTTTTTTTTCTAATTGTAGTCTGGAGTTTTCCTTAATGGGACAGAGAAGTCTTTGAGACTGGAAATGTGCTCTTCTCTTTGTTTCTGGTAAGACATAACACTGGCCTCATGGGACCGCACTCCAACAGGGATATTTTAGTTCTGCCTGGCTCAACTTCTTGCTGGCCCGTGGTCTGATTGCTATTTGTCACTGGGATTGCAGGCGCTGGGGAACAGAGACTGCCCTCACTGTGGCTGCTCTAGTAGGCTTGAGCCCTGAATTTGGCTGGGCTTCCTGAGCATTTCCACGAGGCAAATAGCAACACTAATTTCAGCTGGACACTGTATTCCTTGCTTACATTCCTAAAGGGATGTGTTGTGTTGCTTTTGCCTTGTTCTCCACGTTAAATATATTGCTGGATTTCACCCTGGGGGTCGTTTTGTCCTGCTGGTGGGTGATTATATTCCTCTGTTTGAGAGACTGAAGATGAAAGAGCCCTTTGAGATCCCTTCTGATAGATGGAGATACCCTTCTGGCCCAGTCCCAATATGGTTTTGTGAAGGTGTTGAGTGTGTCCCATCCTACAGAGCTTGGTCTCATATATACCAGTGTAAAACAGGAATAATTCCATTGGCATCAGTGTCATTACACCAGCGTGATCATGGGAGAAGGAGAATAAATAGGCCTGCAGGGATTATTTTTTGGGGTTTTTTTTTGGGGGGGGAACCATGCTGACTGTAAAACCACAGCAAAATTATTTTTAAATGAGAAAAATTTCTTTAAGACACATCAGCCTCTTAAAAAAAAAAGAGACAAATGGAATGAAATGCTGCAGTTCAGAAAGTCCTGTGGTATTTAGGAAATGGGGCAGTTTGCTGCAAAAGGAGGCACAAATAGCCAAAGCCAGGAGAGCTGCAAAAGAAAAAGACCCAGAAAATGAAGTTGCTTATGCATTACATTATCAAACTTCTCATAGCACAAGAGATGAGATTGCAGAAGCAAGTTTATTCTCAGCACATGCGTGGAACAATGTAAACCTCAGTAAGAACTACTGAGTAAACCTGAGAAAAGAAAATGACTGTGTCTGGAAATGTTTAGGGGATGATGTTTGTCAACTAATGAAATGAGAGGCCACCGTTTGCAGCTCGGTACACAGCAAAGATGTACACAGACTAAGTCCAAAGAAGGAGATTTTTCTTTATTCCCGGTAAGAGGAATGCAGGGAAATTTTGCTCTGTGCTTCATCTGCAATTGATTTTCTCCTTTCATAAAACCTGGTGATTATTGAGAAGAGAAAGTTTGCTCTGTGTGGTTGGGCAGGGGGTCACAGTTAGTCATGCCACCAGGTTCCCGTTTGCCTTCAGGTTTGTTGATTTTGATGACAAGTCTTTACCACTCAGTTTCTTAGTTGTGTCAGCAGCTTTCCCAACAGTGTAGTGATGCTTTTTGTGTTATGCTGTGCAAACAGGAGAGCAGCTCAAGCCAAAAAGCACACACTGAGATCATACTCCCGACTTTGAGAAACCTTATGGTTTGACTAAGCTTGGATCCAGCCTCATGGTTTGGACTCATGTCTAATAGAAATACACGGATATCTCCAATAATGAATTTTAATGGAAAGAGGAAGTTTTCTAAGGACACAATATATGCACCTTGTTGAAGAAGGTTCCTCTCTATGCCAAGAAGCTTGTCTTTTCCCTGGGGGAGCCACTTGCTTTACATACAGGACTGCCTTATAAAGGCGAGGGAGGGGGGATTCTGGCAGCATCAGGAATCTTCAGCACACCAAAAGGAAAAAATACGGAATGGTCAGCTGCCTTGTAAAGGGAAAAAGGATAGCTGCTTGATTAACTTTATGGAGAAAAAAAAAAAAAAAAAAAAGAGCTGTAAAAAGGTAGCATGTTGTCTTTAACTAGGACTACAAAGTTGGGAACGCAGCCAAATGGGTAGTCTGCGCTAGCCCAGGACTATTAGGAGACCAAGGTCAGAAGGAGCTTGGACGCCACAAGGAATGCGAGGAGGGACAGGCTGGCAGAGCGGGGATGTGGAAGAGCCAAAGTGCAGCTGCTGAAGTCTGTAAATGACGCACCAAGCAAACTCATGCAGGATCCCGACTTGGAAGGGAAACTATTCAGTCTTCCAATGTAAAAAATATCCCAACCGACAAGAAACCACCAGGTGTCAATCTATACATCTGTTCCACAGATATAATTGTATTGTCACAAAGAAAGGGATCCCATTTCAAGACAACATTGTCACTCAGTCCCTCTGGGCATTGGCAAAGTGATTACACCTTCAGAAATGACTACAAGAACCCCAAATCATCCCTGCATAGCTCACACTACAGCTAATGCTTTCAATGTAATAGCAGCAGAAGTTTGGAATAAAATACACAGTCCAACATACTGTGTACGATGTCAGACGGAGGTACTGCACTTGGCCAGTCCCTGTGACATTATAATTAGAGATGGGGTTTGAATCAAACATCCAATGCGGAGCAGTGCTGCGAGTCAGCTGAGATGCACGCACCAACATTGTCATTATCCTGAATTTTGTAATTTATAATGAAATCCAAGCACTGCAGTCTTCAGGACATTCAAAATTTGGGTTGAGAGACAACCTCGAATTTAGTATTTATCCCTGTTCTTCAAGGCCCAAAGTCAGTGTTTAAACACATAGCTGGGAGACTATGGCATTTGGGGAGCTGCACTTGTGAAAAAGCTGCCTGAAGTTGAGCTTTCCAGAATAGAGACAGACCTCAGTTTTCAGCTCCTCCCCACACACCCCCAGATGAGCACACACACCCAATCCAAGCACCCTTAACTTGACCTTCAGGAAAAACAATTTAAGCTCCATATCTATCTGACCTAGCACAGCTCTGATGAGAGAAGCAAAATGAATTTGTCACACACACACAAAAAAAACCCAACCCAGCAAACAAAAAACTCAAAGAGGAGAGATTAAAGTGATTTAAAAATATATAACCACACCATGCCAGATGCCAGTGAAACCTAGAATTTTGGGCTAAGATCTGCCAATTCTGCTGAGCACACCGTGCGGTACCACTTCTTTTTCTCAGGCTGCCAGAGTGTTCCCTGCACAGCAGCTTGAGTGAAAGGTGAGACGTGAACCATCATCTGAAATGTCCTGGTTCGTATAGACTTCTTCATTGATGCACCAGATGTCAGTATGGGAAGTATTTTTGTGACAGGAATGACTGGGGAGCACTACAGAGCAAATGCACCTGATCTTAGAGAGCTAAAGAAACATGGAAGTATGTTAGTCTGCCAGGTACAGAAGGGCAGGGGCTGGTAGATCCCCTCTTGCTGGCCCAGGGAGCATTAGTAGGCAATGCTGTTTTGAACACCCAACCCACGGCCAGGCCAGCTTTGGGAGAACAAAGCTCCAGTGCAATGCTAAGTGTCTGTACGGAGCCCAGCAAGCCCATTATGAAAGCTCATACTCTCTCTGCAGGTCATTTCTTTCAGCCCCCAAACTTCCTGATGCATTCTAAGGACAGCCGCTCTTGGAAAACAAGCCTTACTACCTGTTTGCCAAGGAGTTATTCCATTAAAGGCCAGATTATCCCGAACAGGTGAGACAACATTTGATTTTTGCTTCAGTTCAGTTTTGTCTCTCTCTCTCACATGTGTCCTGCATGGATACTGTATGAAATGAGCCATTCTAAAAACCATGGCCTGAGAAAACATACCCTACAGCCAATCACATATTTTTTTCTTCTTTCCTTCATCAATACAGGCAAACAAACTCCTTCAAACTTCCCAGCTGCTTACTCCAGGTACAGCAAATCTTTGGGGCTGATCCTTCTCAGTGCAGGCAGGTGCATCAACATGTGGACCCTGCACTTCTTCATCCTGAACTCTACTTCCTCCCATGAGCCCTCAACTCCAAATGTTTTGTGGACAAGTTTGCAAGCACAATTTTACTAACTTTGCCTGTGCAGCATCTGCACAAGAGATGAGTGCATGCATTCCCTCTTCCAGTGCTGAATTAGATTCCTTCAGCAAACTTGCAATTCAACCTAAATGTCTATTAAAATTTACGGAAAGATAGATTTGTATCCACTGTGCAGTAGGAGTGGGATCAGCTGCCAAAGTAACACATTTTAAGAAAACCCTATGAGACATGTTGATCTCAGGTGGACCTGTACTCTTATCTTAGCACCAGTAACACGAAACAGTGGTGCTTCAAGGTTGCGGGGACTGGTTTCTCCACTTTCTAATGCCATTGATATTCCTTACAACTATACCATGGATAAATAGCCCCAGGGCCATACCCTGCCATCAATTACTTACAAGTTTAAAAAATGTACTAGCAAATCAGAGAGGCCAAATCCAGTCAAGACTCAAAGAGACTGAGAGCAGAATTTGGCTTAGAGATGTAAGTGAAACGTTTCCCTGACACACACAACACAGTACATTTCCCAGGATTCGTTCTTCCTACAGAAGGAATCAGTGTTTTCATGGGTTTGAAGATGAACTCAGTTACATTTTTCTCATGATGTGGAAATGCAGGAAGCTCATTTCTCTTTGATGGTTTGGCTGTATCTGCTATAGAAAAAAACCCCACCTCTGTGATCTGCTGCTGACAGTCTTCCCTCATTGTAACAGAATCTCCTGCCCACCTGGAGTATACTTAGCTGACGCTATTTTTATTTTACAGGAGAAATAGGATGTAGTATCCATTGCTTCTGGAAGAAATAGTGAGGCTGACAGGAGGAAAACCTTAAGCTACTGTACACTTCAGTGGTTTAAAGGCAGGTAAAGAGTCACAAACTCTGGTTATAATTCCTGGCTGTCTAATTGCTTTGGTTGTATAAACTTGGATATCTCCATTGGAACCAGAGCCCTCAAGCCACTAAGAATTTTGTATGAAAGAGAATTGCTATTTGCTTCAAAATTTTGCTGTCTCCAAAATTCTCCCTCCTAAATACTGTGAAGGTAAATATTTCCCTCTCACTGGCATGGCAATTCTTAACTCCTTTTTTTCAGAACTCATTACAACTTTTGGATGAAAGCTGTTAGACAAGTGCAAAACAGATTTGACACCTTCTTTATATAGAGGGCTTTCAAGGTTTCCTGTGATTGTCCACATTTTTGGAGATTAGTCAGCTTTTTGAAAGGATTATGCAGAGTGAAAGCCTGCAACAGCAGGAGGTTGGGACCAGTGACCCAGAAGGTCCTTCCAGTCCTGTGTTCCTGGAGGCTTTTCCAAGCCATACTAAAGATGTTAAAGACTACTTGTGTGGTCTGAACTTTACATACGCTCCTCACTAAAATTTTTTGTTGCATCCATTTGATAGGGTGGAAGCAGGGGATGGATAGGGCCTCCATGGAAGGGTAAAGAGAAAGCGCTTGCCACAACAACAATAGAGAGCACCGTACAAGTTAGCTGACAGCACAGGAAACTCAGGAAGTGGTCACACATGTCAAGAAACACCTCAACAGATGCAAACAGCCTCATCTCTTTGGCCTTGAGAGCCCACCTCTAGAAGCATCACTTGTGTTACCACTGCCTGTTCAGTCCTGGACCTCCCTTCTGAAACCAAACAGCTAGTAGCAGTTACGATGGTGGTTTTGTGATGTAGACACCTGTCCGTATGAAACTAATCTGGGACCACCAAGCTCATTTTCTTGTGGTAATTTACCAGCTTACCATATGGTAATAATATTTGACACACCATCTTGGGCTGGATTAAAATTAGTGATCCAGTAATGAGAGATGTTTTGGTTATGCTCTTAGCCAAGTCCATACCTTACCTAGCTGGAAAGTAGGTAATGGTTTTACTTCCCAGTGTTGGGACAGGTATGTGTTACAGATGAATTCAGGTAGTCTCACACCCCACCACCTCCAAATCTATCCCATCTGAGGAAACCAACAGTTTCTGATGTTTAAATGTGCTTTGCCACCCAAAATGTCAACCACATGCCACCTCCAAGAAGGCCACAATTCAGTGGTTGCACATCAGACCGATTGGTCCATATTTATAAAGTGCTTTGATACCCCAGATGAAAGGACAGTATATAAATGCCCCATTCAGTTAGGTTACATACAGTAAGAGCAAACAGAAAATTCATTACCCACAGGGTTAGAAAGGCGTATTCCTGTTTATTAATTGAAGACCACATAAAGAATGCTTGGTTAAAGTGTTCCTTTTGGAGTGGACATTTCAGTGCTGGTCCAGTGAATGAAAATAATCTTGAAAATTTGCATGGGCAAACGGCATAAACATCAGGTTTGCACAACTCAAAACAAAATTCTCCTTAAAAATGCAGCAAAAGGCTTTTATATGGGACTATCCCTGTTTCTTACACACCAACGGGAAGTGAGGCAGTCAGTCCTTTGCCAGGTCAGGACTACAGTGAAATTGTTATCTTAGCAAAATACAATTTTGAAAAGAATTGAAAAAGAATAATTGTTACATGGTGAGCATCAGCTACTACGCGACCTAGTATGTGTCATGCTTAACCACCTATGGGTTCACCATACAATTAAATTCCCTCTCTTTTATGCATATAACTAAGTCTTTGGGTTTCTAGACCTGTATTCCACACTTCTTTGTGTATTTTTCAGATATATGACCTTCTTGGTTCATTTTGAAAACTATGTTAATATCTTGGAAACTATGTTAATAATAAATAAAAAAACCCCTATGTTAATAATAAATAAAACCTTTCTGTCTGTCATTTCAGAATTCAAGTGCTGTGTACATAGCCATTCACAGTCCCTGGGAGCATGGAGTGTCTTTCATATATCATAACCGTAAAAATAAATTACAAAGCAGAAAGCAGATAAGGCACAGGTTCAGGCTGCCTTTTGAAGATTTATTAAAACAAACTGATATTTCTTATAATGTGCATGTAACCAGAATACATAATTGACAATGATAATCATTAACAGGTACTAATGTTGTTTCAGAACAGAGGACGGCGCGAGACAGACTAAACCTCCATGCATGCAGTAGAGGAAATCCAAACTGCGATAATTAAATGCAAATAAAGCCTGGGGGCAGAAATTCCTGGTCTCTCTAAGATAAGAGAAATGTATTTCTACCATCTATACTTCATTTATTTCTCTTGAAGACTCTAATTTGTTTTTAAGCTAATAGATCAAACATTCTTGTCACAGTTCGTACAACTGTCTCAAATATGTGAGAAGTACCCGCCAGGCGAGGACCACCAGCAATTTTTATGATTTCTTTACACTACAAATATTTGGCAGAACTGAAATCACCCAATAAAATAAACCTGCAGATTCATCTGCAGTTTTAGACTCTCTCCAAGTATTTTTTGGACTCCTTCCCAAAATAACTGATGCTCATGATATTCCAATATCAAATGAAAATATGTCCTAATTTTCATGTCTCACTACCACCATCTCTTATTAAAGAGAAAGTTGTCTTTTTCCTAGTGGGCCAGGTGGCTTGGAGAGACCCATGCGGCCATGAGCAAAGCTCTGGTCCGGCAATGCTTCTGGTCCTTCACGTTGTTGGGTTGGTGGGATTTGGACATAACACAAAGGCAAAACCATGGAGCAGTAGTGGTGGAATATCATTTCTTCCAGTACCAGCATCATCTGCCAGCTGGTGCCCAGAGAGCACTGCAACATGTGTGTCCCCATCTCTCCAGGGGAGAGGAAGCTTGAATTTAATTATGTGCAAGAATGGCTTTAGGGAAAGGTCCAGGATCCTCTTTCAAATGCCTTTGGCAAAAGGAAAAGAGAAAAAAATACGGTGTTTGAAAAGCCTGTCCGGCTCTAGTGACACTGCAGAGATCTTCACTGAAAACCACTCAGCAGCACACAAATGTTGCAGTCACCTTTGTGAGGTTCAGATCAGATAGCTGATACTTCAGAAAGTCAATAGTTGAGCTTTATAGACATTCAGCTCCTCTTAATATTATGTCCATACGTTAAATATAAGAATAAAGTCTTTCTCCTCCAAACCAAAGACCAATTAATTTACAAACCACCCCAACCTTTCACCTCCACTGTGGCATTTGACAACCAAACCACATCACCGTTTATTCATCCCACCAAGGCATCCCAGACAGCCATTCCTAAACAGCTGACACTGCTCTTCCCCATTCCTGCAGATATTTTTTTCTCCAGAGGTCTTGAGCTGTACAGTTTTAGCAAGTGCTACTTGCAGTATGCCTTGTAAATCCTACAAACCAATATAAATTTTGGTGCACAGAGTCAATTTTACATGTTTTCCAGCAGAAAGGAGCATGGCTTTTGTTTCCTCCAGCCTCCCAGCTGTACAGTGCCTTGTAGGTACTAATTTTTAGGGTTATCACCCACTCTGATTTTGGTAAAGCACCCTAATTTTACGAGGCTTGTCTCACACCTTGTTAGATTAGCTGGCAGACTGGCTAACACTGTCTAGATGGCAAAAGAAAAACCCCTTTATTAGTGTAATGCTGAATTCAAGCATTGCTGTTTCCCATGGATTGAAATGGTATCCTTTTGGATATAGCAGCATAACTCCAAAGCACTCAAATCAAGAAAATGGGCAAGTAGAACCAATCAGAAATTTCCCATTTTGTAGGGTCTTTTTCTTTTTTAATACTAAATTTGCTTTACACGAAGACTGTTGCCCCTAGGAAAAGCTTGACTGCCCTGAAACGTTCCCATTTCCCCTAAGGAGAGCTGAAGGAAAGTATTTAACTCAGGGTCAATGTGATCTGAAAATTGCTCGGGTCAGGTCTAAGCAAATTAAAACTATAGTGGGTCAAGCCAGCCTGACACGGATCTGCTTTAGCTGGAGTTACACCTACACGTTGAGATCAGCATAGCTCTTGGGAAGTGACGGAGATTCACCCTGACAAAGAAGTCCAGCCGGCAAGAAAGCAACCAGAAGATAACAACTTCCACAAGGTAAATAGACAACAACTATAAATGCAGCTAAGTGTTGAAACAGCCCAGACAAACAAAATATTTCAAAATATTTCCCACATTCACAATAAAAGATTTTTCTACGAGTATCTCATTCTATTACAAGTTTCCAACAGTTCTGTTTGGAACTCAAATTAAAGATGAAAATGAATGTTTAAAGGCAGAACACAAATCCGGATCCTTCTTCTAGTGACATGTCTGCTCAGAGGCTTAAAATTATTTTGTCAGCTGGCAGGGAATACTGGATCATGGTGGGATTTCCTGTGTTTCTTAATCCCATATACATTAGATGATACTGTACACTATTGTTCCCATTCCAAGATGGGAAACTGGGGCCACATAAGCACTGCTACATGGGCAATATAGAAAACAGTGAAAGAACACTGCAGGATCTCTAGCTATTAACACTAAAAATCTATCAAGAAAAACTCCTTTGAGGTAAGCTGTCTTCTAGAAGAAGACCACAAAGGCACCACATGAAAATTTGAAGTGGAAGATTGAAAAAAAAAAAAAAAACAACCAAAAAACAACCCCCCCCCAAAATAGAAAGACGTGATTCTTCACAAAATGTGTGGCGAATCTGCGGGGCTTGTGCTGCAAGATGTTGTACAAGAGAAATGTTTGCATGAGGCCAAAAAGTGATCAGATATTGGCAGCTTGTGTAGACAGGGATGAAGAAAAGGGGGGATGATTTCTGAAGCCAGGATGATCCTCTTTGGCTGAACAAAGGTCCCTTCAGAAAGGGGAAGGCTGTCTGTGACCCCCATCTCTCTAGATCTGCCCGGTCCCACCATGTCTGCACTGTTCTTGTCCCAGGCTACTGGCAGCCTATTGAGTCTTTCTCGTTCTCCTTCCGTGACACATTTCATCCGCTACGCTTCAGCTTTTATCACAGGCCTGTAGGTGGCTACAGGGGGCTGGGAGATGGGACGTGTGGTGGCCTGGGCAGCAGACACCCTGCAGACACATCTGAACGTACCACCAGTGTACATTTGCCTGCAATATGGACAAGTGGCAGTGGTGACCGGAACAGTTTCTTCTAAATTTATATTTCTACTCTCATGATCTGACAAATGTGGTATCATTGACAGAGGTCCACACCGAGCCAGTGCTTGCTGCAAAAGGTCCCTTCCCAGTTCTGGCTAAACGCTGAAGGACCTACTTCTTAGGGGTTGCTGTTCTTCAGGAAAAAGTCTCTCTGTTCCCTCATCGACTGCCTACACAAGCTGTCTATATTTTCTTCTCCATATGACTAGAATAATGTATAACAGGAGTTTGGCTCTCCACTGTATGCAAAAGCCAATGGGCTTTATGGTAGAGAAAAATCTCAGCTATGAAGGGACAGTGCAGAAACAAAGACCCAGGAAAGCTGAGAACCTACAGAAAGGGTCAACATTAGCTGAGTTTCCCGCAGGTCCAGTGCAAAGCAGCCTACACATTTAGTCAAAACAACTTCCCATTTATCTTACTTAAGGTTTTGAAGAACGTTATTTCAGTGCCAGCACCAAGACAGAGTGCTCTCCACGACTCAGAAATTGCAGATGGAGACGCTTCCGCCAAATGCCCACGTGGACCAGCTCGCCGAAGACCGATCTGAACTGAACAGGCAAAACCTGGTGGGTGGGAGCTGCGTTAAGTCTCGTGTCCTCTAAAGGATCCGGTAACCCACTCACCATCGGGTTAAGCTCCTATTGAACATGAGCAGAGCTCTTTACATGTTGTGCAACACAATGGAAAATTGAGACCATACCATAGATGAGGACATACAAGTTACGTGGTTTGCCTGAGGCCACACAGTGAGTCAGAGGCTAAATTATAAACTTGGGAGTCCCTGGCTCCAAGTCACTTATTCAATCTATGCTGCCTCTAAGGCATATTACATTGGGGGTATTGTATGGAAATGACATTAACTTTAAAAAGCAGTTTACAGTAGAAGCAAGCAAAATAAGTGGGCTTTATTGTGGGCTGATTTAAAAAAAAACAACCAAAACAACATGAAAAAAGTGACATGAGCAGTTTTGCAAGCATACAGTGTAAATTAATTTTGCACAATTTGATTTCGAAACATCCCTCCTGGATTAAAAACCTAAACACCAAGTTTCAGGCTGTAATGGACCCTTCTTTTCCACTCTTCTTTTTTTCTTCTCTTTTTTTTCTGGCAGTTCTGTTAACCCCCCAAAATAGAGGTTTAATATGGAAATGCTGACAGCTCCTTAAGCAGAGCATCGCATTTGCAACACTGTAATTATGCCTACTTCAAAATGCTCCAAAGAAAACAAGATTTTCTTGTTCAAACAAATCTTGAATGGTTTTAGCCCCAGAATTAAATCATTCAGACCAAAAAGGACTGTGTTAAGCATGCTGAACCAGGGCTGTACCAAGGAGATGTGGAAAGAGATAAATGCAAACTGATTTTACAATATTTGCGTAATTAGATCCACATCCCTGCTTTTCTCTACTGAATGAGTAAAGACCAGATTAACCTTATTATTATTATGTTTATTTGATTGACTTAGGAATTCCATCTGGATAAAAGAGAGTCTAGATGTCTTTCTCCATGCGCGCCCAGCGTGAAGCCAATCAACATGCCTCTCTAAGTAACAAATTTGTTTTATGTCATCTATCAGCAAGATACTGTAATATTGGATATAGCTTTAGCTCAATGGATGACTGGTCCTTAAAGACCACGCAGCTTAGAGGTTTTCATCCTGCATTTTTATGTCCCCACAGAAAATTACTTGTCAGATTTTCCACTCTTGTGAAGACGGTTGTAAGTAAATGTGTGGTGCAGAAAGCATGCATGGCATATTGAAATGAGAACGCAATCAACATCTCAGCACTGCTTTTTTAGTGGAGGATGTCTGCTTGTTTTGTAAGACTTTCTTGCATCCCATTTCCACACTGTGCAACAAAGGCAAAGATGTGCGGAGGTGCAGGGTTCCTATGCCGGTGATGAGAGAGTAAGAGAAAAGGGAAAGATTTCTTCCGCTGCTCATAACATGTAATTTTGATTGTTATGACTGCTTCATGCAAATAATCCTTCCGAACAATATTTACTATATCCTGATTTAGTGTAAGTAATATTAGACCAAAACCAGGGAGGAATTTGGTGTCAGTCTCATGGCATTTGTATAGGGAAAAACAATGTTTTGAGTTAATAGGAGAAGCCCCTGCACATGGATTGTTACTTCCTTTGAAAAATTATTCCACCAGCTAATTAAAAACCACTGTCAGGAACCTTTTCCTGCTAGCTAGCCTTACTTCCCAGAGAATAAGATAATACAGCGGGCTGAGGCTGGAGCACTTTGGACTTATTTCCCAGCTCTACATAACCCAGACAGAGCCACACAGTCCATCTTTATCATCTCCAACCTGGACAATAAAAATATTCAGGTTTTCTCCATTTTGTGTCAGTGTTGTTTACTCAGTTTGCCATCTTTTCTGGCCAGAGTCTTCTGACTGCATGCAAGGATAACAGCCAGTTCAGACCGCTCAGCGCTACTCAAGTGCATGCAGTTAATCCAAAGGAATGGCCATCTGAATCCAACCAAGAACGCTTCTATCATCCCAGTGGCCATTTTGCAACTGTAAATGGACATCTTGTGAATGTTTCTATTTTATCTGATTTCCCACTTCTTGCTCTAATAGGTGTACAGGAATTTGCCATCAGGCTGCAATCTGAAACAGTTACGTTACATGAGACTCTGCACGTTATCTCGTTTGTAGGCTCCCTCCACCACACAGGCTGGCTTTTGACTTCCTCCCGTGCATTATCACAACAGACTCCAACTCACGCGCTTTGCTCTTCTGTTGGGAAAATATGGTGTAACCTACAACACTCACACAGCAACCCTTCCCCCACAGGGGAGGAAGCCTCCAGCCAAACGAAAGCTTTGATATTAAGAGCACAGTAATATGTACACCCATAATAACGCACTTGGACTGCAGCTCTCCTTTAGGAAAACAACAAAACAAAACACTCCTAATTAAGCTATTGGCTCGGAGGAGGTATCAAGTCCAAAATGATTTTGACTCCATATGGAATTTATACGGAATGCAACATGCAATAAAACACCAGCACACCCAGATGTGGATGCTCCCCAGCTGTCTGCCTGCCGCTTTGATGGCAAGCTACAAAGATCCTTTCCTACACAGTCATCTCCGCAGGAAGCAAGAGGTGACTCCTCTGTGCTCACGTATCCAATTGAGCAGTGGAAGGGAAATCTTAGAAGGAAACTTTGGAGCTTACAAATGTAAATGTCGCACTCAGCTTTTATTTTCTGTGTCTTCAAAACAGTGGGCTTTTAGTATCTGGTGCTTCTCAAACCCAGCGAGATGTCACACAGTGCCAAGGGAGACTCCCGGGAAGCACAGCCTCCGTCTCCCCAGGGTTTCTGCTCCCAGCTGTGGATGCAGATGTTATTTTTCCCTGCAGCTGCTGGGGGCAGTAGACAATCAGTCCTGGGTTTCTGTAACCTGTATGACCTGGGTGTGGATCATATACGGGCTATATAGGTGCCCTGATGCTGAACAGATTTGCTAGCCACCTGGCACATCTGGGAACATAGGGAAACCATAAGTCCTGCCTTGAGAAATGTGTATTTCAGTGATTCTTGAGATATAGACAGTTGTGCTTCTGCTCAGGGCCAAATTCTGCTATCTGAAATTGCAGTATGATTTAGGAAATACCAGTTGATTTTGGCCAGAATTTCCCCATTTTCAAGCCATGGGTATACTTATTCTAGATGTAGCTGCGGAATTTTCAAATAAGTTCCAGGAGATGAGTTTAAGCCCTGGCCGGGGTCAAGGAAACAGATTTGCTTTGGACACAGGCAGGAAGCAGACTGCAAGCAGAGACAAGAAAGACAAAACTGGAGGTTTATTTTTACACTAATGGCTGCCAACAACTATTTTTACCCCCAAACCCCCACTCTACAGCCATAAGGCACGCTGGGCACAGTTACTACCAGTGTGTGTTGAAGTGCATGTTGGGTTGCAGGATGTAGGAAGGCCTTAGCCCTGATGGGCAGCAGAACTGAGAAACTGGGTTCAATCCATGCACTAGCCATTAATTATTTCACATTTTAGCACATTGTAGGATTCCCTGGTCTGCCCTGATATCTGTGATCAACTTTAAAACCATTCAAATACCCTAAAAGTGGAAGAGCCCAACTCATCCTCATCCTTAGAGCCCAGAAATGAAGAGCCTGGTCTCTGCTATGCACCCTCAGCAATCAGTGGGAAGGGGGGCTGGATCCTAAAGGACAGCTGAGCCCAGAATCTGAAGGCATCAGAAAAAGCAGCTTTTTGCTCCACTACTGAAGGAGACCAGGCAGCTCAATCAAGCTGAAGTCCTTGGAGGTAGATGGGATGAGCCCTGTGCCCTATGGTGCCCTGTGACAGTGGTTTGGCCACCAGCTCAGAGATGCTGTGGAGCTCCTAATTGCAGTCAAGCTGGACTCCTCTGAAGGGGGTCTGGAAGTGACCTCTAGGTCTCCAGAATTAGAAAACTGTCTTCTCCCTTTCCTGCCCTTCTCCATATCATCTTTTGCTGATGAGTGAGAGGCGCATTTCCATAAAAACAGCCTGGCATGGAGTTTGTGGCTTGCTTAAGTAAAGTTGAGGGGAGCTGAGTTAATGTTCTCAGCCCACCCCTGAGACCTCTGATAGTCCCTCCAGGTTCTAGCATGGCCCACCAGTTGCTGTCCTGAGGGCTTTGCTGTCTGCTGCTCTCTGTTCACCATGTTTCATGTGCTGCGTCTGGCAGCCAGAGAGCTTCATGCAATGGACAGCAGAGATAGGCACCATAGCTACCCATATCTGGGCTACTAATTTAGGCTTAGAGTGAGTGGGGAGAAATAGGAACATTCAGGGTATAGCTCACCTTTTCTAAAACAAATGGCTAAAATAACTCAGGTTTTGTGTAGTTTTCGTTTTTTATAGGAAGCATGAACTCTGTGTGCCTCAGTTTGATCTTCTGCACTCACCTCTGCTCAAAAGCTCGGGGATGGGATTTGTATTTTGTTTTCTCTAGGCTACTCTTACTCTGAAAATAGAGTCCGCTGTGGCATAATGGTCCCCAAATTTTCCATACTGGGGACCTGCCAGAACAGCCCCAGTTGCCCTCTGGGCTGGGTTGGGACAGGGAGGTAGCTGGTGTGCACCAGGGTCTTTCCCCACGTGGGACCACACTGTGGTCAGGTAATTGTAGATGTCTGGTCCAACAGGTGCCAGAATACTCCTTTAATAAAATCATGGCTTTTAATAAGAATAAGAATAAGGAGGAATGCCCAGTAGCTAAAAGGCTAGGCCTTGATCCTGAAAATACATGCTCACATGAGTAATTATATGCACTTAACAACCCTCCTACAGTGCTCTGAGAACTTGGGCACAGGCTGCTCCTGTTCCCATGGGCTCCTCACTTCACCGTGCATGGAGCAACCTGTGTTCCTGGGTCTGATGGGGATCAGACCCCCCGTCAGAGAGCCATGCCTCAGGTATATTCCTTTTCCGGTAGCAAAAATGGAGTTCTGAGGAGGTGGGAAATTTCCAGATCAGGATTTTATTAGTTAACAGGACATGGTTCAAGATTTTTGTATCCTGCAGCTTCCCGGTTTCCACTGACCTGTGCGATGCTGTGAGGATTGGCTGTTTCTCAGGAGATTTAACAGGGATTAGTGGTTCCCATGTTGGAGCTATAAACACAGTCCTGCCAATCACTTCACTCTCCCTATTCATGCCAGGAGTATTGATAATACAAGGTCCTTCTCACTTTCCTCTTAGATTTCACATCTTTATTTAGAATATTTTTCTTTTTTGAAAGATCATCCAGGAATAACCAGATAGGGGATTATTTTAACAACCAAGCTCCAACACTGGACCATTTACCTTGCTTGTTTTTAAGTGGTCTTCTTGTTTACAACAGACTGAAATGTTTTATCAAAATTAGTAACATATGATATACACAGGTGTTTCATACAGCAGCCATATTTTTTTTTCCTAGAATTATTATGTTACTACAAACATCACCAAAATATTTTAATGTGTGTATCAGAGAACTTCTAGGAATACAGAGATCTGACTGAAGGAAAATCCAACAAAGGTTTTCCTGTACAGGCAGTTGCACTCTGACACTAACACAGATCCTTATAACTTCACATTTTTAATGATGGGTTTGTGAGCAGAGCTGTGAAAAGCTCCAGCCTGGAAGCTAATATTGCAGTGAGGCTCACCAGGTGGTTTCTCTGTTCCACCCTAGAGGTAGCTGCACTTCCACTCCGTGACTGAGCAGATAATACATACTCAGGGCTAGATGGGTTTATTTTTTACTCTTACAATGTCAGAGCAATACCCCAGCCTGCAGTGGAAGTACCACAGAGTACAGGAGAGTAAGTGGCTCACAGTAGGTTAAGGACTTTTTGCTTGACTTAGTGAACACATACAATTTTATATATTTTTTTTCAAATGTATGTTGCAGCTTGGCCCTTCTTTTTCTCTGCTGTGGGTAAAAATAGACTTGGGTTCTGTTTAGCTAAATATTTTCCTAATTCTTCCTCAATCCTCAGGACGGTGGGGAGATTGATGAGGGAATGTGAGAGCTGTAAGCTAAATGTACCCTTCCTCTTATTCTCACAGCTTGCTTAATAATCAGTACTTAAAAGTAAACCAAACAAAATAAAACAAAAATCTCTGAGATACGACCATGTCCCAGAGCTGTTTGTAGATGTGGAGGAACTGAATTCACGGATCCCACCTCTCCCTTTCCTTATGCCTCAGGTTGCCAAATGAGCTCCAGCGCGAGAAGACAAGCTTTCCACAAGGAATAATGCTGCCAGCCAAGTGTACAACCAGTTCTACAGCTAATTAGAGCCCGGAGTAGAAATGCTCATGTTTTCATTATGAAAAGCAGGAACTCCGGGCTTGTACCACTCTCAGCTCTGCACACTGACAGAGAATCCCTCTGGAAAGACATCTCATAGCAACTGTTTCTTGCACACACATCTTACCCATCTTACAATCGGTACCAAGAACAAGTTATCACTTCAAATAATTTCTTTCCCATTTTCAGAGCACCAACTGCCCAGCACCAAGCGTTTATCAGGACCAGCAGTCAGAGCTCCCTGTGCTTACACTGCACTTGCAAACCCAGCGAGCACTCCTGCAGCATCCCTTCGCCATGGGGCTAATAGCTCTCACTGGTAAGGGATGGCTGCTCTCAAAGGAGTACATGTGGGACAGGTTTCCAGCTTGCTCCATCTACCTTTATATTTCATCCCACTCCTGAGGTTCACACCCACATCAGCATGCTGCTGAAGGTGTGACTGCAACAATCACACACTTTTCAGACCCTTCAGAAATCTAGTGCAAATCATTTTAGGAAAAGGCTTGATATTTATTAATCTTTTTTGTTTGTTTAATCCCACCTGAGGATTCCTACAGTGTTTCTAAGTCCTCCTCTGGAAAATACCCATTTCCTTATGTCACTGCCTAATGATGTCAATTTATGCCATTGAATTCACCAATACAAACATTACAGGTGTCAGAAAATGGTACCTACCACTTAATTGCATTGAGTGAAAGGGATAAAAATGTCCACCCTGAATATTCATTACCTTGGATTTTTCTGTAAAAAATCTAGCCTTCATCTTCTTACCCACTCATATAATTATGTTGGAATTAACTTGTGCTCCTTCACATTTTTCTGCTCTTGATGTTAAAATTGCCAGTCATCAACATTACCATCGAAGAAGCTGTGGTTCACCCCCCTAGCAGGGGTCAAAAAGAGCTGAGAAGAGAAGACAGGAGAGCGACATGGACAGATGCTGATCCCACAATAAGCAGATTCAGCACTGGATGGTCCCAAAGATGCTCTCCAGATCTGTGTTTCTATGAAAAGTCAGCTGTAAAGACATTTTTCTACTTGTGGGCTTCTACTCATAGACAAAGCTTGGAAATAAGGGCTCAAAGTATTGTAGAAAGTCATTCCGACAATGAGGGACAAGTTCTCATGCCAGGGCAAGATACATTTGGATTTACTCTACAAAGCAAAATTGCCTTTTCCCACCATTTCACATTGTACAGCCATTGCCTAGCCACTCTTAACCATCATTGCTTGCTTTTTTAGAACATCAGTGCTTCTTCAGACCTCTCGCCCTCCTATTAAATATCTGTGTTTTGGATTAATATTCACAGAGTTATTAGTTTGCGTTTTCCCAGACAGAATCTCATTCTGTTTCCTGCTCATATTTCTAACCTCTGGTTCCATTAGTGTTATTTCTCTGTCTTCACTTGGTTTACAGTTCTTTCCAGCACAGTGTCGTGTGCAGATCTAGTTAATGTACTTGGTTACACCTCCTTCCAGACCATTAATAAAAGTATTAAATAATGTTGCTGCTAGCACATATCCATGCAGCACCCTGCTGTTCACCTCCATCATCTTCAAGACCACAACCATCCATCATGTGCACCATTCATCATCAGCAAACAGACTTTACAAACCAAAGCTGTTCTGTTTGAACTACATCTCTAGCTCTGGGTGAGGAAAAAAGGGAAGAAATGTCAAGTTTTAGCGGCAGGAGGTGGTACAAGGGCTGGATGATGTTATTGCTCAAAGCCACTCCTTATCAAAGAATCCAAAGGGACCAATGGGGAGAAACGTGATCCCTCTCTGCATCCTACCATGTCCTGTAGCAGAGGTTTCCCTGATGGACTCTGGTCTGGCACCACCAGGGACCGCATACTTGAGGGAGGAACTATATATTATCCCAAGAATTGCTCCACCAGCCAATGCACAACAGGAACAGCAGTCACAAGCAAAAGAAAAATATTGTTTGTTCCCACATAATTATTTCTGGTAAGAAATAATCACATATTTAGACATGAACTAAAATCAAGCGAGAAGTTCAGAGAAGGCGTGTTGCCACTCTGCTTGCTGCTGGGATCTGCAATGAGGCATGTGGGTAAAGCTGATTATCAGAAAATCCTGGGCTGGAATGGTCAATTATCTGGGGACTTTTATCATTTCTGGACATCCAGATGGAGGAAGAGGTTAGCAGAAAAGCAGGAGAGGTTCTTTCCACCCAGGCTTCCTCTCTAGGAAAGCACCATATTTCTTCCTCATGTACTTGTCTAGACGTGTGGCGTGTACAGACTGATGTCAGGAACGTTAAGTGTTGCCACACCGAATTAAAGACCTGAACTCCAACAAGCTCAAAATCCTGCCTTGGTGAGTGGTCAGCATCCCATACCTCTGGGCGAAGTGTAGCTCTCCCAAAGAACGCCAAGCTGGCACAGCCCCTGCGTGCTGCCCCTGCCTGCCTTCCTGGGATTGCTACCGAGGCTTCAAGAAAGACAGGCTATTTTAATATAGTATTTCAAACTGCTTGATACAGCTGTGAGAACTGTGGAATCGCTGGATAACCACAGAAATGTCCCAACCTCATCTATAGGATAGCAATCTCCCAGAAGTCCAGACAAATTCAGTGGGAACTATGGGGGTTAAGCAAGGGAGAAAATCACATCCAAAGAGGGTACATGTAAACTAGGATGGCTGCTCCGGACTGACCACTTAGTTAATATCTGGCCTCCTGCAGATCTGTTTCTGTTAGAAGAAACTTCTGTTTCTTGAGCGTAGTCCTGTTTAACTAAGAAATATGCCTACAAAATCCTGTTTCATTGAATGCAGTAGAAACAAAGAAAAGCAAGCAGGTGGTTTTGCTCTGAAATATCAACTTGCTCCTGTAGCAATTTCCATGCCCCCAAATCCATTTATACTCAAGAAACCATTTAATAAATGTCAGTGAAATAAAGAAATGTGGAATTAGGTAGAATTAGAATTATGGAGCTCAACTTTGTCTGGACAGCTGGTAGCAAAAAGCACTTAAAGAATATACAAAGTAAAAGTATTTCTTGAGTGCACACACACCTTTAGCTCCAAGTTGAATACACAGACAAAATTTAAAGGAACCGTTTCGGTAGCTTACCAAAGCACTAGGAGTTCAGTTTTGAACAGTTATGGGAAATAGAAGATATAGGACATATGTAGGTGGAAATAGGAGGAAAAAATACCGAAATTATTGTGAGTTTTTAATTAAAACTAGCAGTTTGAGCAACTTACATTTCACTGCTCAGATATTATAATTATGGTTATAATAAACAAGTCTGAACAGACAGAAAAGCATAAGGTTGAAAAGGGGATAATAAAAATATGAGCTGTAGAGAATATGATTTCAAACAAACAACAGCAGAGACAACTTCTTAACTCAAACTTCAGAACTTCCGAGTACAGAGCTACAGACACTAAAGTGAACACCGTGAATTTTAGCACAACGGTTTCAAATAAATGGATAATTTATCATTAAGTTCCCTGCAGTGGGTCAGATTCTTGAATCCACACATGCACTGCTTGAACCAGCTGTTGTTCCTTCCGTGGTGCTTGGGCGATCTGCCTGCAGATCATGTGCTGTGATCATACTGGGTCAGATAAACTGACTGCTCTTGGGTGTGCCACACTGCTAACATTTCACTGGAAATTTTTATCCCACATATGTATGAAGTGGTATTCATCCTCCAAGGTCTGAATGGAGCTTTTGTGCACCCCAGAATACTGCATCTGATGGCTCGGTGTTGTTGGATTGGGCATGGTTGCTCAAAAATCAAATAATAATTTTTATTTTTAAATATTTACTTTGCTCACAGTGCTAAGCAACAATTAAAAAAGGAAGCAATTGTTTTCTTCCGTAATTTTAGATATCGAAACTGTTTGTGAGAAAAGGGTGCTAAATCTGATGCGCTGCCCGAACTCTAGCTGTATGCTTACATTTGAATTACTTAATGTTCCTATGTCATGTAATCTAGGGCAATAATTTTTTGCTTTCTGTCCTATGCTATGTCAGCATTGCTTTTGTGTATTAAATAGCTGCTTGCTGCCTGGGACTTGGGAGAACTGATCCTTCTGATTTCAGGCATACTTCACCCTCTGCCTAGTGCAGACCACCTTGGCAGCAAGGCATCTCCTCGTGGTCCATCTCTCCTTCCTGCTGCAATCACCTAACACGGGTGTGGTAAATGACACCTGTGATGCCTGTGATGACATTGTGCTGGGAAAACATTGAATTTCCTGCAGTGTGGCATTGCGACAATAAGAAAAACCTGCTCTGGTGAGAGGTGCTGACAGCAGCAAGCATTTTGGAGGGTACAAAGCGCAGCAGGTTTAAGCACACCTGCCCTGTGTAACCAAACACAATGCTGAACTTGCTGGAACCATGTGCTGTATGATTTGTTGTTCTATTTCTCATGTAAGCTAGACAAGGGGGTGAATTCATTAGGGGAGAAGAATTTGCTTCTTTTTCAATAAATGTCTGGACTTTGAGACGTTCGTGGTCAAGGTTTATTCACTACGGCACCGCACCGCGATCCCATGCTCTGACCTTGCTGCCAACAGAGGCTCCTCCATCTGCCCGACAACTGTTTACAGTTAAGTGATGATTAAACGTGCCCAGATAGCGAGCTGCTCGCTCAGCCTGCCCTGGGATGCCGAAACTTCAAGTGCCAAGAGCAGAGAGAAACCTTATGTCTTGTTTTCGCATAATACAAGGTTGTGGCTACGGCTCCTTGGCACCGCTGTCTGTTGTGAGGACAACAGCAGCTCTTCAGGAGCGAAACCACTGTGGGATTTAGACACAGAAGTATTTGCTTGCATTAGGATAGACACCAGAGCTGGGCAGGCAGGGCAGAATGAGTAAGCGCTTCCTGTATTTTCGGGTGTTTTTCTCTATTTGAACGGGCCAGCACGCAGGTGTGACAAACATCAGCACTTTAGCCACTGGCAAAAAGGAAACATGTCCTACTGCCCATCGACCATGGTTTTCTTACACGCACAAACATTTGCAGAATATGAATGCTTTGTGCAGGGAACCAGGGGACGAGTCCACTTCTTAATTTAAAGCATTTCAAGTGTGATACAGGTGTGAAGGAATCTGTGCAGTTGCATCAAGAGGAAAGAAGGTAAAATAGCATTTCTTAAAGCCAGAATAAAACCAGTGCTGTCCTCCGACCGGTGTGTCTTTGTTGCTAGCGGGAAAGCCAGGCACACCCTGCCCATCCAAAATTAAAGGGTTGTTAGACCATCAAGATTGAGTCCTGTTCAATCAGCAAGATAACAAAGAGAAATCGGATTTATTAATGCAGAAAGCTGTCAGGGCTTCTTACTGTTAGAACATGTAAGGAAGCATGTGAATGCACAATCTAACACAGTATTTCCTCTCCTTTTCTTGATTCCAGACACCTTTGGGCTAAAGGCAGGTTCAAAATTAAAAGCTGAGATACACCAAAGCCTTACACTGTCTTGAGCAACTGTTTAGATGCAGCCGACATGCACTAGTGTGCACACAAATTCTTATTCACACAATTCAATTCACTGTGACTACTCAAGAAAATAAATTAATAATGCATAGGATGCAAGATCTGGCTATCGATAGGTATGGTGTTTGCTCCAGCATGTTCCAGGAAGACCTACACAAGGTTATTTACAAAGATACATCATAATTCTTCATCAGAAGGAATACTGTCTTTGAAGAAGCTACATAGGATCAGATCCAGAATTATGTGGGGATTTAATTTCTGTTTAGATCACAATTGATATCACTGAAGCTCAGTGCCTGGGTGCTACTAAGGTATGAATCTTAACAGTAGTATGAATTCCATAGTAACAAATCATAGAATTGTTCAGGTTGGAAAACACCTTTAAGATTATTGTGTCCAACTGTTAACCCAACACTGCCAAGTCCACCACTAAACCTTGTCCCTAAGCACCACAGCTATGCGGCTTTTAAATACCCCCTGGGACGGTGACTCAACCTGGGCAGCCTGTTCCAAAGCTTGACAACCCTTTCAGTGAGGAAATTTTTCCTAATACCCAATCTAAACCTCCGCTGGCATAACTTGAGGCTGTTTCCTCTCGTCCTGCCGCTTGTTACCCTGGAGAAAAGACCGACCCTCCACCTGCCTACAGCCCCCTATCAGGCAGCTGTAGAGAGAGACAAGATCCCCCCTGAGCCTCCTCTTCCCCAGGCTGAACCCCCCCAGGTCCCTCAGCCACTCCTCATCAGACTTGTGCTCCAGACCCTTCATCAGCCCCATTGCTCTTCTTTGGACATGCTGGTAATTTTCATGTTACCTCATCACAGTGCAATCTTTACAGTCATCCTAGACCATTTTTTCAGACAGTGAGAAGCTGGCAATACCTGATTTACCTTATCCTAAAGCAGATATCAATAATTAGGTAGACAATTCCCTCCAGAAGTGATCGCTTTTTTCCCACACAGTATACAGGCAGCTTGGGATCACCAGCTCAGCTGTGTCCACCTGGAAGCCATCTATAATTATCAGAGATAACTCCACACGAGCCGTTCACTCCTGCCATCCTCACTCTCAGTAGCTCTGCCCTGGGCTTTAGGAGGTGCCCGTAAATTAAAAAGAGTCTCATGGGAGAGTTCTGGGGGACTTGCTAGTGAAACACAGCTCAGGGACAGCACAGGCAATAAATTAAGCTACAGGACAAAAAAGAACCTATATTTAAGCAGAACTTGCTGGGCTTGGCTTCAGTAATCAACAAAAATTTTGTTCTCGTGCAATAATCTTGTGTGAGGAATTTCCATCAGAAGTCACATTCTTTTAACGATTTCATTAAACCAGTATGAACCCAAATGGAAACTCTTAAATGTTTAGGTAGGCTAATAGGATTATGTCAAAAGGCATTAGAAATCAGTTTTTCTACTGTAAATGTAAAATTTCACCCCCAAGCACCTTAAATGAAAGTAGAATAAACTCTAAGAGATGTCCACAGGCTCAAATTTTTCAAAAGTAGGGTTTTTTTAGTGTTGGTACTGCTGTAACTTGGCAACTGATTTAATCTGTTTTCTTTCTTTGATTTATTTCCCTCCCTCTAGAAGGAGCAATGCTCCCTGATCAAATGTAAATATTAGAGTCAAGCTGGGCACCTTCCTGGGCTCTCTGACCTGTCTCAGGAGAGGAACAGGCATGTCAGCAGTGCAATTCATCTCACCTGCAAGGCCAGCACTCGATTGAAGCTCACAGCCCCAGTCTTTCTTCTGGCACTGTATCAAGCGTAGCAGAGATCTAGATGTCTACAGCGTACCAAGCTGGTAAGATAAATCCCATTGTAGGCATCCAGACTGGAGTCCAGCTCAGCCTTTAAATCCATACAGCTGTTCCATACGAAAAACTTCCCCATTTTCATGGGTATGCCGTGTTCACTCCAGAGTTGCGTTAGCAGAGCTTTTCTCTGCTGTCTGGCAGGTTCACGTGCTTCTCCTCCAAAATTATTAGAAGCACCTGGGCCCAAGTAGACACTTCTTCAGATAAGCCTTAGCCTAACATTTCCAGTTTCGTGTTGACCCAAGACAGAAAAACTGGTTTTGGAGGAACGACGGTGTCTTTAAATAGCTCTGAAAATGAACACGATGCAAAAGGCTCCCAGAGGTATGTTTGTGTAAATGTAAGCATATGTTTCTGCATTTGTTTTCATATTAATGTTATTTTAGTATCTGTTTCATTGCTAGCATTCAAAAGGACTTAACAATATATTGATAGTACACATTACAGTCCTCCCACATGAATTGTTCCCGAACGTAGCGATAACGCTCTTCCAGCACTTTATGCATCAGAAATATTTATTCATTTGCCTTCATGGGAATATAAGGCAAAGCGTATTAAATCAATAGCTATGCAGAGGGTTTTGTTTTTCCATTAAGTCTCCAAAATAAAACTGACAAACTGATTAAACGGATCACATCTTGCAGTTTCCAAAGTCTGCTTTATGGGCTAGTCCATGTTATTAATCAAATGCTGAGCCAGAGGAAAACATTGATCAAACTCTTATAGAGAATAATAGAGTCAGACCCTTCACTGGTGTAGAACAGAATAATTCAGTATCTCCATCTCAGTTTATATTGGCTGAATGTCTAGTCCACAGGCTTTACACTGACAGCTCTTTTGAAAAGATCTGTGTATTAGACACCACGTATTTTCACTTTCCTATTCACATCACAGTAAAAGATTTAGACAGCAAGTTCTTTGAGGGAGGGATTTCCACAGCTGTCTACAATGGGCTGTGTGAATATATAACTTCCATATATTGGAGGAGAAATAGGTTTTCCCACCCGAAAAAAAGGGTTGTTCTTGCTGAAGACACAAGTCCCTGCACCTGTTTTCCATTGCGCTCTCAGAGCAATGTGCTCATTGCTGACAGTAAAAACACGACTCTGGGCTCCTCAGAGTGAAACTGCACATCAGAACTGCGGCCAGGGAGGAATTTCCCTGAGTTCTCAATGTTAGGGTGGTTTTTTTTTTTAATATTATTTTGTGGTAGGTGTCATGGTCTACTTCTAGGATCACCTGAAATTTTGCCAATCTCACCAGCTCACAAGCACCCGTGTTCATCCAGCAGCTGTTCCCACCACCTGGGTGTCCCAGGTCACAGGGAACTTCCCCAAAGCCTAAAATATAGGATAGAAACCGCAAGTGCAATGCAACAAGAATAAGATGTATGAAGAGCCTAAGGTACCTACAACATGTAAGAACTGTTTTTGCAGTCATGTTTACTTTCATGCCATCTCAACAACAGGATATCTACATCCCTGCTACACCTGTTATCTACAAAACCATCATCCTGCAGACAGACCCTGCGTGTATGCAGTGTCAAGCAATATACTTTAAAAAAAAAAAAAAAAAAAAAAAAAAAAAAAAAAGCAAAGGAAAGAACACTCTTATGGTCCAAAACTACAAGTGACAATCCAGAAGTCCAGATTTCCTCCCAATACTGACTTCTTTCCCTTTCTCCTTTTTCCTTCTTTTTATAAGCCCTGTGCTTTGCTATTGAACTTGCAGCACATGCTGTCCATGAGTACATCACCTGGGGAAGTTACTTTTATGTACAGGATTTGTATATAAGTAACCGGGTCATGTCTAAGGTCCATCAAGTCCAGTATCTTGCCTCTGACAGTGGCGAGCAGTGGATGCCTAGCATAAGAAAAGACAACTGCACTAATATTTCCCCAGGATACTGCAGCTTGAGGCTGGTGGGTTGGGAAATTTCATTGTAGGGGCAGTTGTGAACCTATAGAGTCCATATATGCCAGGAATTGCAAAATTGGGACGGAACCCTTTCATGCCAGCTTACTATTTAACCCTGAGCTTACGACTTCTTATCTCTACTAACTCCCCATCAACCCTCAGTGTTGTGGCAAAGCCAAATAGCTGTAAAAGTTAGAAAAAAGGGACGATTGCTTCATGACACTGAATGCATCCCACTGAAGCTGCTGGCTGGGACCTGGAAGCACACAGGGACAGAAGCGGAGCAGGGTGAGACAGGATCCTTGTCACCTCAGTTAGACGCTGGATTTCAGGATGTGTGTAGCCTCACGCACAAAGCCAAATCAATTACCGCCTCAAAAGTGTCCTCTGAGTAGTTTTACATAAACTATTGCTTATTCTCTTCTTAGCACAATAGGATACATTCAGTGCAATAATTAGGAAGACAGATTCCCCTTATAAACATTTTTTGCTTTTGTGTATACTTTTTTCATTTTTGAGCCCTGTGGGACCATTAGCAACAGACCAGTAAATCTTCAAGATCTATCCCCCACATAAGCACAATTCTCTGTAGTTTGCCAGGTTACAAGAAATATAATTAGGACCCCTTCACCTGACAGATTAATGAGTCAAACAGCAAAGGCCAGATAGCAGTAAATTAAACACCTAAACACTGCAATCTCCGCACATAATATAATCGTGAAATAGCACATCTTTTGTAGCAGCCTTGGCTGTTTCAACACATAAATTCTTTATAACATATCAGTTTTATGGTACTTTTTTATTGTACCTTGGTATAAATATTTATACACATAGCTTGCCTTGCCAGTAAATATTTAGCATTTTGTTCTAAATGGTGACAGCCCCGGGTTCCTACACACAAAATGCTGCATGGATTTGTCATGTGAAAGCATTTAACGAGCCACCGAGAATGTGCATTTGGCAATAATCACCTTTTAGAAGAACTAACAAATGCTCGACAAGCTACTTGTTAAATCCTGTGTGCCCCTGGACTCGAAAGACAGAGCTCCTGACGTGGTGAAAGGAGACACATCTGTCCAGGGCCAGCATGTTTGATTAGGTTAGATTAACACAAATTTGCAAAGGAAAAAGCAACAACAAAAAAAAATAGATCTCTGCTAAAGTGCTTAATCCTGTTTCAACAAGATGTAGCAGGATTATGCGAATTTAGAGGCAAATGTAGAAAAAAAACCCAAAACCCTGATCAAGTAATTTTGTATTTGCAATGAGGTTTTATCTTACTGATGTCATTGGCAAAACATAAGGGTTTTATTTGGGATTAGGGTACAGAATTCCTGCTCTCTGTAGGAATTCAGAAGAAAGCAGGTTCTTGCTTAATTTTTATCATAGTGATGCCTAAAAAACCAAGTTAGAGCGGGACCTGATTTCTCACATATCTCGATGCTGCCTAATATCTTACCATTTAGGTGTAAAGCGAGATACGATGAGCTGACTCAGTGGATGATCATCAGCAAAGCTGCACTGTATGGCTATAGTAATAATAATAATAAAAAAAAGACTCGCTTGCAACACTTGGCTTTTCAGTCCTCATCATTTACAGCTACCCAAAAAAACCCCAGACCAGCCCAAAATGCTTTGTGTGGGCAAGCTCTCCGCAAACACATACCCTAGCAACTCATTAGTGACCTCGATTTCCTCGGGGTGGGATTCATCTCACCTAATTAGCCATCACCACACCAGTGGTCTGCACAGAACCCGTCTCACGGGCTCCCCCCCAGCTGCAGGAGAGCCAGCCACCTCATGAGAACGATTTGTTTTGTCCGAAGATGGAGTGAACAGCCCCGAGAAGGTGCCTCCGTGTCCCTGGGGTCGTTAGTGGAAGGCAGAATGACGGGTTTAGACTAGACACCTAGGTTTTAGGCAGCTAAAGTTAGGTGAGAGAAACCCTACCCTGCGAGTGGGAGCTGATCCTGCCTTCCCGTGCGGCCGCATTGTTCTGCTCGACAAAAGGGTCTTTCTTTGGGGTGAGGCTCAGGGTGGACATCCCAACGAAGGGAGCCCAGGAGTGCTTCCGCTGGGAATTGTTTACAAGAAAAAGACCTTTTCCAATCTTTTCATGGGAAGAAGTTCCCTTCAAAGTTCTCAAAAAAAAATCCCCAACCTAAACTCAAGCACAGCATTTAATTCCCCATCCACTCAGAGCCAGGTAGCTTAAAGTATGGCTGCTGGCCCCAAGAGCTCCATGAGAAAAAATGCTGTCTGGTGTTCCTCCACATAAAAGGTTTAGCAATAGATATTTTTATTATTATATATTTTATGTATAATTCATTATTTTATATAGGATATAATATTATTTTAATTATTATAGAAATAATAAAAATAATAATTATTCTTTAATAGTAAATAGTTAATATTTTCATTAAATAAATAAACCTATTATTTAACAATAACTTAAGGTTAGCATGCATGCGATCACAGTGTGTGTTGGGTACACACACAGCAAAGCAGTTCTTCCAACTCCGCTGATACTTTTACCATTAATCACTAAAAAGAGAGCAATTGTACTAAAAAGCAGGGGAGTTACACTTGTGTCGCCCAGGCACAGTATGAGCTAACAGAATCAGCATCACAGAATGGGTTGGGTTGAAAGGGACCTTAAAGACCACCTAGTTCCCACCCCCCTGCCATGGGCAGGGACCCCTCCCCCAGCCCAGGCTGCCCCAGCTGCACCCATGTCTGCACCCATGGCCTGCAGAATCCATGATGGGCACCCCCTGGCACTAAGTTCATTGTACATCCTCCCCAAAACAAGCAGGATTGTCATAAGTCATGTTTCTGAGGCTGACTTTGAAAACAGCCCCTTTCTCCAGCTGCTAAAATAGCAAAGGGTCAGCACCAGGGTTTTAACAGTCCCGCAAAACCAGGAGTTGGTGGAGGGTAAGAGGCCCAGAAGGTCCCATTCTTCGGGGACTGGAATTTATTCAGCATTTTGCTGAATTTTTGTGAAATAAAACCAAGTGATCCAAGGACAGGGGTGTAAGGGCTGGCCTCTCCAGAAGCTCCTGGATGAGGCAAGCACTGCAAAACCCTGAGCAGCTCAGGCTGGATTCTCCCCCCCCTTTGATGCCGGGATGTTGGCAGGTTGCGGCGTGGCGGAGGGGAAAGACATGTGAGACCGAAGGGGCCCGTTTTGGTGACGGCTGCATGGGCGTATGGCAGTGACCATGGGTTTCAGTTTGTGTGAGCCCATGTGAGCACCGAGCCCTGCTTGCGTAGTGGCTGTGCAGGAGCGTGGGTGGCACAGAGTGCCTGTGTGTGACAGACGGTGTGGGTTTGGGGCTGTGCAGCTGTGGTACGGGTGAGTGTGTCTGCGAGCATGTCCCGTAAATGCTTCTACTGTTAAAAGGAACCATTTCATAACAACAAGAAAAAAAAAAAAACACAAAAAACAAAAAACTATGCGTTGTCTGTTGGGGCAGGAGCCTGCAGGCTGGTACTCGGGCAGCTCCCCAGCCCGGTCTGTGCTGCGGCAGAGGCAGAACATTCCCCAGCTCTAAAGACAACCAGAACATGCTGTTGTTTCTCCCCAAACCAAAAGCTTGTGTTTGGGAACAAGCAACACTTTGTTATATCATCCCGGCTTCTGACCTTGCACAGCTTTAAACCAAAATGGTTAGCATGCATTTATTTTTTTTTAAGACAAAAATCAAACAAAAATAATCCCATCCTTATTTCCATGAATGTGAAGAAGAAAAACATTTCCCTGCATTCACTGCTGTTGTTTTCCAGTAATTCTCCAAGCCAAGAGGTTTAATTTGGACGTGCATCAGCGCGACTGATGGGTGAAGTCACCTTCATTTCTGCTGGGCCTGGGTGACAACAAAACCCTTGCAGGTCTGCTGGGCAAGGGGGAACAGGTGGGGACCTTTTATTTCACGGTGCTCCAAGCTGTTGGAATGGGATTTAGAAGTGGATAAGAAGGAGAGGGACAAGCCCTCTGAGATGCAAGAGAGCAAAGGAAGGTTTTCAGAGATGACAGAACCCCATTTCGCTGCCCCCCTAAGCTCTACCAACATTGCCCATTTTATTCAGCATGAACACTGGAATCTGAGTTAATTCATAGGGTCTAAAGCAGATCACGAAACCCCAGAGTACTGAAATACGCCTCATTTATCAGCCTATCTCTGTCTCCGTATGATCTACATGATAGGGATGAATATTAACTTCCTTTGAAGAAAATAAAGTGAAGCAGCCACATGTTTTACCTGGCAAACGTATGCAGGGGTGATTCATTCCAAGAACACTCTGAAAAATCCCCACCTCACTTTTACCTCTAGGAAATTCCCTTTTCATGGGAATGAAAATCGCAGCTCCCACGCCCACAGATTGCAGGGCTTTGGCACTTCGGAAGGCCAGAGATGCTTTGCCACAGCCTTGCTCATTGAGATTGCTCCGTGACAAGCAAAGCACCAGCAATGATTTCTCCCAACAGGATCTTTTTTTTTCTTTTTTTTTTCTTTTTTTTTTTTTCAACCGGCACGTTTTTACGGTGGGCTTAAGCAGCTTCCTATGCTCCTGTTGTTTCTTTTAATTTTTTTCCCTACTTCGGGTGAAACCCCTGCAGGGGGAAGAGTGGAAAAAAAAAAAAAAGGAGAGAGAGAGAATAAATAAATAATGAAGAAAATGTTTCTCTTTCCCTCTCAATGTCAGGAATGTATGGAAAGCTTTAGGCTGCAGCAGTATTTTGACACTGTGAGCAGTGCTGCTCCCCTCCCCTATTCCTTTGAGGTTCATCTTTCAGACCACAGCTCTGTTCCACTGCCAACTCGTTGGAAGTGTTTAGTGACTGGAGAACTGTTGCCTGCTCTCTTCAGAACTTCACACTTCATTTTTCCAGATCCCTGCGAGCAGCAGCAAATATTTCACCAGCCTGGTTTGCTGGCTACCACCATAAATCAGACTTAGGACCCAAAAAAATATCCAGGCCTGTCAAGGCATTAAGCTTTTATTTTCAGGCTGGATCCAGTGGTAAATGAGGGCTTGTATTTTCATTTAAAACTGTAAAGGGATTTTAAGGATTGTCGTTGGACAATGGCCAGATTCAAAAGATACAATGCAGAATGTAACTGGTTAGGGGAGATTTGAAAAAGTCTTAAGTATGAAAAATGGCTTTTCTTAAAGGTTTTTCAATGAAATGCGAAGCCGGACTTGAATTTCATAAAGGCTTTGGCATAGGTTGTTTATGAGGAAATCAACTGGGAAAGAGGATGATGCTCCAGAGTGTTTGGTCCCAGCCTGCCCCTTCAGATTGACTGGATAGAGATCTGCCTTGGATATCACAGGCACACCAGCTAGGAAAAAATTATCAAATGGTTATTTTCTTGATATTAATCGCTTTAAAAATTATATATAAAATAGGAATCTGTATAACATTGTGAATTTGCGGAAGTTTGCCAGGCAAAGATGCTTGAGAAACTTGCTCTCTTCACTGCCCAGGCCAGAATTAGATTGCAGAAGGGTGTTGTTTTTTTTTTTATGACAGCCTCTTGAAGCAAACAACCCCAATTCCTTCAGTCTGCTCTTCATTATCCTAAACAAGCAATGAATAGAAACTAGGTGGGGAGCCTAGGAGCCCGCTTGATTGCCAGCATTGTCACAGGCTTGCTCTGTGACCTTGCACCGCTAGGATTCAGCAGTCTGGTAGCTGTATACAAATGGTCTTTTTTTGCATGATAATAATGAGCAAACTCATTTGCACAATTTAGGTTTAAAATGTGCCATAAAGCTTCCAGGCAAAGGCAAGTTGAACATCCACAGAAATTGCCAACCAAGGCACCACCACACATCCTGTGCCTCAGTTTCCCCCACACCTGAGAAACAAGGACGTCACTTGACCCACATAAAATGATGAGGAGTGGAAATATTGCTTTTCCCCATTGCTCCCATCCCATCCCACCTTCTGGCTCAGCCCCTCTGACCTGGGGGGAGCAGAGGTCTGCCCCCAGGGTTACCCAAAGCAGGTTGGTTCCATATTCCTGCCTTGCAGGGAGAGTTGACAAGGTGTTTTGAGGACAAACTGGTTGACACTCACTTGGTGACAAAGCCATACAAAACTGTAATTAAATGAAATCTATTGAGACACTTTTTTTCCCCCATTGGGCAAGTATCCCTTCCCCAGCCTCAACGTAGGCCTACATCATCCTATTTTGCAGCTCCTGAGACAGCAACTCCAGCTTCTGGTCCCAAAGAAATTGAGGATACGACACCAGTTTTTGCATACCGTGGGCTTCTCCACTTCCCTTAATGCCTGTAGCATGGGCTAACCAAGACAAGCGCTGGTGTCAGAAACATCAGCTCCCCAACCCCCAGAAATGCCTTTCCTTCATGCTGTACCGCTCGGAAATGTCAGCATCCTCCCCGTTGTGCAGGCAAGGAAAGTTCAAACACATGCGGGAGTGGTGGGGGCTTAACAAATCGCCTCTCTGTCAGCTGAGCCTCTGTAACTGTCTGTGCATGTGCCCCTGAGCCACCTCGAATGAGAACTGATGTGATTTAGCCGAGCGCAGGCTCACAGGGGGGTTTGGGCTGTGTCACCTTGCCCCAGAAGCTGAGGAGGATGAAAGCGCACTTGCAGCTCGTCCCTGTCCATCAGCCAGCCATGAGTGGGAAGGGTCACGCTGCCAGAGCTCAGCTGCATTTCTGAACTGTCCCGTTTGCATGACCTGCTCAGGGTTACACACAGACAGAGCCTGAAGGAGCAGCTCTGCAAAGGGGTTTCAGTAAGAAGGGGTTTCCATGGGGTGTCAGCCCCTGGCTACATTTGAAGAGCTGAACTTCAGTATCTCATGGCAGGCCAAAGTTTTGCCATACTGTCTGTGTCACGGACAACGAGCGTGTTCTGAGAGCTGTTTTTTCTGTGAAGGTTCATAAAATGAGAGCAAAAGCATCGAAGCTGTAGGAGAAAAGCCCTTATGGAGCTGTACCCAGCCCTTGTTCCTTTTTTATCTCGAGGGGCTGACTCCCAAGCAGATGGTGTGCCTGAGATAAACTACATTATTTAGGTTTTCTTTACACAACAAAGATGCTGCTCTGTGCACTCACAGGAGATGGTCCTTAGGGTGCTCTTTGCACATCCTGGCCAGAGGCAAGGGGCCTCTGGAGACCCCCCACCTCCCACGATGAGCCAGGGGCATTCCCTGCCGCAGGCATTGCCAGTTCCCCCAATAAATACCAAAACCTCCCCAGGTCCCATTGCCTTGTCTCCTATGGCCATGTCTGATCTGAATGGTTTCCTTTTACATTTCCCCGCCAGTGCCCGTATTCTGCTCTGCTTATTGCTTGCTCCCTCTCTTGCAAAATTTCCCACCTCCTCTGACCTTGCTACCACTGCGTCTTGGGTGTTCTGCATTTGAGGCTGCTTCAGCAGTAGGCTCCGAGTCAATTAATTTTCCAAATCACAGCTAACTCAGCACGGCATTCATAAGCAGCAAGGTGGGGAGGCCAGCCGTACACCGGGGAAAAAAAAAAGGAGTTTAGTTTCCCAATTTAGCCTGGCGTGTAGCAGGGGTGGCCAGGAACTGGCTCTGGCTGCGAAGCGGGATAATTTTCCAGGTATGCCGAGAGTGCAGGCACCGTGCTCAGAGTAAAACAGAAACAAAAGCACCAGCCCTTTCCCCTGTGGCAGGATCAGACCCCCAGCAAAATTGCTTCCTACGCTGGGAGCTGACATAAGGCTCCACACTTCCAGGCAAATAAACACCTCTTCATTTCAGTGGCTATCTGACATGGGTGCAACAGAGGGCAGGTCAAAGCTTATAGCTCCTTTATATTTTTAATAGCTATGAACACCCTGCTGGTACTTAAGAAATACGCTCGTTAATAACTGACGAATATGAAAGGGCAGCCGGGTGGTTAAGGTGGGCAGCTTGATACAGACTAGTTCCACCCTTGCCTTTGCCGCAGACTTCTGGGGTGATGTGGGGACAAGCTGCTTTGTACGAGTGGATAAACAAGTTCCCACAGGGTGAGCTATGGTGGGAGCTCCAACTGAGTCATCTTCACCATCCCAAGTATGTTTCTTCACCCCCCCGATGCCCTGGGAGCCTGATGCAACACCATAGCAGAGGGAGTGGGTATCTGGTACCTGACACTCGCCGTCGGTACCTCGGGGTAACAAGCACACTCAGGTACAAAGGTGGAGGAGAAAGCTCATGCCCTTTTTTACCCTGTGGCCACTTCTTTGTGTGCCCACACTCCCAGCCGAGCACTGCCGTGGTCGTAGCATGGGTAGGTGCATCCCCACTGCTTAGCGTGGGTCAAAATCATGGTGAAGATGTTACACCACAGCTTCCATGCTGGGAAACTATGAGCTGATTCAAGAAACAGGCATATGCTACATTATCAAGGTCCATGCTACGTCTTTATGATGTTGAACCACGTTAACTTGCCTGGAGCCAGTTTTGTCCCACCATGCTGCTGCGCACTGGCATGCAGACAGACTTTCCTCCACTCCCCATCGCTTTGACAAGGTTAATAGCTGTCTCCTACCTGCCAGATGGGTTGCATAGATAAACACATAAAGGGACTGGGAAGCACACGGACACGCTGATGATAGGTTGCAGCTGAATGCTTTGGAGAGATAACAAACTGAATACGCTTGGCCACATTAAAAGAAAAAAAAAAAAAAAAAAAGAAAATAAGAAAAGAAAAGACCAGGGCCCATTCTTTGGACAGAAGGCCAGCAGGCATGGCTTGGCCATGTCCTTCGTATTCAATTTAGCCTCCAGATCAGAGTGATCATACCCAAATCCAAACTGCCCACTGGGAATGGTCCCTGGCTTGTGCTGGCTCCTGAGCTGGGCCAGGCATTGCATGGGAGATCCCAGGTTAAAAGCTTGCCCAGGCCTCTCCTAATGATTCTGTTAGGGCAAGTCCATGCTAATAATGACGATCAATGTGTCCACTGAAGTGTTTAATTTATTAGTATAAATGTCCCCTTTCAGACTGGCTTTCACCATTGAAATACCTTTTCTTTGGATAACCATCTTTATTGCCATCTTTTCGTTGCCCATCATGGCTTTGTGCTGTGGAAATTTGCAAGAAAATGTGACTTTGTGCTCATATGACATCCATTATTTCATGTAATCTCTGCCTTCTCTCCCAGATGGACCACCTCCTTTCCCCTTCTACCCACCTCCTTCTTTAATCTAAGGAAAACAAGAGTGATTTTCATTAGAGGGTCTGAGAGCCTCCTGCTCCTGTGCCCAGGCTCACCCTTGCTCCACCTGATCACAGTGGAGTGGGTGTAAAACCAGAAGAATCAAGTTCTGCTTTGAGGGAATGGTAAGTCTTTTTTGAAATCTCAGCCACTGTGGCCCTTGGCAGTGGTGAAGAGCTTAACTGTGCCCATCTGATTGTGGGAGCCTCAGCACTGAGCCAGCTCACAGCCCAGACCCTGGGCAAACCAGATTCCTCACGGCCGCTCCATCCACATTGCTCTTACAAATCCCAGATACACAAGTGGCTTGGAAGGAGAGAGAAGGTAAATTCCAACCTGGTTTGCTCTGTTTGACATGAAATTGCAGGAAGGGTAAATCAGGTTGCAAGCTTGAATTCAGTTTTCATTTAATTTTCTCTTAAACTGGTTCATTTGTTGCATGAAAATGCATTGAATTCCTTTAACATGCCCTGTGCTAGAGGGTTTTTTTCACCTTAGCAACGCCTTTACTCACTGCTGTTTGTTCCCACAGTGGGCTCCTCTAGCTCTTGCCTTTGCTTTCTCAGGGTTGCCTCTCACTTTGCCGTACAGCTGGGCTGTGAGGAGGCATGTCTGGACAGTCACGCCACTTAGGACTCCAGCCTCCTTCTATCTCACCTGGGCTTCCTCTGAGCCTCGCACACAATCCCATTCCTTCTGCAAACTGGCTTTTGCAAGAGTGCCTTGGGAGCTGTGCCAGCGGCGGGAGCGTCAGACACCGTGCAGGTTTCGTGCCCCAGTGTGGGCCTGCCCCTTTCACATGAATTTATATATATATATATTTACACAGCTCCTCCCTCTCTCCCCGCAAGTTTTCAATCTTTCTTTTGCATTCAAATACACAAATGTAAACAACCCTTTTCCACAACCTCAGCTCAAATTGTCCCCCTAGAGATGTCTGGCTGGGATTTTCTAAAAGATCCCATCCCATCCTTGACTTTTCTCCCTAAGCTGCCAACAGCAACGTGTAGAGGAATGAAGGCAGTGGGTTGATTAGCATTGATAACATGCAGCTGTGGCCTTGCCTCCACGGCAGTGGGTTGGTTGACATGGATGATGTGCAGGTGTAGCTCGTTCCTGCTAAGTGGTTAAATAGCCCTGAAGATTCTGGTCTGACCTCTGGAGGAAGGAGATACAGCATGGACAGTAGAATCTGACCAATGGTAAAGCCTTGTTGCAATCTACTAGTTTGATTGTGCTGCAACAGCAACGTGCCTTTATCTTCAGAGACTGTGGCAGGTCCCATCTTCTGGTTGGAAAGTCAGATTCACAGATGGTTTAGGTGGGTCTAGCACTGTTGAGGTAGATTGTTGATGAGCAGGACACTTCAAGTTTTTCAGCTCTTTCCTGTGCAAGTCCCATCAGTTGCTGAGATCTTTTGCTGCGACTCTGCTCCATTCCTGGATATGGCCCTTCCTTACAATCAAGCCCTAGCCTGCCTCCTAAATTCAGCATCACCAAGGGTAGCTCCAGCTTCTCCAGCACTTCCAGCTCCCAGTAACATGTGTCAAGGAGGAGGAGGTGGTGGTGAGGTGGAACAAATATTCCCATAGCAGCTAGTAACACTGATACATATAAATGGAGTAGCTATGGCCAGGGCTAAGTCCTGATCAGGCTTTCTGCTACTTGTTCCAGATACTCTGGTATAGAACTGGAATTCTGAAGCATAACCGGTTGACTTTTGGGATGGGGTGGTGTTGATCAGTGCTTTTGCTGTAGTACCAGGAAGCCCTAAGGCAGAAGGAAAGCTAGAACTGGAAAAAAAAAAAAATCCCATGAAAATTGCTTCCTATCAAAACCTATGGTTCAAATAAAATTTGACTTCACCCTTGCCCCTGACAAGACTTTGATAAAAAAAGATGTTTTCCTGAAACAAAATAATTTCTTTTGGAAAACTCAGTTTCAGAAGAGAAAAAAAAAAAAAAAGATAAAGGATTTTTGTGTCACACTACAACTGTTTTCTTTATAAAGTGTTTGGGTAACTCTGATTTCCTAATGCCTCCATAGCAGTATAAATACAAGAAAGCAGAGAGATGAAGTCATTTGATACTGTGGCAAGATGTTGAATAAGACCTGGTATGGTAGATGAAATAGCCTATTTATTTATTGTATATTATTTCATTTTTTAAAATAAACATTAAAAGCAGCTGTTAGCACAAACAGCAGAGCTTATCTTATTCCTTAAATCAAAATCTACCCTTTTGCTGATGTCATATAACAGTTCGACTCTGACACGTAGCATTGGCATTTCCTGCAAAATGGAAATAATAAGACCGTGGGTTTTGCTGAGCACTTCCTCCACACATACATAGACACGTGTTTCTCCTCCTACCTCCCCACTGTCTGTAATCACTGGTCTGATGAAGTGTGACCAATCCAGAAAAAAATTATGATGTGGGATGGTGGATTCAATGGAAAAACATCATTTATTTTCCACCCAGCAAAATCCTTTTTGTTACTGCTCTTTGATAAACCATGGTTTGTGCTCTTTTCAGAAGCCTCAACAATGGTAGACTGTGCTTTTTCATCACTTGAGCGCTTTTGCTTTCGGTCGCTCAGCTATAAATAGGAAAGTCTTTGTTCTGTCCCCTTTGGATCGCAGCTACAAACACGAACCATGGAGGACACTCGAGCCTTTCCATGCTTCTCGGTTGCTTTCCTGCAAGAAGGCAGCCGCACAAACAAACAGGCTGCTTTGTTTGTACTTTCTCCGAAGTTGCAATTTCTTCCACTAAATGTTTATGCATTCCAAAGTCAAGCAACTTGCCTTGCATCTTGAGAACCCAGCACTTCTGATTTACATTACCTTCAGGAAGATTTGAAGATGTGTATTTAATGGGTTCAGTTAACGAGTTAATTAGCATACTTTTTCCTCAAAGGTAAACTTTTGCTAAAATCAAAACACAGCTAGAATTTATTTTGGTGCTAAGGGGAACATTTTCATAAAACCCAGAATTAGAGCTAGTAGAAGGATCTTGGATTGGCACATTTGCAGGAGAAGGGCTTGATCCAAAGCTCTTTACAAAGTCTCAGGACTTCTTCTGTTTCAGCAAATTTGGAGTCAGCTGCTCAGCTTAGGTGTAGACTGTGTACGGGAGGGCAACCTCCTGCTCAGGGTCCCCAGCGTCCTCAAGCTTGGAGGACCTATCTCTAGGACTCAGTCTAAGATAATGTTAATGGTACCTTCAGTCCCTGGCATCCCAGCACTGGATGCTGTGCTGGGCACGAGAGACAGGCTGATAGCAGAAGGAGCTCCCGAAATCCCCGACGCCTGGTCATGACTGAGTTGGTTCAAGATTGAGTCACAGAGCAAGAGGCAAGCAATCTGTTCTTCACACATGTCTTGAGTGGGTTGCCAACCTCCTCAGTTACTTATTTGTGAAGCTTTCCACTGCCTTTTTTTTTATTTCTTTTTCAGCTCAGCCTTTATCTTTTTCCTTTCCTTTTTTTTTTTTTTTTGAGTACAAATGAACTAAATTCTCCAAACCCATCTGCACTGCTATCAGACGTTGCTTTTTTTTTTTTAAAAAAAACTTGGCATCATTTCTGAAGTTTCCCTATGTACACTTTCCTGTTCGTGTATTTCCGTCATCCAGGTATCATCACTCAATAACCATACTGTGGCTGTAATGCTTTTCACATGGAAGGAATTGTGTTTTATTGATGGCAAATGTTGTAATGCACTTTCATGTCAAGATGAAAATCCAAAAAAGAAACTTTTTATAGTGTATGCTACATGAAACCTCTACACTGAACCAGGCTGTAAAGAGAATATATTCAAGTACACATATGTTATGACTATATATAGTAAATTAAACAGTCTTGGCATGCAGGAGTGGGCACGAAAACACATCCCTACTGCAAATTTTTAGCATGGGCACAGGCAAGTAGCACTCTCCCAAGCCATTTCCAGGCATAGACCATGTGTTAGCAAAGGCGAGGACCACTCTGAGTAGGCTTTTTGGATCTCTTCTAGGGGCTAGGGGTATTTAGTGTTATGAATCTGATTAAAAAAAAACCCAAGATGCTTCAGAACCAGAGCCTAAGCCCTGGTACTGTTTAGTTCACGCAGCCACAGTGATCAAGTCTACTAAGGCCATGGGCAAGGACATCTTTGGGACATCGTTCTCCTACCTGACACCTGATTTCTATGATCACAATAGGGACCAAACACTGTGTGAGTCACTTTGATGATGGTTTTATTTGGCAAACGGGTGCCGGATGAAGCCCCAGCACCTCACAGCAGTTCTTCCCAAATAACCCATCCCTACCTTGGGCTGGGTTTTGGGGGGGTGGCTGCTGTATGTCAGCATTAATTAGTCAGTGTTATTTACACATCCTGGAAAGATTCACACCTGGCAAAACCAAGATGGAAATAGACTCCTGCCTCCTCCCAGGAGAACATCACTGTTGGTACACCTGCTCTCTTTCTACTTTATTTTCTCCCAGGCTTCATAAATCTCGCTCTCCTTTCCACACTGCAGCCCAACGTCAGGAGGTGCGAACGCTCCCGTTTGCTCAGTCAGAAGGGAAAAAACAGATTTCCACAAGCTCAGCTTTTCTCATCAAATGAACTCTGTGTGTTAGGAGGTCAGGGCACCAGGGTAGAGGTCTGGGCAGATGTCAGGAGTGCAAAGGACAGGCCGAAAGATGCCCAAAGTGTGCAAATGCATAGCACCCAGACAGGCAACCCTGGTAAGGGATAAGCCTTTTGCAAACAACTAGCAGAGCCACGAGGAAAGATCTACTCTTACTCTATTATTTTCCTATCTAGAAGTTTGGGCTACAGCAAAAACCTTTAGAAAACAGCCAAGCCTGCATTAACAGTTAGCTGTTTTTTGTAGACAGAAAGAGAGAGCTCAACATTTTCTCTGAAAACACCTCACCCAGGGTTCCTGGAAGAAGCTCAAGTCTCTGGTTTCTACAGTGGCTGCCTCTTATCAAGGGCTCAGGCTAGTGTATGGCTCCAGTTTTAGCTCAAGTCTGCATATATGACGAATAACCCACAGTGTGCATGGATGCACAACACGGCTGTTGCTGGTCCAGGAGTATCATGTTGCCGAGGATATGGAAAGTGGGAACTCAAATTGTTTTAAATGGAGCATCTTCCTATCATGCTTCCACACTTCCTGGACTTTTCTTTTAAAATTTTAATTATCTCATTTTCTGGTTTCTAGAGCTTGAGTGAGAAGAGTCATCCTCTCCTATTTTTCAGATGTTTATGTTCAACATCCTGAGTTTATTCATAAAGCAACGAGCCTGTCTTTAAAAATCAGGGCCAAATCTAGGTCAAATCTGATAAATATTTTATCCTTTGCTGTGCAGAATCAGAGGGCGCAGGCACATGATCGTGTCACTGCAGCTCAATGAGTGACAGCATGTCACCACACCGATGGGTCATGCACGCTGGGCTGCAAAGATGAGGCCAAACATGTTAGCTTGGAACCTCTTTACTGGGCTTTCTGCAAATGCCTTTTATCTCACATTTGCCAAGAGCCACCATTTGAGTTGCCCTATTTCAATCTTCGTTGGCCCAAAGCCTCTTCACAAGCTTCATTTTCTATGCATGAAAATTTCTTGCAGGGAAAGGAAACATGGCACATCTATAGCTGAGCCTGTAAACCAGGGCTGGGAAGCATGGGTCTGCCAGTTGTCCTGTTTGGGGACTCATTGATGCATATGGGGCTGTCCAGCCTGTATTTCCTTTGAAGAACATCCAGATGCAGAGGGAAATGGTGCACGGTCCAGTTTTTTCCCAGCAGAAGAGCTGGGATATGGCAAGAGTGCATCAGAGCCACAAATATGCTGATGGTTGGAGAGGAAAAGGGCACTCTGGAGCACTTGTATTGCCTGCTGTGGACTCAGCCTTTGAAGTCATCTCATCCTTGAACACTGAAGAGCTACTCCAGCCCTCAGTATGCTTAACCAGCAGGCAATGAGCTCAGAAAGCTCACGAAACTATTTTCAGCAGAAAACACACACACACACACACACACACTCATGTATACGACCAGGCACACCCAGGCACCATGGGTATGTCATCCTTTAGAAGCCAGTGAGCCACTTGAAAATGATGCAGACTTTAGGATAACGTATGATGAAAAAGACATTGTACACTTGGATCCTGGGATGAAGTTGTTCTACAGACATGGTTAAATCCTTTCCTATTACTATAACAAACAGTAATGTTTTGTGGCAGTTGTAGGCAGTGGTTCAGTTTGAAGCAATGAGCTACTTCAAAAGAATCAGTGGGACAAACTTTTTAGGCGGCCTCTGAGTCTTCTGTTGCTTTAGTCTAGGCCTAAAATTTAGGGTCTGCAAAAGTATGAAAAGAATAAAAATACTCCCAGAAATTTGAGGAATTTAAGAATCGCAGAAAGAGCAAACCAGCCTTGTCCATGGGTACAGGAGCTTGCTCTTCTGCAATACAGCTTGTCTTGGTTGTCTTATTTCCTGGGCAATAAAGGTTGCACCCAAACTTGTGCTTGGACAGAAACATCTGGGGACGTGCCATCATGAATTGCATTTGAATTCAGGAGTTCTGAAATTGCTGAATTTCACTGAGGGGTGACTGGCCACAGGATTGAGAAGCAACAGGCAGAGAGACAGACAGACATTGCCCTTGGGTCCACGCACCGTACAATCCCAGTAGTTCTGTCTCCCTCAAAAGGGGGCTGAAAATTAAAGCTGAACACCTTCAAAAGTCTAAGTTAAACCTTTGAACTGAAAGAAGGATGTAATTCCTTACAAAATCACTCTTTTTGTCTGCCTGCACTTTGTGTTCATAGAGCTCCCTTCTTATTCACAGAACAGCTCGAAGCGGCAGCAGCTATTCATAGAAATTGCTTCTACACGAGTCACACAAGGCAGTCAGGATGCAACTGCCTAGACAAAGTCAGAGCAAAATAAAATGTACATAATGAAACTAGATTCATGTGGTTTACCCCTTTTCCTTTGTTATCTTCAGCATCTTTGTGACACCGCCGTGACGCCTGATAAGAAAACAGGGGTTCAAAGTGTCAAGAAAACAGTGGTTGTTTCCTTTGCATCAAAAGCGACATCTCCCAGCTTTCTCATGGCTTAGCCCAAAGCAGAAAGTGGCTAAGCTTTGCTCAAATGGGACTATGAGGTGCTGGCTGCAAGGGGGAGGCATCTGCACAACAAGATATCACACCCATTAGCATGTTTCAAAGCCTGGGACACCTCATTTTTCCTGGGTGCTCTGCTTTTCTGCACTGAGCAAAAGACTATACAAATTTCTTCCTCTCCAGGAAACATATGCAAGAATGTCAATAACAGCCAATACACCAGTTATCCCCAATTTATCTGCTGGGGGTGGAAAAGTTCTCTGTGAAAGATCTGCCACCTCTAAAAGAAACCCACTGGCCATGCAGTTTGCCATGTTCTTGCTATTGCAACGTGGGGCTCAATGCCCAGGCTTCATACTGAGAAACCAGCACAAGGTCACAGACTTAAAATTCAAGCTCCTGGAGTCTAAGGTTGTAAACTTGTTGAAAGAGAAACAGTCAGGCTTGGGGAGAGAGAACTTTTTGAGGCAGCTGATTAGTCCAACCTATACACTGTAAACTCCCAAAAGCAACTGCTGAAGGCTACAAGGACAGAAGAAAGGTGAACTATGTATGACCTCTAAGTCCTGTAAGAAGACCAATGCAAGATGAACCTGAGAACTGACATTCATAACTGTACTAAATTATGGTAGATACATTATGGATGCAACAGAAATACTGCTTTTGTGGCACTTAATCTTTTCCCTCGTCTTTCCCATTGCAAGGTCCCTCTCTGCTCTACTTTTATGTCTCAGATAATTTATAAAATTACAGTAAACTCAGTGCAATTTTTCCCAGTTTCTCCAGTTTCTTTTTTTTATTTAGAGTCTTAAAAATGAATTGGCCAGGAACTTATCATTTTTTCCATCTGTGTTGGTTTGCCTACTAAAGGTATTGCTTTGTCTCACTGATATTCAGTCAATTGATCTCCAACACCAGCAGTATCAGACACCAAAGTTTACAGAGAGGCAGGGGGATAAATTACAGCTCAAATGACCAAACTACTAACTGGAGGAGAAGTCTTTCCCCATTTTCTGAAGTCTTCAAAACTATCTGGAAACCTCCAGTCCAATCACACATACTGTTTTGGGCTCAGGGTGTATGGGTTTCTGCACACAGGGGTATGCCAAAGCACCACAGCAATAAAGAGTATAAATTAACAACTGTCAGCATCGCCACTACTTCATTACCCAGGTGACCTTCAAATCTATGTAGAGGCCAAAATCCTTCATTTTCCTAGGAAACAGAAATACATCTTGCAAAGAGAATGGATTTTCCCATGCGAGCCCAGGGGCAAATCCCACCTCCTCATTGGCACTCTCTCACATTCTGTTTCCTTTGGGAGGGCCAACCTGCCCTACACAGACCCACAAACACACCTGGGTACGAGGTACCGATCCACTCACACGCACAGAAAGGAAAAATCCCCAAAGTCCAAAGATGCATTTTAGGGTGCTTCTGCCAGCAAGGAAGCCGGAGTTTTCTTATGTTCCATTCTTAAATATTTGAGTACCACATAAGCACTACAATAGTCCATAAATACACATATAGGGGATGAGAAATCTAGAAATCATTGGCCCTGATCCCTAAATCTCAGAAAATTAGGTCTTGATGAGATCACCTTTGAGCATGTCTTGGGCCAAATTCTTTTCGTTGTCTGCATGGTGGAGGATATCCATTCCGGCATCTAGCTTCGGTTTCTGAATAACGGTCTGTATAACTCTTCTTATATAGTCTGTGAAAACTTTTTAGGGCAATTTAGGGATTAAGTTCCTGTTTTAGGGAATGAGTTAGCCATTGTCCCCAGCCCTGAGGTCGCTGGGAGCTGCAAGGTGTAACCTGGCAGGTGAGAAGTCCCAAGCTAGAAGGCAATGACATTCCAGGCTTTGCTTCCCACCGTTATCATTGCAGAAAACATTCAGATGGCTTTTACTGGCTACAAAAGGAAAACCAGCAGGACTCAGTTCTACCATTTATTACCTGAAGCAAGTAATTCCTTTGGGTATTTTGGCTAATAATGTTTTTAAGCCTTTATTGTGAACGTGAAGAGGGCAACGTAGAGTGAACAATTATAACATCTGTGGCAGAAAAAAAATCCCCAAAACTGCGATCCCACTTTTCTTTTTTGATTGGGGTTGATATTGAGCTGTTAAGGAGAAATGTGCTTACTGGCAAGGTATTAGCCTTTTCCAGAAAAATGGCGTCACAGCCTTTCAATTCTTTGAAATTTGCCTTGTCACAAATATTAATTAATGGGTACATATTTTACTAAGAAATACTGATTTCTTAACAACAGCTGTACAGCAGCCAAAAAGCCTTGGAAGAAAAACAGTAACTGCATTTTAAGCTAAACGAAGTAACTCAATAACAATCAATTTTCTTAAATAACCCAGTTACCGCAGGATTCGTAGCAAGATCAGCTCCCCTGCCCCATATATATTTTTACCCATTTCTGATAATATTTCAAAAGCCACCCATGACTTAAAAAGGTGGTAAATACAGAGGCCAATTCATATGCATATTCAATATTTCCATTGATGCCTATCTAAAGCATTACACAACTTTTATTAAGTACCGATCACTTCTGGATGTTTGAGAAGAGAGTGAGCTTAAGAAAACTTTTTCAAAAGTGAACTACTTCTATTTCTGGGAAGCAACTGAAAAATTGATTGCCCTCTTTCTGATGTTGTATGTGGGTGTGGGTGCGTTTCTGAGCTTCATGTCTTCCGTCTTTGAGGTTCAATGTCTCATTTCTAGTTGCTGTGGCAAAGAAGCACTGAAGAAATTACTTTGATGTTTCATTTGCAAGGCCTGAGGTCTGTGGTCACCTCTAGCAGGAGACCTTTACAAATTCAGTCTTAGCATTTTCTATGTCTGGTGAACATTTCCATGGGTCTTGAGGACCAAGGGGCACCAAGCCAGGTGACTACCATTTCCCCTCATTTTGGTTCACAACACCATTGTGGGGCCGAAAGGACACAAAGGGATAGGAGAAGCCCTGCATGTACCAGTGATGGGCTTGGGTCACAGGCCTAGGAAAGTGATGTAATCCCTTGGGTCAGGAAGTATTTATAATTAAAATCCTCTAACGCTGCAGTCACTACAATGCCAAAGGGAGGTTAGCAACATCAAATCTGGCAGCAACGTCAGCAAGCCTACGTTTCCTCAGAGTGCAAACTGGATGTCATTTTAGCTTTGCTTTTTGACAGAAAGAAAGAGCCAAATGCAAAATCAGAATGCTGGCTCTATATGTGCAACACCTTCTGGGGAAGAGGGAACAGAGGGTGCCTTCAGGACCCTACTACTTCCAGAGGAAAACCAGGATCTGAGCGTGGACATGTGCCTCTGAGAGGACTTCTATGTATGGTATGCATTCATTTACCCATCTTCATCAGGGTTTCACCCCTCAGCCCCACCGAGATGGGTGCAAGCCCCCACTGACTTGACTTGAACAGACTCAGGGAGGTGCCAGCCCCTCTGAACCACAGTCTGTTCAGGTACCAGCACTTTGTGCTTTCCTGTTTTGAGGTTGTCACGCTGTAGATGACCTAAATTACTCTTTCTATTTTTTCTTTTCTCCAGATGGTGAGGTCCAACACAGGCAGGTGTGTATGTCATGCCCTCAGCCATGAGTGGAGGATCGTCTTTCCATCCTTCACCACAGGTGCTTCTGGCACAGCGGGCACAGGGTCAGTCCCTCTGTGCCACAAACAGCTAGATCAGTAAATCCCAGAGATGACAAACAGGTAACATTGCAGTTCATCAGGACATTATCTGTTGCTATTTTCTGTTGTGGAGGAGCTGAGTAGCTCCTCCAGAGCAGATGTCCACCATAAAATAATGCCAGTCTTAAGATGACCATCCCCTAAAAGTATATTTTCTAAATAAATGCAATGCGGAAAAAAAAAAAAAGAAAAAAAAAAAAAGAGTTCCTTGTGCCCTGTTAAATGGAGCAATCAAAATCAGTTCCTAATTTATGACTTCATAATTTTATGAAAATTTCATAATCTTATGGAAATAGAAAATGTGGGGATCCTCTTGGTCAGGCAGAGAGATGGAAGTCTGAAACAGCACGTACAAAATCTTCCCTGGCTGGCAAGGAAAACAGTTGCACAAGTTCTCTGTAAACCTCTTTGTAGTCATTAGCCAGCAATCCTAAATATTGAATAAGTTCTCCCCGTTGTTTCACAATGGGTTTTTTTCTGGTTTCTAGGAACTGTTTTCAAGGACTGCCATTCAGCATATGAGAAAAATGTGTGAACATGCTACACAGTCAGTTCTTTATTCTCTTGGACATTACCCCATTACGGAAATACAGAATATCACGTCACCATGTACCCTACTTTTCTCTAACACTTTCCATCCTGTACCTATAAGCACATTACAAACCTGTGTGATTTTACTGTGATTTCAAAGATCCCTGCCTGGAGGGAAATGCAGTTTCTGTGCTGCACATAAGGAAAAGATGATTGAAGGGGCAGCGTGAGTAGAGTAAGAGGCATCTTTCTTAATACCCAATACAATGCCTTATAAAACCACAATCCTGTCTCTCTATCTAGTAGTTTGAATTAATCTCTTCCAGACAAATAAAATAGATGAAGGAAAGAAAACAAGGCAGAGGAGAAAGTACAAAAAAAGATGGAACAAAGATGCCATTTTAAATCACTGGCCCCGACTCAGCATGTAACCATTTTCTATGGCAAGGAGCAAGTCAAGCAAATTCCTCATTGCCTGGTACTTTCTACAGCTCCACAAAGCCAGAGGCGGTGGATTTTGCAGCTCTTTAAAGAACAGGGAGAAATTGCCGCCCATGCTGCTCCAAATCCCCAAGTGGTGCAGGAATTGCTGCTCAACATGTGGTGACTGATCAGCAAAGGGACAGAAACACAGACTGGATTTTCAGTCCTGACTTTGAGATCCAGCTGCCAAACAGCATTGCAAAAAAAAAAAAAGCCCAAAAACCAAAACAAAATACAAAAAAACCAAAAGACCTCTGGAGATTTCCCATACTTTTTTTTTTTTGGCTTATTCTCCTGGTGTATTCATCTTAACAGAAATCAGCTGTTCTCCTTCTCACTTGTACAGTATTTGCAGAAGAGACTTCAGCATCCGGGCTGGCTGTTATTAAAAGATGAGAACATCCTGCTCTGTTAGGAGAACACCACTACTGGTAATAAAAGGACAAAGATCCTTTGCATCCAGGTTTCCTGAGATCTGTCTGGATTATTTGGTTTGGGGTTTTTTTTCACTTCTGCCATGGCCTTTCCTTCCTATTTCCTGACGTTTGCCAACCAGCCTCGTACACTCCAGAGCAAGGATAAAAATTGTGCTTTCCTGGGAGAAGCTATCTCACAGCATTGGGATGTAACAGCATCATTTTTAGCTACTAAGGACTTCTTTTTCCAACTGCGGAAATTACAAAGTAAACAAGCTGAGGGGTGAGGGGCTGCCTTAGTGTATAGGCTCCAACTTTATTTTTAATAGTACTCTAAACTTACAGCCTGGAGGAATAGAAATGAAGGGATGGACAGATCACCAAGCACTAGACTCCTACAGATGTGCAAGAAGGTTTTAAACCCTTACTGTGCCTTGTGTGCCCAAACCCAGAGGCGGGAAAAATCCAGACCCAGAGGCTGGAGGAAAAGTCACCAATTGCACTTTGGGAGGTTGGGGGTGGACATTAGGAGAAGTGTGGGGATGAGATGCTCTGCTGAAGCCCCAGCTCTCCACGCTTGAAAGATCTCAAGACTTGCTGGACACAGCCATGCTGAGCAGATCTGGTGGTGGTGGTGGTCCTGTATTGAGCCTCCCTTGAACCAGCAGACCCATGGAGACCCCTTCCAACCAGCATTTTGGTGACACTTCATTGCTAACACCCACATTTACAGGTTGAAAAATGCTGGCATCCAAAACCACGGGACTATTAATAGAGGGACTTCAGCTGATCTGTACTGGCGTAATGACCATCTGAACTTGGCCCCATGGTGAGCATTAATCACTGGCAAGTTGCTGCGGCACATCAACTTTAAGATGAGTTGTTTGCTTTTCTGTAAGTGTTGGGACATCCTGCAAGCTCCAGCTGCTCATCCTGAGCGAGCTGCCGGGAGGGAGCGGCCAAGGGCTGCCTCCATGGATTGCGGCGATCTCTGCTTTTCTTCCTGCCCCGCCACAAATCCCGAGTAAATCTGTTGAGACAGCACAACTTGGCCTTAACTCCGCATTGTTTCTTGACCAGATCAGCAGTCTGGAAACTGGGTCAATTTTTCTAAACATGTGGTTTAGAAATGTGCTGTTTCAAAGGACACTGTCCAATGGTGTGAGACCAAACATCGGATTTGTAGTAAAAAGAGCTAAACAACAACAAGTTCAAAGCTCTCTATAAACACTGAGCCCATGGGACACCCTGACAAAGTAGGGAAATAGTAAATTCCCTGTTCTACATTTAGGGAAACTGAGGCATTAAAGGAGGAGTCCAAAGCTGCCTGGAGAATGATGCTGAATCATGCAAAATCAGAAGATGCTGAAATTTCCCAGCTACAGAGCAAGAGCTAGTTTGTCTCATCTTTACAAGTTCTTACAAATATAGCTATAGGAATTTCATTTGATTCTCTTACCTGAACTGCAGGAGGGAAATTCAAGTCCATTTGTTATTTAGATAACACAGATGGCATTAGAAATGCAGGTTGCACCTACCCTAAGTAATATATGCAATTAATCTGCATCAAAGTAGCAGGGAAGTCCTGCGAACTTCAATTTTAAATCATCTCGTAGGTTCCAAGTTACTTTGTTTGCATTGCATCAGATCACCAGATGTTTTTGGAAGCTTAGGCTTTGTTCTCTTTGTATCTCACAGCCTTATCTGTTACTGGGGCCAGCAGCTTCCTATTCCCAGAGGCGTAGATGCTGATGTCCCCCCCTCCCAGGCCATATAAGTATCACAAAGAGACCCCATGGGAACAGCTCCATACATCCCAGACAGATATTTGCTTCAGCAGATCTACAGGAGAAAGTTTATAATTACAGAAGGCCAAACACAGCCCTTTTGAATGCTACATATTTCATTTTTTGCTTTAAGCTCACGTTAAAACTTTTCTTCAAGACACTGAGTAGAAATGCTCAAGCTGCCTCCAGTATTTTATCTGCCACAGTCATCCCTATCACTTACCCAAAGATTATGGATTTCTAAGGATTTGCTTGCAATTTTAACCTGTCCAACAAGTGTTTCTCATGAATATCGCTCTTGGGCTGTTCTCTGCAAACATTCAGCCATGTGGTGAGCGCCTGAGCAGCTGCAAGGCTGGTCACCCACACCGTGCCATACCCTCTGCTACCCAAATACATGCTCTAGCGTGACCCCCCCCAGGTGCTGCAGAGCACTGCTGTGACCTATGCAGAGCATTTACCATCCACAAGTGATGGCCCAGGGGAGGGATTTCACCCCAAAATACCAATTCATTTCCTCCCAACCACGCAGAAGGTAACTAGACGGTACATGTCAATCCTTGGAAATATAACTGAGGTTATTTCCTCCTTTTGCCCAGTAAACACTTTGATGATTTTTTTTTATTTGGTGCCAGTGCAGGACTTGGTGCTGAACCATAAAGCCAGACTCTGCTCCTTCTCTCCCCCACCTCTCCCCCAGCGCTCATTTTAGGCACAAAAAAAGGCTGATTTAGGCCTGTGGCTGCCAACACGTGGCTGCTCTGAGCCCCTCCGGTGTTGCTCACAGCCACAGGAAATTAAAAAGTTAAAACAGAGGCTAACAGGGAAAGGCAGCACGAGATCCTGCCCGCCGCATGCACACTACGTGGGACCAGAAAAGGCCTGACTCCAGCGATCCAGAGTGGACGTTCAACCCTCACAACCCCAAAGCAAGAAGCTATTTACTGGCAGCAAAAGGTGGGGAAGGCAATGGTCACCACCCCTTGTAGGAAGCATCTTTAAATCTTATCTTCTAAAAGTATTTTGAGTTTGATCTCCCCCCACTGCTCCCCATGGCTCCACATCAGGCAGTCCTCCACACTGACCAGTGGTGGTCATTGTGTCTCAAGAGTGGTCGGTTTCTGGCTAAGGCAAGAGAATGAGACTCACCTTCTCAAGCTGCAAAAGGGTAAATGAATCAAAAACTCAAAAGTAACACCCCCAGTATGATCTATGATGGGATTTCCTGCACTGGATCAGTGATGGTTTGACTCCTCCAACTCTTGTGCTGACCTTGTCTGCTGTAGATAGCCCCAGAGAAATGTGCTAGAAACCAACAAAAGATAGATGGATCGCTGTAACTCCTCAATAACCCGCCTAAGTAAGAATATCATCCTGTCAAACCTCTTTATTCAGATTAGTTTTAGCTGAATATATGCTATCCGTGCAGTCACGCAAGCAGTTTTTAGCTTAGACAGCGACCTGCAGTAGATAGCTCCTAGTCTGACTCACAGGGCTCTGGGGTAATTTGGAGGGGACCGTGGGAGGTGTCCAGCCCAACCTTCTGCTTGAGCAGCCACAGCTCTGGGGTCAGACCAGGTTGCTCCATGCTTTACCCAGTCAGGTCCTGTAAACCTCCAAGAACAGAGTGGCATGACCTCCCTAAGCCCCTGTCCCTCCACTTGACCATATGAAATGGTGAAAAATGCTTTCTTTCCTTTTATGAGCATCTGGATTAAGTGACCATGAAAGCAAGAACATAGTGAACATCCTGCTGCGCTCTGACTAACTCAGAAGGGTTAACCTGCGTACCAGAGGGCAGCGGAAAGTCTTAGTACTAATGTTCGTAGCCTAAGTCCCACCAAAATGATTTCTATAGCAATTACACCACAAAGCATTGATTGGTTTGCTTGGTTCCTCACTCTTGGATAAACCTTGTCTAAAATTAGGACTCAGATTATGGGCTGGAGTGAAAGCACCCTTGAAAACCCCCAAACATTATCTCAGTCTTCAACCACCACACAAGAAATATGTAGGTCCATGAAAAGCCAACAGAGCTCACAAAATCAGTATTAGTGACATTTAAACATCAGAGTTAAAGGTTTCTTGAAATGATCAAACCCTCATGCCTCTGTGCTACTATTGCACTTTTGCAGACTCAAGAAATAGCTAAAAAGGGTATGAACTTACTATGAAACCAGGCACAAGCTTGCAAACAACTCCTGTCCTCTCCTCTCCTCCTGCAGACAGCCTTGGGTGAACTTAACCTCACCTTTATTAGCTGCATCTCCTCCTATCCCTGACACTAGGCAGGAGGAAAAATAGCCTCCTCCCCCAGTCGCCTCCCTATCCATATATCTTTTGCTGCTTGGAAAGGATTCTCGCCTCAGGCCATGCAAATCGCAAGATTATCTGTAACTGCATTCCTCAGATCTGACCAGGAGGAGGTGGGGATAGCGCAACCCCCACCCTGGAAAAGCACCATAAACCCTAATCTCTCCCCACTGCCCCCAGTTTGGAAATGTATCCCAGCTTTTCCTGTACTTTAAGCTCTGCCCCCAGCATCAGAACGTCCCGGCTAATGTCAGTTGTTAGGTTTCAGAGTTAACAAGCTAGTAAGATGAATGGAGCAGTTTGCACTCCTCTAAGAAACACAGGTTTTGCTAGTTTGCAGACTCAGGAGAAGAAGCATTATTGGAGATCAGATTTAGAAGGTGTCCTTTACTACCCATAGGCCTGGAAACTTGCTTTCTATATTTAATTGCAAACTTAAGCACTGCAGAAATTGAGAGGGCCACCACAGAAGGGCTAGTACTGTGCCCTACCATGTACTTTACCCTGCCTGGTGCTAAGAGGAGACAGTGGAAGAAACAGAAGCATAGAAGAACATTAACAAAAAAAAGCCATTTTATTGAAAATGAAATTAAAACTTCAAATTAATATTACAATCATGAGAAAATGCCAAAACAATTCAATTTACAGTTGCAACATACAATACAAATAGTCCCTTTGAAGTTGAAGTAAACTGATCCACAATCATCGTCTGTGGCATAAAGCAGAGTGTGTTTGTACAATATGTGCATGAAAAGCAGATCTCAGGTGACAGCACTTGAAAAAATAAAAAATTAAAGCTTGTATTTACACAAAATGCTACAAATATTTTGTTCCAGCGGAAATTCAAGACTGGTAAAGCATATTTAACAACAACAACAAAAAAAAATTGGAATGTCACTCATATTACCTAAAACAAAAGTTACTGTAAAAGTATGGGTTTGGCTGATATACTTAAAAGTACTGCATTAAAAAAAAAAAAAAAGCAAAGAGTTATCTGTAAACATGGAAGTAAACAAACATCTAAAAAAGTTCTCAGAAAATGTTAAAATGAAATGCATTCTATTTAAAAACAAGAAGAAGTTCAGGGGTTCAGAGAATGGGGCTTCTTTGAGCTCATGGCTGATCCAGGTTTTAATTATTGCTTTTGCTCATGGCTTGTGGCCGCGTGCAGCCCGGCGTAGGGCTGAGCTTTGCTTTGCTAAGTGTGAAAGTGCAAAATTTTCCCCACTCAAGATGGTACCTGTGGAAACCGATAAATCTTTGCTCAGGGGACTGCTGGCAAAAAAAGTTCAATGCTAAGAAAGACACAGCAGCTGGTCTTTTAAAAGAAACAATAAATGCCACACGAATGATGCTGTGGGTTAAATAAATTGCTTTACTCATCCATCCCGACCCACTGACCCCGATCTGGTTACCCTTAGGAAGAGGGAGAGGAGGATTTAATCCCTCCATTTGGCAAAAGGGACATTGTGCCTGTTGTGCTGGAAGTAAATCTGTGGTAGGGTAAGAGAGCTGGAAAGTCAAAAAAGGCCATTTTTAAACCTTTAAATCTATGACTGGTGCCAAAGTTTGCCGCTCACTGAAGGGAAGGGCTGCCGTACCTTTGAGAAAACTCCTTTCTGCTGATGCTAAGCACCTCGCAAAATGTCAAATAATCTGATATGATTTACTGCATAGTGCTGGTTGGGGTTTTTTTTTGGTCTGAAATCCTGATTCAAGAGTATTTCCAAGTGAACTCGAAAGCATTTTCCAAAAGCTTTGATGAGCATCTCTGCCTCAGCCTTGACACCTCCCTCTGTGACCAGCCTGATGTACCAGGAGAGATTTTCCAAAGGCACCAGGAGGGTTCAGGAGCATGGGAGTCTACTGAAAGTCAAGGGGCTGGTGCTCCTCCATCCATAGGTACTTAGAAAATCCTTTCCTTCCTATCTCAAGCAGGCAGGGCCAGACGCCTGCCTGTATGGCCAGGAAACTGAGGGTACGGGTTGGGCATGTGCACCTCGACCAGGCGGAGAAAATGTTTTCAACGTCTGTCCCTAATGGTCCAGCTGAAAAACCGCGGTGACACAAACAGAGTCCTGTCAGTACTGAGCAAAACGTGTCTGGTCTGTGCTGGATTTATCCAGAAACAAAACCCAAGTGCTTGAATTTTACAACAAAGTCTTAAAAAAAAAAGAAAAAAAGAAAAAAAAACCCCACCCCCCAAAAAAAACCAACCTGGGTTGCTGCCTGCAGCCACTCTTAACAACATTTCAACACAAAAGCACCCTAAAAATTACTTAATATGCATACAGTAAACCTTAAAAAGCCCTTCTCAGCAATAACAAATAATGTACAATATAGTACCTTTTATTAAATAGGAAACAGCTTGCACTGGCAGTACATCTTTTTCTCTTGCTTACTAAACAAAAAACAAAACTGAAATGTGTAACCAGACACTGGCTTTTTAAGTGCTGCTGAGACTAACAAACGTATTTTACAGTTACAAATAAATGGACAGTGGTATGCTTCAAGCTACCACAAACCAACAATAAATAGAATCAATTACAGCTTCCATCTTTGAAGGAAAACTAAGTATTAGAAGAAAAACAAAGTGTCTTACTTATACTTTAAGCATACTTGGTATACAACCTTTAAAAGGCAAAGACTTTATTAATTATTTTTTTTAAGAGCGCGTCATCACGCAAATCAGAGGGATGTACCATGCTAACGTCAACTCGTTTAACAGCTTCGCTATTAACGAGCAGTGATGGTGTTGTCCGGCTCTGTATGGCTATGCCCAACCGATGATTTATTGCGATACTTTGGAGGTAGCCAAAGTACAGCCGAGGAGCGGTATGGTGGCCAACAGCCCCCCCGAGTAGGCTGCAGATGGCGACGGCTAAGGCAGGGCAAGGAGGGAGCACCGGCAAACGCCATCAGCATGTGCTGAACATCTCGCTATAGCAGGCTTAGCATCACCTGCTTAGGGATAGTGTGGGGAGGGCGGTTCAGCTCCCACTGCATCCATCTGATGCCACGTTGCCTCCCTGTTTGCCATAGCAGCCCTGGGCTGGGCAAAACTTGGGCCCCTCCGCTGGATAGTTTGGTGGCAGACAGGTTGGTTAAGGGGTTTGGGTGCAATTTGCTCTCCCTGTATCATGCCTGAGAGCCCCAGGGTGGCTTTTAAGGTGACTTTTTACCTTCAGCGTTTGCAGAGGTGAATACTGTTGCCCTTGTGCTTGTCCCTCTAATACGGCAACAGCCACATCAGCTTCAAAGTCAACACAGCATCCTTACAGCTCTAGCATTTAATGCTAATGGGTGGGGATTCCCTACCAGGCAGTTTCTGTCTCGAGTTTTGAATCTTTTTCTTCCATCAAGTGGGCTGAAATTGCAAGGGGAGGGGAAAAAGTTTCACCTATTCTCCCTTAATCTCATTTCTGAGATATTTACAGCTCATTATTGGTAAAAGATGGGCTTTGAAATGGTTTTGTTTTTTCTTTGGGAAAAAAAAAAAAAAACCCTTGTCGAAATTCAAATCACGCTGTCAAAACAGAACATTTTAAAATATGAATATTTTCAAATTTTGAAGTTCTAAGAAAAGTCCTGGGAGAAGAAGAAATTAGGGGAAGGGTGGAAAAATGTTTCATCCTTCCTACCATTTTTCCAGTGTCTCCACAACTACTGATTAAAAGGCAAGACTGTGTTGAAGGCAACCAGACAGCTAATAAAAATATTTTAAACACAATATTTCCTTCATAAGTTATATAAAAAGATCCTACATCCAAAATCATCTGATGTGGATGCATTTGGGTTGGGTTTGTCATTTTTAAGTCACATTGTAAACTGGTTCACACTGGAACTGGTTTTCAGAGTTGGGTAAAGGTTTGAGGTTTACACCATAGCAGAAATGTAATAAGTAAAAAAAAAAAAACAAACCCCCAAACAAACCAAAACAAAACCCAAAAGACTTTTAGAGACCGAAGTCAATATATCATTACATTAAGAAACATTTAAAGGGTCCAAATGTCATTAAATAATTATAAATATTCTTTTAAACTTATACGATGATTCATGTTAGCAAACAACCTCAAATTTTACACATTTATAATTTAAAAAAAAAATAAAAAAGAACATAGCCGAACAAAAATACTATGTATACCATTTTGGCTCTAGTAATATATATTGCCATTTTCATATTTTGCATAAGTAATAACATTTTGTTTTTTGTTTTTAAAGGTTGCTATTTTTTGGTTTTTGGCTAATCAAAGGCAAAATGAACAGATACAAAAGCAAAAAGGAAACCCCAGGGTTGTCTAGCCTAACTTGAAGACTTGTTCTCTTTAAGTACCCAAAAACAAACCAAAAAAGCAATGAACACAGAGAAATTCCAACCATTATCTGCAGCAAGGCTCGGACAGAGTTTTTTGGGACAGCTGTTTTAATCTGAATGTATCATGGCAAAATGGAAGCAACTTGATCTTTGCTTTCCTTTTTATGTGCACCAATACAAGCCAGTTGAATTGCACTACGGGTGTGAAGAGGGTCCCATACGTTGTATGATTGCAACTGTATCTGGAGTTCATGGTCAGGGTTTTTTTGTTTTAAAAATAAAAGGGAATGCAGCCTTTGCCTTGCATCACCATGTTTCTCCTGATAGCCGGGGAGTCCGTTCTCTCCTCATTGGCAATATACTCACTAGTTATCACAACACTCTAGATAAAAAAAAAAAAAAAAAAAAAAAAAAAAAACAACAAACAAAAAAGGAAAAAAGGAAAAAAAAAATTAGGGGGGTGATTTGTGTGTGTGTGTGTGTGAGTGTGTGTGTGTGTGTGTGTAAAAAGTACATTTTAAATATAAACCAAAGCAAAATGGTTCCATGGAAAAAAAATAATTATGTTCTTTGATCCGCATAATCAGAAACATAGGTTGTGGTGTGTTGGTAACTCTTGTGTTATTTATGGCCATTATCATCCCATCTACACAGTTGCACATATTGGTAAAATGTATTAAAAAAAAAAAACAAAAAAAAAACCAACAAAAAAAAAAACCAGAAAAACCAGGCACTTCGTAGTTACTTGACCGTTTGGTTTGGGTTTGTTTTTGGTTTTTTTTGGCTCGCGGAGGTCAGGCCGGCTACAGAAGAAATCTCAGTACGGCCTCCAAACGGACTCATCCATTCTGCCACTAGAATTCAAGACAGTTGGGGAGCTGCTGTGGCTGCCATCCGCCTCCACCCCGTCACTCTGGTTGGGCAAGTTAGGGTTTAACAGCGTGCTGCCGTTGGATGTGGTGGTGCACGGAGGAAGCATCCTGGAGGGGGAGCGGTCCCCTCCCGGCACCATGGGGAACTGGTATGATCCTGACGAAGTGCCATAGTAGAGATATGGAGTGCTGCTGGTCTGGAAAGGTCCACTTTGGTTTTGGGAAGAGCCGGGGTAGGGTGGTGGTAGGTAGGTGTGGTAGTGAGTGGTTGCGGACATACCCAGTGACATGCCTGAGGTGACTGGCGGTGTATAGGTAAAGGTGGCTGGATAGTGCATTCGTGGGTTGGAGAAGCGGCTCTCAGTGAGGGATGAAATGCTTGTGAACTGCCTGGGATCTGAAAATGGGCCCAGCTCTGAAGCACCTAAAAAATTATAACAAAAGACGGGGGAAAACAATTCTGTAAATACCATTTTTCGTATCAAGTGATGATAGAATTTTATTTTTCTAAGAACACCCACTTCTTTTGGCCCCCAAGAGAACAGCAGATCATATCAAATAATACATTGCAAGGAACAGAGTCATACACCTGTCTTCTACAAGTGCTGGGCCAAACTCATCCCTGGTCTAACTCCACCGATGCCAATGGAGGGACCGGCATTGCCATCCTGAAGTGGTCGAGGGTCACAACAGGGGGTGTTGAAAAATAATCTCAAAAATCAAGAGACTGAAAAAGAGCCAAAAAGAAAAAGATGGATTTGGAGGTGATTTGCCTTCTGGTTTCTGAGCTTTGAGGGTTACGTATCTCTGGTTTTTTTGCCTTAGCCTCTCAAGAAACTCAGGTCTGGTTGCTGAGATTCCCACCTGGAAGCTGAGATTCCCACCTCAGCACACACCTTTGGGAGCTGGGGTTTCAAGAAAAGCAGAAATTACCGTGCAACTTGTAACAAAACTACCAGAGCTGGCAACACCAAGTTAGTTGCACCACTGACACCAGGGGAGTTACACCGGGGGTGACTAAGACCCACTTCTTTCCTTAAATCAATTTATTTAGGTGAGAATCTGCTCAGCTACTTCCTATAGCCGAAAAATATTATTTGTTGCATCCGAAGGATAGGGAAGGCCACTGAGCCGATAGCAAAGATGCAGATCTTACTTTTCACTGCAATTGATGGAAAATTACAAGCCCAACGCTCTTTTTGCCATTGAAAAAAAAGTTGTTTTCATATGTAGTCTGTGCAGTCTGGTTGAAAAAAAGACCACACAGTTTATGGCAACTGTGAACGTCTGGATGGTAACACTGTGGATTGGAGGCTAACGCGAAACAGGGATGGGTAAACTCATTTTGCCTAATTTCAAATCCCACATCAAACACCCAAAGTTTCGTAGCAGAACTGGAAAGCAAACATTAGTAGCTTGGTGATCTGCTTAGGAGACTGTGGGATGGACAGGAGCAGAAGAAAAAGATGGTGAAAGCTCGCGCTGAGAGCCAGAAATGTGGAAAACAAAAAGGGTGTGGGAAAAGGGAGGGGGGAAAGAGAAAAAGACTAATGCAGAAGTGCAGTGCAGGAGGAGGCAAATGCTTTGGCCACTCTGCAGTAGATACATATACACATACTTATAGAGAGCTGAAAAAAGTGGGGTAGAAATAAAGGGGAAAAATAATGAAATCAAATGGACTTTCCCTGTGCTTCCCAGCTGACATTTCTACAGCTTTACAGTCCTCTAGATCCAAGGGTTCACTCATCTCTGCCAATCTGCCAAATCTGATTTAACTGAAAGGAAAATACAGCATCTTCTAGATGTCAAACTGATGTGCTAAACACTGAAACGCTCTGTGTATCCTCAATATAAGATGAAGCCATGCCTGCCCTGGCAGAGAGGCTTTGGATCTGACCTGATGCTTCTGGTGTGAAGAAGGCAGGTCCCTTCAGCCCTTCTGCCCTTGGCCCCCTACAGCACCCACCATGGGTTGCTACCATAAACCACAAACTCAACAGACCCTGCCACCTTATGTGGGACATACTGTGATTTAGATCACTGTTCTCTCCTGTTCTACCAGCTCATTTAACCCACACCTTCAATGACCCCTAAAAGCAGCAGGGGGGCTCAGGCACAGCTTGGGTTCAGGCTGGAGGACCTGGGCCACAGCCAGCCAAGCATCCTGATCACGGAGCCTGAAACCTGGGGATTATAATCTGCCCGTCTCAAAAGATGTTTAGTGCAGAGCTTTAAATGGGCTATAAAAGCCCATTTTTAACTCTGATGACAATGTGATTACTATTATCTTTATCTGGAACTGAATCAGTGACCTACGGGTGAATGGGTCTGTCTCCATCATCAACCCCTCCAACCACAGCCCCATGGAATGTAATATAACTTGTACCTTTACAGCAAACACTCTACTACTTGATGCAACTTCTTTCGTTCCCAACTGCAAACAATAGCCAGAGGCGATACCACCCAGATTCAAAGCTGTAATTTTGGAACACTATCCTTTATATTGTGAACAGGTCTGATACGTATCTGGAAATATAAGGTTAGAACATAATTTCCCCAGCTGCTCAAAATACTGAGTTTCAATCTGCTACTGCTTATTCTCCTTTATTTTTTTTTCTTGTATTGTTGTTGCAACTCTCCCAACAAGAACAGAGTTGCTCTTAGTTTACCTTGATAGAAGCTAAACAGGAGATTTATAATCAAAGGTAGAATTGGTATGAGTGTAAGGGTGTAGAAGAACATCAGCATTTTGATTTCTTTGCAACCAGTACTTTTTTTTTTTTAACTAAATAACAAACTATCCATACAGTTTTACACATTAAAAGGCAATCCCCCTTTCAGGGCTAGACCCAAATATTATCTGTATGGGTGCTGCCAAGAGATCATGCATGTGTTGAATGACTGGGAATGTGCACACCACACGTAGGAATTTCTAATGTGGGGCTACAGACCTCCTTACATACCCTAGTAAATCCACACTTGTTTGTTTTTACGGTTGCTTGTAAAGCACAATCCTATTTACCTAAAGGCCAAATAACCATAACCCTTTCTTATCTCACGGATGGCTGTGTCTGCGTGGTTCCTGCACACTCACTCCTCCAACCCCTGTTTTGTCCAAATGCCTTTTGCTGTCTCCATAACTCCCTGCAGTAGGCTGCAATTTGTTCCCAGCCTTCTGTATCTCCATTGTGTAAAGCTATTTTTGGAGATCAGGAAGTTTTCTGTGATGTTTGTTCTAAAGTGTCCTTTCTAAGTGAGTCTAGAAACTTCTTAAAAAATCACCTCTAAAACTCAGCTCCTTGCCAGCCTCACTGCTATTCAATCTCACTGACACATTTTCACCCACCTCCTCCTCCTCCTCCTCCACCACCTCCTCCTCCTCCTCCTCCTCTTTCTGTGTGACCTCCTTGTCTTGAGGTTGATTTTGGTTCTAACTTGGAAACACCATATGCATATTCATGTATATGTGTTTAGCTCTTTGCCAGAGTGGGAAGATAAATAGCTCTTCTGGGTATGGCACCCATCTTTGTATATCTAGTTGTGCACAAATAGCGATGTCGATCAGCAATATAGTAACATGACAGTGCAAGTAAATAATTTATTAATTCATCTCCCCAGCAGGATTAAAGATTTATGCTGATTTTAACTCCGTCAGAGCAAGAAAACAATTTGCATCTGTGAATTCCTGCTCTCGTGATAGCTTGTATTAAATGGGTGAAGCACAAATCCTCTGCCCTACATCGTGGCCGCAAGATTGTGAAACCACACTTCTACAAAAAGAAGAGACTTTTATTTTGTGCCACCAGAAAGAGAAGCACAGCAATAAGCACAGCAAGTGATCTTCTTTTCCTATACAGTCTGACCAGCTCACTGTGCTTGACAATATGGGGGGGGCGGGGGGCAGGATATTTTTAAAAAACCTCTTTACATCTGAATGAGTCCGGGTTAAACTGTTTTTAATCTTCCAAGCTGATTCCTCCCTAACCTAGCACTCAAGTTTTCTGAGAGCTACAGTTTAGAACAGAAAAGTGGTCATGTTAATATGCCAATATATATGCTAACATCCTAGATTCAAGAATACTGCTCCAGTGTGTTTCATATTTAGAATAAGAACAATTAAAATTCCATGTGGTTTCACTTATTTTGACGCAGAAGCCTCATTAAAAACCCTAGACTTGGGCATTTGCCAGTAGCCGACTAAAATGGTTTTTCATTCGCGCTTAAAAACCAATTTTACCTGTTGCAGCTTTGCAACTCTACTGTTTCCAGCTGAATGTGTACCGTGGTCATTTCTCTTTTTCAGTTTACAGATGCTAGGTAATGCCAGTTAATGTTCATTTCTCAATTAATAAGGTGTGCTTGTGGTTTGCAGAAAATAAGGCAACAAATTTCTGCCAGGTTTACAGCACTTTGGCCAATCGCTTCCAATTATTAAAGATCATAATGTACCATGGATAGATTAACTCCTTGTGGGTATAGCAAGCTGACGTCTACTTTAAAGGGTTATAGGGTAATTTTATAACTTACAAATATTGCAATTTGCTTTGTTATTTTACACTGTAAGTGCACCACCGAAAAAAAAGGCCTTCTTGGCTTCTCACATATTTCCAATAGAGAAACTTCTAGCACATCAAGTCAATGCATAATCATTGGATGCAAGAAAACAGAGGGGTGCTGTATTGAAGAGTCACTGAACAGTCTGTCTCAAGGAAATTTGGCTACATATAGTTAAATATATTTACCAGTAGCTAAATGATTTACTTGTGTTTTGGGGAACTTGAGTGTTAAGACATTCGCTGAAGTAGAGACTAGGTTTTGTGGGTTTTTGTTCAATGGTTTGATTCAGGCTGGGACATAGCACTAATTGATCTATTAAAACTGGTTTTTCCTTCCCTAACATCTACATCTATGCATTATATGTACAGCTTGGATTACTTACAGCTGATAGTATTGCCTCGTATGAAGTGTGCCGCGCACTTCCCACGATGAGACAATTTTCAGTCTCTTACAGCTTTGCCAAACTTTAAGCATTCTGGCTGAAATTGTCCATGCTGGGCGTCTGTCTCAGACTAAATTGTGATTTATGCATTTATTTGTTTTTAAAATTTCAGCTGAAACTCTTCTGCTGGGAAAAATATATTGTTTTACTAATCTTAAACTCTGAGGAGCCTTCCTTTGAAAAGCTGTACCAGTTCCATGCTTTGAAGTAAGGACTTGAACTTTGGAATAGGAGTGGCTTTTGTGTGAGAGCTGTTGCCATGAAAATCCAGCCAAACATGAACAAATCAGAAGCATTCTGACTAAAAATGGGCAGAAGAGTCTGTGCCCCTACAAAGACACTTGTCCAGAGACTGGAATGAAATCCAGGAGTCCCAAGTCCCAGCATTTTTTCTGCAAATACTGCTGGAACACGGGGACATCCCCACCCATCCCTGTGTCAGTACTGATCAAGAATTGGTTCATCGGTGGCTCCATTCGCAGGAATGGCAGAAGTCAAAGGAGCCCATGCGGATGTTTGTATGGTATGGCAAAGAAAAATTTAGGAAGGTGGGGTTACTTGGGTTTTGCTTTTTTTTTAGAAATCTGAGAAACTATAAACACAACTAGAGAGAAACAAAAGGAGATTATTAAGGTTACCATGTGAAGAGTGAGAAAGTTAGGCAATACCAGCATTCACGTTATTTCTCCACAGGCACTACGATACAGCATTCAACTACGGGAGAAGATGCTACTCCTTTTACACAAAACCTCCCTGCAGGCATCATGGAAGCTGACCTCCCCTGGAGTTGTATCAGAGTTGAGGAATAGAGGAGCCCATTGTCTATATATACCCCAAATCCACTGCTGCAAGAAATCAGAAGGGGTGTAGTGAACAAGGCAAGGGAGACCCGATTGTTTCCTGAGCAAACTGGATTTTGTACGTCTTTCTGCCACATGGCTCCTACATGACTCAGTTGAAACCTCTCCAAATCACATTTTCATTTCTCTCATTTTCTGTGCCCAGCAAAGATGTTGGCTTCTGATTCGCATGTGTGTTAAATATTCACAGCTGTGGCTGAAGCCAACAGGATCATAGGTCTCCACAGAAGGCCAAAGACAGAAAAAAAATCCTGCTGTAGGTGACACAAAGAAGGTGCACTGAATTACGCCAGACCTTAGAGTCAGTCTCAGTATTCTTTTTAACACGCATTCTTTCTTTCTTGGGAATATTGCACTGCAACAAACTGTATACGAATGCTACGGCAGAAATATTAGAACAAAGGCCATCAAGAAATTAAGAATTGCTTCTTCAGAGCAGATTTTAATGCTCTGCAATAAGCAAGGCCTGAGGAAATGCAAAGAACAAGAAGAAAACAAAATATTGAAGAGCTGCTCATTAAGTTAGCACTGTCCATCTTGTGCACTGAATGAGACAGGAATCCCGTGGGAAAAATATCATGTGATCCTGTAATTAAAATCTGTAATAAAATGCATAAGCAGAATGAGGCTGATTTAAAGTTGCACAGGCAATGTAAATACTGAGATTTCCCAATTTCTGAGCACTTAGTTTTGCAATCTTCAGGATTCTTTGGGATGTGTTTGGATGGGGGGGGAGTGATTATTTGCTAGCTGCATCTCTGTTTTCTCCAAGCATCCCTCTGTATCAGGGGTAGAGTGTTATTTTTGCTCTTCATTTTCCTGCTAGCAAGTGTTTACTGAATCACACACAGCATGATCCTTCTCCTGCCTCCTTCCAGGCCAGCCTTGACTCTCCAAAGGTGCTGTACCACCTTCCCTCTGGACGCCACTGCAGGATGGAGCCTGGGACTGCAGTTTCCAGGGATCCCAAACCCCTTCCTCCTGTACCTGTCCCTTGCTGTAGCTGTTAGGTCCCGATCCTGCAAACCTACACTGGCGCTCAGCACCGTGCCAGAGCTCAGGGACACTCCTCCCACACATCCACCACTGAGCATGTGTCTACGTGCTGCAAGGGCCAGGGTCATGCAGTGCCACAAAAGCAACAGACAGGACCTCTCCCTCCCTGGTTCAATTTTGGGATGAGAGTGCGTCATTTGGATACTTGCAACCATTTATCATAAGAAATGCTATGTTTTCAAATGCCCTTTACCTCCCTTTAATTCAGAAAAAAAAATCAGGAAAAAAAATCCCAACCATTTTACATCTTTTTTTATTTCTTTTCCCTTTTTTTCCTCAGGTTACCCCAAGCAGGTCTGGCAAACAATAGCAGCAGAAAAGGTGTGAACTCCCCCTCCCCCCTCTTTCCTTCACCTCAATAAGGTGTTAACTTCAAGGCCTAGTTGGGACCATTTAAACAGCAATATTATTAAGCACAACAGTCTCACAAAAGTCAGAGGGAGGAAGGAACATTTTAACCCCTTCAGAGCTTCACGCACAACAGGTGAGAACATAATACTAGTGCATCTCTTCTCGGCATCCTTCAGAACCCCAGTTCACATGGTACACTGCATGCTTGTGCCTTCCGGCGTTTAGGTAACAGGGCTTTGGCACCTAAATACTATGGATTAATCTGCAGATAGATGTATTCACTGAATTTATGGTGCAGCACCTAAGCCCTTTGCTGGGAGAAACACCCCATAAAAAACATAGTTAGCAGCGACCATTAAAGTACCACTCATGCAAATAATGGAGTGTTTCCCAAGCAGAGCTGTTAGATTGCTTAACGGTAAAATCGGGGTCTCTTTGCACTTCTCCGGCCTGGGCTACATCATTACCTGCCCTGCTCCCTTAATAGAACTTTTCTGCTGGATGAACTGTGATTTTCTTTAGGCATCTAAGTCTTACTGGGTGACACTATGCATCTAAACACAGGTGGCTGCTGGCTGCACCTGAAGAGGTAGCTCATCTTAGGAACATCAATGGGTAGAAATTCCTCCCATGTGTGGAAAAAAGCAACAACACACCCCTCCTAGGTGGACTGTTGGGAGCAGAAATGGAGCTATGAAAGCATCAGTCATCACTGTCTCATTTATAGATGTTGCTTCTTGTGAAGCTGCACTTATACAGGACTCATAAACCTTTCTAATGAGAACCACAGGAGGGGGACAAATGGTCACATTACAGAAATGTGTTCTTGGCTAAAAGTTGTGACCTTCCACCCGTGGATGCCCGTTGACCTGGTGTGATGGGGAGCCTCTGAAGTTCTTAGTCTTTGCTATCCCATCTCAGCGACTTCAGTCTGTAGCTGTCAAGGGTGATTCAGGTGGAAGGGAATTGGTACTATATCAAAAGCCCCCTGCTTTTTTAAAGTCTCAGGCCATCTACGCACTGCATTGGAAGCAAAAAGTAAATAACATTTCCTGGAAATAAGTCTAGCAGCAATACAACACTGCACGGCACAAATGCACGTGCAGGCGCTTCTCACTCTTGGTTCAGTTTTCCCCAGTTTTTCCTGCCTGAATTTTAGCCACTGCTGTTTTTCACCAGCCCCAGCCGAAATGCATCAGAAGGAACATTTGAGGCTTTTCTTGGATAGCAACCTCAACGCGCTGCATACAGCAAGGGGGTGAAACCACAGGGCTGAGCACTGCGATGCATGCATGGCGATGGTGAGCGTCAGTACAAGAATCCGGTATAAATCTAGTGAATGGGAAGATAATATACGTTGGGGCTAGCAGTCTACTTTATTACTTTTTTTTTTTTTTTTTTTGGCAGAAAAATGTGCCTAAACTATCCAGTATAAATATTTGTTTCCAATGTTGTCATGAATTGTACTTTTCCACTGCATGCTAGCAACTCAGAAATACCATCTGATCCTCAAGCAGACACAAAGAAACTATGTTTTGCAGGGGTGGGGAGAGGGGGGGAAGCCCTTGGCATTGCTCTGTAATTTCACCCTTTAAACCCCTCTTTTTTCCTCCCCATCCAAGTTTTCCTTTCCAATCTCATTCAACTAATACACGTCCCTCCTGAGGACAGAGGATTCCTTGCTGGTTCTTGATTAAGAGTTTTTAAGAAGCCGGGAAGGAAGATATTCTTTGAAACTGGATCTACTGTAGGATGGGAGCCAGCACACAGGACACCGTGTCTTTCAGAGAGGGCCACACACAGTGCCACTCCAGTCATATGACTTCTCTGTCACATCCTGAAGCCATTTCCAGCTCGTGTGCGAGTTTGTACTCCCATTTAGAAAAGGATGGGATATATTGGGAACACACATATGGAAACACTTTCAGGGAATCAGTTTCCATGAAATCCATAATAAGCCAAGTGGCTTCAGATGTGGCAGTGTGCCTCAGATTAGCCAAAAAAAAAAAAAAAAAAAAAAAAGAAAAAGAAAGGGGGGGGGGGGGGAAGAGAAAATAAGAGAAGGAAGGACAAACCTACTCTTTCAGCCTTTATTTCAGTTTCAAGGGGAAAAAAAAAGAAAGAAATTAAAAACCACAAATGACTTATGGCTACCAAAATAGGGAGCAAAAAAATGCAACTAATGACAGCACTCCTCCCTCCCCCAAATAACGGCACTGCTATCAGTGCTGCCGCGGCTCCCGGAGAGCCCTGCCAGCACGTCGAGCGCGCGTGGGGCTGCCGGAGCTGTTGCCTTGTCTGCACCGGCACGCGTGGGTCGGGCAGGGCGCCCACCCTCCGATAACGTCTGCAGGCGATTAACAGCATTTCCAAAAAGCGCAGCTTGGTGATAAACTTGTTGGTTAAATAAATCTCCCGAGAAAGGCTGAATTTAGGAGGGGACATCCTCTGGATGTGGTTGACTGTACCCGGGTTGTATTAAAAGCAGGATTTATGGTGGGGATGATGTGTTGGGTGTGGGGCAGTGGTGTCAGGCAGGGGGGTGGGTATCATCTGCCTGGTGTGCTCCGGTGGCCAGGAGCCAAAAGTCACAGGTAACTCCCAGGTGCCCTCAGTGATGGGCACAGTGAGCAGGAGACAGGGAACACCTAGCCCAAGTTCAGCTGATCCCAAACGGCGCAGCAAAGGGCCGGGGCCCACATCAGTCCTGGGCAAGAGGGAAGTGGCCACCTCATCCAAGCTAGCGTGGTGCCGGGATAATTTTTGCATGACTGAGGAAGTGGGAAGAAGATGGAGCAAGTGGCAGGAGTTCAAGCGGGAACCGATGAGATGCTACGTGCATCTCTGTGACAGCTAGCCACGTTTTTATCACGAGAAAATAACCAGGAATTTGGCTGCTAATTGGGGCCGTATACTACAAACCCTACTTTTCCTGACAAACAAATGACTCCACAAATAGTCCCTCTGTTTTCAATAGGGTTATTTGCGGTAGGAGGGACCACCCAACACGAGAGGATCAGGCCCTCCACTCCCTCTCTCTGCAGCTCACTTAAACTTTCCACAGCCAAATCCCAACACAAAAATCCCCACGAATGGTGAAGTTTTTTTTCTCGCTGCTGCTGGAAAAGCCCTGGACAAGAAGCTCTGTGGAAAGGTCTCGTGTGCTATTAATATGATGCTCTCCCTGACTTCCGCCTGCAAAATGGGGATTTGCAATTTGTTTCTCAGGCTGCCTCTCTCCACTTGAGCCCCAGCACAGCTAACTAACTGAAAACTTCTGCATCAAGGAGAAGGTCTCTTTTAAAGTTTTGCTTGGCTTTGCTTTCAAAGAGTTGTCTGTATATTTTAGAATATGTAGAATTTGCCTTTGATTTAAACCTCTCTCTTAACAATAGACAAGAGACGATTTCTCTACTGAGCAATTTAAACAAAAACAAACATATTTTGGTTACCCGGACCTTGTTCACAAAATGCCTTTTCTTTTTTTTTTTTTTTTTCCTTTCCAGAGAAAAATCAAACCCTACAAATTCTGATGCTTCTGGCCAAAAAACCTTAAATTCACAAACGTAGATAGTCCAGTATTTTTTTCCCCTGAACAATATTGTACACAGAGGAAGAAAAAGCACCTTCCAAGCCTCCAGACATCCACAAAACACACACCACCACCCCATCTAAACAATCAAAAACACACTTTTCCCCTCCGAAACAATTTCTCCTTTCAATGGACACTGTCAGCCTCAGTCCCTGTCCATGCCCAGGGCTATGGTGTTGGGTTTTTTTCTCCTCCCTGGTCCGAAGTCCTGTGTCCTTGCAGGCTAAACAGACACACCTCGACCTACCGGGAGGCAGCTGAAAGCAGCCGCTTGTGTTCGGACCAGGAGCTGCGCAGGAGCCCGCAAGAGCAGCCGCTCCAAAGGCGATGAGGGCACTTAGCCCACAGATTGCTTCTGAGTACTGGAGAAACGAGAAGGGAGATACCAGGGAGGCATTTCCATCTTAGGTTAAGGATTTTAGCAGCAGGCAATACAACACTGTTGGAGTGAAAACAGTGGAAAATAACTCACCCAGTGACGGTCAGAGCTCTTTTCCTTACAGTGAGAACACATTTCCCCCAAGTAACACAAACAGTGGTAACATCAGGCCAAGATAAAATTGTCAAACATGCCAGCATGACCCAAGATCCACCAGTCAAAGGAATTTCAGGAGGACTCAGGGTGCGAAGAAGCCCTACAGGAAGCTGAGTGGGGGAACACCGAGCTGACCCACTGTGCCCGTCGCATGGAGCAGAGTGAGAGCAGCTGGGGGACGTCACAACCCACAGCAGTGCAGGAGCAAAGTTGTGGCTCTCGACAAGCCACAGAGCAGGACTGGCCACCATGCAGTGTAGACTGTCCCAAGTCACCACAAGACAGAGAAAACTGCACGCAACCATTGGGCTGTTTTTGCTAGAGCTGCTGCTTTTACATCTAAAAGTCAAAAATACTGACCAGCACAAAGACTACAGAGGCTTCAATCTGTGTGTTTAGGCCCTCAGTGCCCATATAGATACCGAAATGCCATCAAATTCAGCAGGACACAGATAGCTAAACATAGTTGTATAAGCAGGGCTAGAGGCACTGCAACCCTTTTTATATTTGGCATCATGTCACTTCAACAACGTATGATTGTCAATCTCATTTAATAAAAGCAGTGTAAAGCCTTCCATTTTTTTTTTTTTTTCATTCACTTCAGACCTACCCTGAGTTTCTTACTAATTTAAGGCAAACTACTGTAAGGTCAATTTCAACCCATGATATGCTTGTCCATACAGCATCTCCATTCATCTGCTGAGCTGAAGCTTAAACCAGGCCAACTTTGAACACCTCTAAATAAATGCTTCTTCTCCATAGTGTAAAGTCTGAATATGGTTTTTATCCTCCCAGGAAACTGTGATGAGAAAGAGAAACAGACTTTGGTCTGTAATAGCTCACATCATAAACATGCTTTAGGCTGTTTGCCGTATGGCAGCTTAGGCTATACCACTAGCAGCTCAAATCACTATTGATGGTCTAAACTTAAACCCCAAGTTACCACGTACCAGATAAACCACAGTAACAGTCACTTGAATGGCCACAGCCCATGGTAAATGTCAGATACTACAATTCTGTAACAGAGGATTAAGTTAAGGCTCGCCGCCTTGCGCTTGCCGTAGGCTGTAGAAATGCACACTCCTACCAAAGTCTAACTAAGCCCGTAGTTAAGCCAGGATATCCTGACTAGTCTCTGAATTTGCTTTATTTCAAAAGTGAGCTTGGATAACTTCTAACTGGACTGGTAAAAAAGAAATGTGTCATGGAGATATAGCACAGGATAACTGCATATCGGCAAAAAAAGCATATGTTATTGAGAAGTTTAGAAAGCCCACTTATCCATTAAAGCTGTTAAAAAGAGAAATGTGAGGCATTGCTTTCTGGCTTTTGCTACTGATTTGTTTTGTGACTTTGGGCATATAATTTAATTTTCCTGGCTAAATTTTGCTTGCTATAAGAAGGATATTTTAATACTTCGTATTAGCCAAGTGACAAAGGTCAGTAGCATGGTTTGGAAAATACTATGAAATCCTTCATTGGAAGATGTTGTAAAGTTACAAAGCTTAAAGGGAAAACCACTAGACATTTTTTATAAGCTCTTCAACAGGTGAAGACACAGAAAATGTCGAAGTCAGACAGAATAAAGCGAACGTGGCTTAAAAGAAAACTTTCATATGCAATCCCAATATCTGAAATAACGAAGAGGAGTACAAAGTCAGCCTAAATTATCGCCTTCATTTGTCTTCATCTGCTTGAGGAAGCAACAGCTAGAATTGCTTTCAACTAAGCGCCCCTCCAGCGCATCTGCAGAGCAGACCAGTGAGAGCAGAAGCTGGCCCGGCTGAGGACCAGGCACCGTGCTCCAGCTCCACTGCGGCTGGAATGGTTTCCTCCACGGGCAAGGAGCCTGTCCTCAAAACAGCTCCAAACCAGTCTGGCCCACCTACGTGGGCCAGGCCAAACTAGGAACTGGTTGGGTTTGGACTACCCTTAAACCCAGCTTCCTATCTAATTTTGGAATCTAATACGATGGCTCCTAATTAGGCTCCAGCGATACTTAGATCCTCCCCCACGCTCCTTTTCACCCATTAAAAAAAACAACATGGGTTGGCTTTTAGCAGGAATCAAAATGAAAGCAAAAACAAAAAATCCCTTTAGAGGGAGATATTTGAGAGAGGAAGAGGGAAGAAAGGGGGAAGAGAGATGCCTTTTTCCCATTGCCAGGATTCCTCTGTGGCTCCTCTGGCCATGCCAGCATCCACATCACAGTTCCCGGGGACTTCCTCTGAGGAGCTTCTGTGAGATGCCTCTTCCAATGAGCCATTTCATCTCAGGGTTATGTTGCAGAGATTTTGGGTCAGCAGCTCTCCTGGTGTTTTTGAGGCACTGGCTTCCCTTCCTAGTTGGTAAGACAGTCACTTTTGCAGAAGGTCTAATTTTCAGTTCTCAATCCCTAGCCCAGATCCCAGCCTTTGCAACCTGTGCCCCAGAGGCTATCCAAACGTTTATGCTCTTTCTCACACAGGTTTCTACTCTTCATCTTCCCACCGTCAATGCTGACAAACCCTACACAGCTCTAGGTCTGTTCACCATGCTGCAGCGATGACTCCCACTTTATGCCCAGCAGTCTCATTCAGAATCCCAGGGATATTTTGAATGTGTTCATACAGCTCTCATCGCTTCTCAAACATGTATTCATGTATCCTTTTATAACATTAGCTTTGGCTTCCTTTGGTTTTATTTTCTAAAAATCTTTTAACTTTACTGAAATATCTGCTTCAACCTTAATCAAGTTTTTTGGCTGGGATCTTTCCTTCTTTGGGACATGGTTTTGGTTTTGTTTTCAGTGGCAGCAATACACATGACTAGTTGGCTACACTTAACAGGAACGACCTGCAGACGTTTGACCCTGTTTCCGCACAGGGGGCACAGATCCTATGATCTCATGAAGTCCCTGTCAGTTCTGTATGACTACAACACTACAGACCTATAGGAAACAGAAAAGTTGATCTAGTGGCTCCTCTGTTCCCACCTACCAAAGGGTAAGAAGATTCACAGAGCCCTATCAACAGCTACTAAATGGAATCATCCCGATATAAACCTCCAGTTTTGGAAACCCCCTACAGCTTGGGAATATATATATATACTGGTCTTGCACTCCAGGGGAACTGAGCAAACACTTTTGGCCATGCTGAGAAGGTGATGGGTCCCACTGGACATTTGGTCTAACCTGGTGGGGCTAATATGCCCCACTCAGCTTTTCCAACGCTGATACTGACAAACAGTGCTTGCCTCTTATTGCAGGCTGTAATGAGCAGCTTTGTGCTTTCTTTCCTGCTGCCCCTGAAGCCTGGGAGGAGGTGAAGAGCCACCAAGTTATTTCAATACCCTCCTTCAAACATCATTCTTGCACCTCCTTTTGAGCTACTACCACCTGGCTCTAGTGAGGATGCAGCCAGAGCTATCACCTCGCTGGCTCTCTTCATCTTTCCTCAGTTCCCTCTTGTATTCTGTTGTACAGCTTGTAACCAGTTGTACTGCATGTAAGAGTGCAAATTAATAGAGGACAGGGCTGACCTCTTCCCCCTCCCCCCTTCTTTAATTGTATAGTCCTTAGCACAATGGGATCGGACTTCCAGATGCTACTGCAGTATGAACAGTATTAGCAGCTGCTGCCTATCGCACGGTCAGCCGTGATTCCAGCAAAGGCCCATTAGCTGTTCACAAATACAACCATGACTTTGATCACTGAACCACATCACCTGCAGCAGCCAAACTTGGGTGCTGCAGCTAAAGTCAAAACCTCATGTGAAATCTTAGCAAAGGGACTGGCAAGGGGACTGATCTCCAGCTCATGGAAATCTTTCTATCCCATGTTTAGCTTTCAACAAAACCCAGAACATAGTTTCAGCACAGAATTAAATACAGCAAGCTGTGTTTTTACAGACATCTATCACCTAAAGATGATGTGCCTTAGAGACTCAGTCTTGTACCTGTGCTGCAATCCTGCTTTCCAAGCAAGCCCATTGCACAGCCTGATTTTATATAAACTAAAACAAGGGGGACATGCCTTTAGCTGACGGTTTCATAATATTCTGCCAGTCCTAGACAGTGCTTGTTTAATAGAAAAGGTCATAAAAAAGCACTGATGCCTATGGATCAGACAGTGACAGCCCAGTTAACCATTAAAAATACAGAATGGAAATGATGCATCTGGCATCACTAGAGCTTGTGTAGGGACTTTTCATCTCAGCTAAATGAAAGAGGCTTTGTGGGTACCACTCCTAATCCAAGCATACCACCTTCCACTTCTCACTGCCAGAGAAATGTGATATTAAGAGGCAGAACGATAGAATGATAACGTGACATGCCCTACCCATCCATTTTGCTTTCAGAATCGATCCTTGTTTTAAATCCTCTGAGCTATTTTTCTCTGCTGGTGCTCTCCTTCTCTCAGCGTGGTTGCTCCTCTTTCTCACAAGAACCCAAGGCAGCTTTCTCCAGCTGCCTACACTCAGCACTTGCGTATTACAAAATAACATGTTAGGGCAAACATTCATGGCTAGCATAGGATGAAAGGTCAAGTGGGTGGTTAGAGAGACCTTTGGGAAAAATGACCGGGAAGCTTGGAGGTGACATAGCCCAGACAGGGCTGAAGACGCAGCACACCGACTCCTCTCCTCCTTTAAACCACAACCACCTTTAAAACACCACATACCCCCCCCTGCATTTAGTGTCTGATACCTTTTTTGGCCAGAACTAAACTTCTTCACACAATGAGAGCATTGCCTGGTCCAAGTAATTCCAAGAGTTTAACGCAGTTTCAACTCTCTTTGCAAATTTTCCCATGGAATAATTATGAACGTGGAGAGCAAATAGTCTGCTCTGTCTGGGTGACACGCTACCCAACAGGGCCACAGGCTGAGCTCTGATCCGCAGGCTTCTCTTCGTTTTTGACAGTTCAAATGCTAGCTAAACCTGGAGGAAAAAGCCGCCATGACTACAGCAGTGTTTCTTAAAATGAAAGGCTGAACACTGTATGGCAACTAGGGGAGAACATGTATCTTGTTGTCCTATTCCTGTATCACCATCTACGGTAGTGGATGAGGAATTAAATTCATTTTGTTAGAAAAAATGGGAGGGACTTTACAATTGGGCAAATATAAAAGCAGAAAAATTCCTAAAGGAATTGCAGAAGTCCAGGAAGTCAGTGAAAAATGCTTTCTTACTGCGTTTTTTCAGGTGGGTTGGAAAAGTAGAGTTTCACTAGTAGTTCAACCAAAAATAACTCCTTTTCACCGGATACCGTAGGAGTTTGGATGATTAGGGAAGGGAACTTCCACTATTTGATAGATCATACTGAACCCACAGCAAAATTAAAAGACCAAAATACTTCTGCACAGTGCCTCTCCAGCCTCCTTGCAAGTCAAACCAGTTCTGCATCCCACAACTTCCAGTCCCCTGTGGCTTCTGCCATCTCCCCGAGACCCACCACAGCAACCTCCTTCCTTACCCACCTCCTTGTTGTATCTGTCACCGCCACAGGAACCTCAGAAATAAAAATCAGTGCTGCAATCTGGCAGACAAAGTTATAGCAAGTTCAAATGACTGGAAACTAAAGTTAGACAAATTCAGACTAGTAATAAGACACACATTTCCAAAGCGAGCTTAATTAGTGTCTGTAACCAAAGGTTGTGGTGGATCTTGCTTCCCTGGAAATTTTTAAATGAAGACAAACTGAGTTTTTGTGTTGGTTTTTGGTGGGATTTTTTTTTCCCTCGAAGGTTATCCTCAAGTTCAAATGAGACATAACTTGGGGTAATCTTACAGCTGGGTCAAAGCAGATGATCACATGAGCTTCACTGTATTAATAACCTATGAATCTACCTATGAATTTGTGTATCTGTGGAAAGCTGCTTATATGAAATTATTCTTCCCTAAGCCTTATAGATGAAACTCCACCATTGCTAAAAATGCTTGGACTCCACAAAATCTCCTCGGACACCGAAGCAGCATTGAGCGCAGCATGGGTGCAGGGTCAGGTTCCCCCCCAGGGGACCCTGCACCGCCCACACACTGCTCTTGCGGACATGGGGAACCTGTCCCAAGTTCAGGAAGGCACCTCCAGCTTTGATCCCTTCCCTCACTCTTTTGAGTCAGTCTGAAAGCAAATATTAAGAGATTTCCAGATTAGTGTCCCCAAATACCCTCCCTTTATGCATATGAAATAGTTGCGTCTTTCTTAATAACATCCTTTATGAGCTAGATGAAGGTGCGCACCTTCACTTTATCTCATTCATCTTCCTCTCCTTTGCTGCCTATGTTTTTTTCTTTTGTACAACCACAGAAAGCCTGAACTTCTTGCACAGCTCTTACTTTCTCTTTTGGTCACCAGCATCAACAATATCAATGCTTTTTTAAATCTGACAGCCAAGCTGGCATGACACCAGATCCTCTTCTGCTAAAACATCCATCAAGAGGGGAAAAGATTTGGACACTTGCAAAATGGGACCAAACAGCCGTTACTAAACCACTTCAGAAAGGTGTTGTGAAGCTCTGCTAGGCTCTAACACTCCCTTCCTGACCAAATTCAGCATGGTCAAATTCTGCATGGCCAGAAATGCAAGGAAATTCCACCGTAAGTCAAGGCAGCTCCAGCTATTTCTGCTAGCAGCAGGTTTTGCTTCTTGAATTGTGTTTTTTAGTGTAAGATTTGCAGAACTGGGACTTTAGAACTGTACAGCTCCTGGAGGGCATAAGATACTTTTCTACCTATCTTGTACCAAACACAGGCACAGTCTAAGAAGGATCAAAGTCTCCCGCATTTTACGGGACCATTTCGTAAATTCAGCTTGTGCAATTAATCAAACCAAATTCGGTGCAACAGACACTCAAGAGCCACAGAGACTTAAGGGCACAACAAGTGATCCTAATCACCCTGTATGTACCAGAGAGCTTCACGTATGGAGTTAGATTCCCTCTTCGTATCAAGACACACGTAGTCCTACATCAGCAACCACCACTGGCTCCATCCTAGGTAGAAAATCAACAGTGATTCCATCAAGGGAATCAAGACATCATCATACACCTTTATACAGGGATGAAACAAAGAGCTTGCACCCACAGCCTTCCTGTTAGGAGCTTATTGACTTTATTGGGAGCACACATCTAGGTAGTGACTCAGGATCTGGCCCTTTGAAAGTATGGAATCAAGCACCCGGTTGCCCCATTAACAATTAGCATTCTGTTTACAAAACCCAGCAGAGTCAGTAAGAATAATCATTACAAAACATGCTCAGACTGTGATTCCGGTTTAAGTTAATATAATTTTAATGAGTTCTTCAGAAAAGGCCTGGCACTTATGGAAAATTTCCTTAATTAATATCAGACCCTAAATTAGTAATAAAAAAAAGCCCTGAATATCATTTGGTCTCAAGCTGGAACTAAAGTATGTTTTGGCATCATTACTAACTGTTAGCAGCAAGCTCTGGAAACAGATGCAAATCTTGATATGTGTCCTAAATATAAAACACATTGCAAAAAAAAAAAAGCTCAGATAAAAATATATCTATACATCCACATATATTTGAGTGTGCTATTTCCTGCCTGTATCAGCAACAAATTTATTCCATTTAAAAACATTCCACTTGCTTCTTTTCAGTATTTTTTAAATCCTTTATTTCAGGAATAAAACTCTTTCACTCTGCCTTCATTTTTCCTGTTTATTTCCTCTCTCAACAGCCGTTTTAAGTAAACAAAAAGGGCTTAAAGAAACGCATTATAATATTCAAACATCTGAAAATCAGCCCACTTGTTTTACCACCTAAATACGGGTATAGGTGCCTAATTTGAGGCCACCCACGCTAGAAAAATTTGGCCTTAGTCCTTGAGGTAAGGATCATGCAACGCATCTTCTGGACAGTTACTCCAATGAGAGATTCTGCCCAGCAGAGAGGCTGCCACTGAAACCCCACAGATGAGTGCCAAGGTGCTGAGATTCCCAGGTGACACCAAGTGGGCAGGAGACTAAAAATGGAAAACCTGCGGTAAACAAAATAAATAGAACCACTGAAAAATAATGAAAAAGAGGGGGGAAAAAACCCAAAAAAACTGAGTTACAAGTTTAAGGAGGGTAGCAAAATGAGTGGGTTGTTTCTGAACACCCAAGCTCCCCCAAGTTCTTTACTTTGCCTTAACTCAGTGTCACCTCGTAGGGAAAGCATTGAAAATTAGCTAGGAGAAATGGAGACAGAGACATCCTTGAGTCTCTCTGCTTCCACTTTAAAAAAAAAAAAAAAAAAAAAGAAGACAGAGTGAAAATTGTTATAGTCACCAAGAAAAACATCACAGCATAGCAAGCGCACCAGAAACAGAGCTGGTTTCTTGGGTTTGCCAAAAGCCTGAGACAATATTGCTGAAGCCTGAACTGCTCATTCATTTCAGGAGCTGCTACCACCACGGCCATTGCTGGTGATAGCCGTGGTATTAACTGTTTCCCTATTTCCCAGAGCTCATAAAGAGGAAAAGAACTGTATTTTGGAGGCAGCACTAATGCCTAATTTTATTAAGGGTCCCATCCTGAAATGTGTTTATTACCCACAATATTTAATGAAGTTAGTAGGAATTGAGAGGTGCAAGAATAGCTACTTCACGTGATGGCAGTTTTTACTTAGGGGCTGTAAAGTTTTCTGAGCTCCTTAGAAGAAAATAAACGACTTTTCTTTCTTAAAGTTAGTATTTTTCAAAGACTGAATCCCCCTCAAAAGGGAAAAATCTTATTATAAAGATTATGTGTGTATGTGACATTAAGCAAAATCCAAGGTAATTCACATTCAGGGTTTGAAAACCAAGATGACAACCAGTGCAGGACCTCAAGAAAAAACAGCCCATCACTGTGAGCAGCTTTCTCATTAACATACAAACACTAAATCCAGAGGTTCAGCTGGAGCTGCTTCCATTATACGTGGGGGGGTTATTTTAAGATCTGTAGGCTTAAAAGAATGAACCTTAGATTGTGTAAAGGAACAGCATTGTCACTGATTAGGGCATGGCTGGCATTTGCAGGGTTGCATTTACACTTGCCAGCCCCCAGTGACCTGGGAGAACAGGAATGTTTTTTAAATTCAACATCTGGTGAAGGTTCAGGATGGTCCAAAATGCTGCAGTGATATCTACAGACAAATTAATGGGAAAGCCTGGCTACACTCAAACTAGCAAACAGCCCCAGAGTCAGGGCCCATTCTCTGGTTTTAAATCCAGCCAGGATGGTGTGGTCACAGCTGTAATATTAAATCCTTTTAGCCTCCACAATGGAGTGGCTGCCTCCGAGCTGCCCATAGGAGTATGTTCGGGACTCTGCTCCTTTCCAAACCACAGCTGGGACCTGTTTGTGACTGTGCTGGCCAACCCCACTCAAAACCAACCTCGCTGACAATTTAACAGTACTGTTATTTAAAAGCCCAGACCCTATCGCTCTGTAATTTATTGGTAAAGGTACTACTTTCTGGCCATTTTAGTTCAGATGGATGGGTCTGCAACCTTCTTCTGTTTAAAGGCTGAGCCCAGTATGTTCATCGTCTATCTTAGTGTGTCCCTCATCTGTCTCAGCATGTCGCTATTCAATGACAAAGTAACTACAAAGACAGAAAAATCCACCCTACACACTGCAGGGACCCCAGCGTGTGGGACGAGAGTTTGGGCATGGCGGCATGAGGCCAGAATCCCCAGGTGACAACTATTTGCAAAGAGTGCAAGCCCAGGGCTGCAAAAGGTAGGTTTGGTGATTTGTCCTGTTATTTAGATTCAGTTTTAATTTTCTCCTTTGTCATGTAGGCATTTGTCAAACACAGTTGTGTAGGACAGGCTCTTCCACAGCCAGCACTGAACATGTTCATGTTACACTTGCAGGACAGGTCCTCCAGCATCTTAAGACCTTGACCCTGCAAGTCTGTCTCAAAGGTGAAGCAAAAAGCAAGAGACTAGCACTTAGGCAGAAGGGTGAGGAGGTGTAGGAAAAGTGCAGGGGAAGAAGTCTCCCCACCTCCCATCTCAGTATTTTCAACAAAATTAAATTCAAGCTTAAACCCTGCAATCACAGAGCAAGCAGAGGTCAGGGTGAGGCAGATCATGGCAGGGTTAAGCCAGGACTGAAGCGTAACAAGGCTGTGATACAGATATGTTTATGGGGCAGTTAAATCGTCTCTTAAATCACCCCACCAAAGGCAGACTATCAGATCAGGCGTGCCTGTACCTGAACTGTTCACCTAGGCTCGCTTTAGAGCCCCCGGAGAAAAACAGGCTCTTCCAAGGCACTGCCAGGGACCAGTATGGCTCATCTGCAGACTGGTCAAGTCCTGCAAATGCTAGTTTGTCCCCACTGACTCAAAAGGGAGCTGGGGGTGACTGTCACGGTTACGGATGTCTACCCTGGGGACATCTAATACCCATTCCTCCTTCACCTGCTGCGGAGCAGCTCTCTTGTGACTGCAGGAACAACTTGACCTGTACTCCCTGCTCCAAACCGTGCATGTGCTGAGGACTTGCTGGATCAGTCCCAAAGATTTATGTAAAATGGCTGTGATGTGTATTTATATGAATCATATACATTAATTACATAATAGACACTCATGCTCCCCGTCCCACATGCACTTTGGTTATGCACAGGGCACAAAGGCTGAGTGCATTCACTATGAATCATGCAATAAGACTATGTCCCTCAGGCAAAACTCTCTCTAAAATGACCATGTTCATATATTCCCATGGTTTCCACTACAATATTATTTAATTAAGAATATTAATCTGCTAGGCCACCAACTTTCACTGTCTTCTGGGGAAGTCTGAGCAGACAGATATTTTAATAAAATATGGGGAATCCTGCTCTCTTTGTGACTGAGTTGGTGCAATAAGGTAAGTCAATTGCATGGCCTCGTGGGCTTGTTTTTTATTTCTTCTTGATACGAACATGAGACACACACCAGAAAGATCACTGGTTCAAAAGTTGCATGAGTGATGCCAGATAGTCTTTTTTTGCTTTGCTTTTCAGCTACTGATGTTGAATACTGCCCTAATACATGCGGCATGTCATTAATTAGTTGTATGACACTGCAAAACCAGCAAAATCCCCATTTGCAGAATAAAAGATGAATACTTGAAGTTCGACAGCTCTGGGTGCTCATTTGCACGTGCCTGCAGCATGCATGCAAACATTTCAGTTGTGCAAAAGAAATCAGTCTAGACGCTGACACGACCAGTTCAGCTACATTGCAGCTGCCCGCCAGAGTCACTCCGCAGGGTTGCAGCCTGCTGCCCTTTTCCCCTCTCCCATGGGACAGAGAACCGCATGAACTGCTATGGCAGTCCCTCATCACCTCCTGTCCTACAGCCCCAAACTCTTTTGATGGTCAGCTTAATCTGGGAGTGAAACACAGGTGACCTCATCATCAAGAGATATACGCATCCCTGGACGGGGAGGAACACCACCGGTTTGGCCATGGGATGGATGTGCTACTGGTCATGGAAGTACCATCAAAAATAGCTCTTGAGGGCTGCCACTGACAGTACCACCAGGAACCACTCTTTTGAAGGGCACATTGCTTTATTAGATGGTATATTTTCAATGTGTGGGTGAGCGCAGATTAAGCAGTTGTCTGGGCAGAGCCACGGAGGCCTGTGAAAAGGCTGAGTGATGTGAAATTGTGGCAGGTAGGAAGTCCTGTGCCTGTAGGTGTGACATCCAAGGCCTAAGGGGGAAGTTTTACCCATTTTTCCTCCTGCATGATGTTAAGCAACAGGCAGTAAATATGGCATTCATTAAAATTGCCTTGTATACTTTTAACAGGCTTGATAATCAGATTTCTGCCACTGTATCGGAAAGCAAAGTTTGTTTTTATTCGAGGCCTTGTAAAACTCTAATTTCTCCCTCATGCACTGGAGGTGCCTAAAGTTTTCTAATGTTTTTAGTGTTAGCAGTCATTTTTTCCCCCCATCAAAGCTCTGTTCTCTGAAAGATGTATCAAGTAACTGAGTGGAGATTTGCATTTCTCCATGTGTGAGGGATGGACTGGTTGCTGTAAGGGGCAGCTTTAAACTTGCATTTCTCCCTCTACTTCATAACAAAAGAGGTTGGATCCTGCCCCTCCCTCCCTGTGGCCCTGGTAGGTAGAAACACTTGAGAGGAACCCAAATTCCAACGTGCCTCCTTGCAGCCTGAGCATCCACTCTCATCCTCCAGCCAGGAACACCGCTCTGTATTTCTGAACATCAGCAAACACTGCAGACAACCTCTAGCAGCTGTAGAAGATCAAAGTCCCCTTTTCAACCTCGAATCTAACTAGAAGCAAGATCCCCATGCTGGTGAAAGGTAAGAGCATTGCAAAGGCATCAGTCAAGCCCCCAAAAAATGAAGGACAAGAAGTGGGAAGGCAACCGACTGTAGAGTACAACAGAAAAGTTCAGTCCGCGGCCACATAATGTGTGCATCCAGGTCTTTTAGTCATTCTGCCTGCGCCCACACGCCAGGCGCTCACGTCTGAATACACACAGACAAGCAAGGGCTGCAGGGCAAGTATGCCACGGTACAGCTGCTGAGGTCCCAGCCGAGCCTCTCCTGGAGGTATTGCTGGGGGCACAATTGCAAAAATAACCCATTCGACATCATAGACCATCAGGAGGCTCTGACTCAAAGGGAACCTGTTTCGGGCCAAACAAAGCATTTCCTCAGCATCAAGCTGATCAAGTTTTTTTTTGAACCAAGTCAGCGCATTGCACAGACAGCCCGCAGGAACCTGTTCTACCACCCTCAAACCCTTGGCCCACATGGAGATATTCAGCATCTCTAAGAAAGCAGAGTGCACTAGGACTGGAGAGGTTTTTGCAGCTGTTTCTTTGAGAAACAAAGCTTCCCTCCTCCAGGAGGAAAGAAATCAAGGAGTCTACGCTAATCAAATCCTACACGCCTGCTGGATGAATTTCAGCTTGTCAATGTTGCAGCTCAGTGGAGTGATCAACATTTCCAGCACTACGAGCTTGGTGGAAGGGGAAAACACGACAGCAAGAAATTCACCTGGCTGCAAGTCAAACAGGTGTATGGCAGCAGCATCCAAGATTATAATAATATCTTGCAAACATGCAAAAATAGATGTAATAAGACTGATTCTTTGGTTTTCATTAATGAATCATAAAGGCTTTCTTTACATTACACATGCTTTTTTGGCATACGCTGCTAATATTTCCACACTTGCAAGGCTGGAGTTTTAATACTGAGCCTCCCTCCCCTAAGGTTCCTCATTTTTGGCAAGATATACAAGGTGACTGTGTGCCATGACAGGCTCCATTTTACTTTGGGGCAATCAGATTACTTCACACAGATGGTTTTATCGCTGAGACCATTAGAGATTAATTGCCAGTATGTAAATGTACATTTGTTTGATAAAAAAAAAAAGTCTCAGTTCCTCACTGCTGTCTGTCTATGTTCCTAAATGTATTTATTTCCTTTCTCCTGCATCATCCCAAAGCACAATTTGTCCAATCTTTACCTAAAGTGACTCAGCTAGTTTTTGATAGGCATCTTAAGTACACATTAACTAAGGAAACAGGCTTTCTTGAGCTACTGGATTGAAAAGCTGGGGAATGAACCTTAGCCTTAACTATGGAAGAAATAAAGGCATTTATCTGTCAGGACGCCTAACATCACACACACCACAAAGTAAAGCACCAAAACATAGAGAATATCACAATTACTTTAAAACATGCATGTAAACATCCTCTTGTGGGGAAAAAAAAAAAAGGAGATAATTTGTTCATAGAATCAGGTTCACAATGTAAAAATAGTCTGATCTGGAATGGACTTAGAGACATTCAAATGATACATGTTCAGAGCAAAACAGCAGCTCTTCCATTTCAAAAAAAAAAAAAAAAAAGGGACTTTGACCCCCACCCACCATGCAGTAACCCTGTTATCACTGACTGAGCTTTGCTCTTCTCATCAAGGTTTGTCTGAGGCCACGGCAGCCTCTGCCAGTCCTGTTCCTATCTGCATAATTGTTTTAGGCAAAACAGAGTCTTTACCTGAGAGGCGTCTGGGCACATCGGTAATGGCTGGAAGTCCTGTGCCTCGAGTGGAGGACAGGGGTGTTGTGGAGTGAATGGACGGTGAAGTCATCTGGCTCAAGTAGGATGGGTAAGATTGGTCATAGGACCATGGCGGGGATGACTGCGCCTGCCTGGGGTCTAGGGAAAAAAAAAAAAAAAAAAAGAGAGAGAAATTTTTTTTTAAAGGAAGAAAAATTTTAGGGCATCAACAGCCTAATGGAAAGAGGTGGGGTTACTGAACATACACACAGCAGCATTATAAGGAATGAGAATGTAATGAGACACAACCTGCTCCTCTAGGACTCAACCCCTTCAAGCCTCACTCTGCGCTTTTCCCTCCCCGTAACAATTTTGGGGGGAAATGAATAGAGCAGTGAGCAGAGTTTTAAAAGATATAGCAGCTGTGCTGCAAATTCCTGCTGTCTGCTGCCCAGGTCTAACAGTGTGTTATACCAAGACTCGCCAGTCCTCTAGATAAGCAGACAGAACAAGAACAAGACCCAAGTCAGCTTGGGAAGTGGACTTCAGAGGTGGGGAGACTCTGCCGTTATCGCTTGACAAGCCTGTCAAGTTGTTCTCCGGTTCAAATACTACGCAATAGTATTTCCAGTGCTGAAAATACTATCCAAGAAGGAAAATGTCATGAATCTTATCAGCATCCATCCAAAAATGCCATATTTGGATGCTGGCCCAATTACCTACAGTCACCTCAATTACAACAACATGAAACCAAATGGTTTGTGGTTGCTATCGCAAGGTAATGATGCCTTTTGATGTACTTGGAACAGCTCACTATGGAGGAAAGGATTTTAAGGATAAATACAATTTATTTTTTGCTGAAGCACCGGTGGATTGCACTGAGTGAGAGAGAGGGAGACCTAGTTTTATTCACTGGTGTTTGGATTTATAAACTATTTGCTCTCTCAGTTAATATCTGGTGATAAACATAGAGCAAATGCCTCATAAATTATTATTTTTACTTCTTTACATCAATAAAACCAAAGCACTTCCAACCCCAAAGTTGGTTTTGGGCACTGCATGATAAACAGAAAACTGTCTTTGAACTGGCTCATAGAAATTGTAGCACATCCCTCCAAATCCCCCCAGTATTTTCAGCGAAGCCCATCAGGTCCACTCCATTTGGAGAACCTGCTATATCAGAACACGTTAAGGCCCTTCTTTGTAGACGGCAACGTGATAGCCACATGGCATAAGCAAACGCACTTTTTCAGGAAATTCAGCCTTTTTTTTTTTCATTTTTTTAATGCCTTTCCCTGCTCTTCCACACAGCCAAACCTTGTAGTTTCAGCTATTCCTTGTTTATTTTTTCTGTTCAGACACGATTTGTTTGAAGAGATGTCTGGAAAGCAGATACTTCCTCGAAGCAAAATAGCTATATAGATATATAACCCCCCCCCCTACCCGTCCCCAAGTTTCCAATTTAATTTTAAGAGGATTTTCCTGTAGTTTTCCATTTATATTAGAGCTGAGTAATATAAATGGTTAACATAAACTCGTCAGAAATCCAAAGGACACTTGATCATTAAATGTAATGAACTTTGTTTTAACAGTTTCAAGGCTAAGGCTGTATAGATTGGCACAGGTTCAAATCTGACTGACTGCTTGTTGTTATATCTGATATCGACATATTTCTCTGCCTCATTCCCCTACTCTAATTCACCATACAGTCAATGGTAAATGATCTTCAACTGGGAACGGAAAGCCTAGGCTTACTGGGAAAACAATCTTAAAATTAATGATGTGTCAGGAGCACAATCTCAAATCCAAGCTCCTTCAAACTCCAAAAGCTTTTCAATCTCTGCTTCCAAATCCAAAACAGAGTGCCATAAAGTTTTGGGTTTTGGTCAGTTTCAATGATGGAAGGAAATTATACAGCAGGTAAAGGCCTGGGGGGGAAAAATTGTGGTGGAGGATGTTTTTACAGGATTTTGGTCTAAGATGGTGAAAGCCTTAGGAAAGGAGCTGCCTTCTGGAGGTTCATGCCACTTCTGGTAGTGCAATCCTCACAGCACAAGAAGATCTTAAGCATCTCAGGCACCCTCACCACTTTGAACACCCATGCTAGACTTGGGTCTACACCTAACATCCTTAATCCAACCACCATGAATGCCTACGTGGACACAAGAAGGATGCATGGAAAAAAGTGGTCTTTCAAAGGTTTGTGTGGTCTTTCAAAACAGTATCAAATACTGTGCTGTCCGAGGCAGAATATGGAGCTCAATGGACCATCAGTTGACCTGAAAACATATCATATATTCTCATGACATCTGACTTAGATTTATACATGCCTTAGGTTTATACATGGCTTAGATTTATACATAGCTCATTTCAACTTCAGAGCCACAATATCACATTTCTTTTTTAGATGTATAAATTTGATTTCAGCTCTCCATGAGTCCAACACTGTAAGATTTTAAATCGCAAAGTATGTCAGAGAATGAAGAAAAAGAGGATGGACTGTTAGTGAAGACACTGTGCTGTGTCTTAACTGCTTCTGGTCCTGAAGCAGATCTCCTGTTTGACTTGGGTAACTCATCCAACCTCCATTTGATGCAATTCCTACCTAAATTTAAGGACAATAATGATGAATTGCATATTTTGTTGGTCATTATTTTAAGGTGCAGGCACTCTCCAAGTACCTCACTCACAAAATGAGGTGCTTTTCTTGGCTGGAAGTTTTCAACCCAGATATTGAGGTGCAGACTTCAGCCTCTCTGAAACTAGAGTATGAGCAACTTAGCTCCAGGGAAATGAGATTATGTCTTCTCAGGGAATAGGAAATAAGAAAGAGGAAAATCCTCAACCAAATCGAACATCAGAGCTCAGTGACTGAGAAGAAGGTCACAGTACTCCAGGCTGGAGGGTTACTGTGAATCCTCTACACCAAGACATGGCTAAGGTCATGGTCGAGGCAGGGTGGGGATTTTGTCCTGGGGCTGACTGACTTCCAGTTATCTTTGCCCCTTAGGAAACTAGAAAGCGAAGATACAAGTTGCACCAGAGTAAATGCCCTAAAACCAGCCTCTGCTGACTGGTTAGCAGCCATGGTTTGCATGGACATGACAGGAGCAGCCAAACGCCCTGGCCTTGCCAAGTCAAATGTGACCTGCTAGCCCACAGGATAAACGTCACTGCTCGGCCATGTTGCCCAACCCCCAGAGCAAAATGTTGTGAGGCAGAGTGCAAAACTGCCCTGTGTAGTCCTTGAAGGCAGACCTGCATCTGGGTCTCACATGGCATCTTTTAGTCCCACCAGCAGATGTTCCTTGCAACACTGCAGCAGCAGAGACAGCTGAGGCCCAACCTGCCCACCTCTTCTGGTCCGACACGCCACCACATCAAACCTCCTGGGGGGAAGGAGGATGCAGGGGCACCAAGTGGATCTGCCAGCTGTCAGAACAGCACTTCCAGGGCAGATCCGCACAGATGCTTCTGAGGGAGACACAATGATGTCCTTAGGAGGGTCACCTCCTCCTTGCTCAGGCACAGAAGGGGTGGAATGACTACTTAGCATATACCAGCAGGGAAGGAGCTACAAGCAGATTTTTGAACAGTTTTCCTTGACCTCCTACACCAGAGACCAGCTTTCCCGTTCGCTCCAGCTGGCAGGCTTGTGCATGTCTGCTGGGTCCCTGCAGATCACGGGCTTTGCGCCATCACCCGAAGCACCATGTGCTCTGCAGGCACAGATCATCTTCCCAATTATGAAAAGCCCAGAACTGATGAGAAACCTTACAACCTCTAAGGCAGACTGAATGTGGATTCCTTCCTAAAGGAATCCCTCTAAAGCAAGGGAAAACACTAATATAAAAGTACCGTGGATGGCTCAGGAGAAAGCCCCCTGTCTTCCTGTATGGCAACCACTGGGAAGGGGTAGCAGAGCCTTCGACAACAGCAAAGGAGGCAGAGGGCCACTTTGAGTTGGCATTTGCACTTCAAAATTTTGGAGTGATTGCTAAGAGCAGTCCTCCTTTTGTAAACATTTCTGTTATGCCTGCGTGGGTGTGAAGGAAAGTGCAGCTTTCAGCATACTCCTTCACAACAGGGCATATCGTGTGTATGCTAAGAAAGCCTGGGCATAGCTCAGCTGAAACAAATCAGCAGGGCGAGGTCTAAACTAATGCACAAACAGCTGCATCCTGTTTGCCCTTCCAGGTAAACCTTGCCAAAGCAGGAAATATTGAGTATTGCAAATTATTTTGTGTCTAATTTTTACTGCCACATTTATAGCCAGTGGGAGATGTACACTGTTCTTGACCCTTGTGGTCTGTGACTGACTGCATCAATGGACAAAGGACATTGATGCTTAATGGACAACAAGCAGTTTTAAAAATCAGTCTAAGACTGGATGCACTGTATAAAAACTGGAAGAAAAAAAAAGGATAAAGAATGAATAAAAACCCCAGTGACCCATTCTCCCACTGATGACATTGGCTCTCCAGCAACATGACTTCTCTTCCTTCAACAGAAATATTCCGAAGTGTCAATGCAGAGAAGAAAAAAATAATGTAAATAGCCTTGAAGAATAAGTTTCTCCATTGCTTTTGCACTAGATTATGAAGCACACAGATTTATTATAGGAAAAAAACCACAACAATCTTCCAAGTTGAGTTACATGATCAGAGCATGATCACAAGCTCGCAGCTCCTTGGCACGCCATGATAGCACCCCAACATCACGTGCCTGCACGTACTTTGCAAAATCACTCTCATTTAAATCTAGCCATCAGCTCTAGCACTGACTGCTGCTGATTGTATTAGTGCTGCTGCTGCTATTAAAATACAAGCTGTCTGGAGCTATCTTGGGTAAACACTTAAAGCAAATGTCCTCACTTCTGATCTTAACAAAGCCAAGACAACTTTCTGCATGAATAACCTAGCGATTATAACACATACACCACCACCATCACCCTGGCCTCAGCAAAACAACAACAAAACACAGCCTCCTTCTCTATTTCTTAGGCATCTTTAAAAAGCCAGGACTTGATCTGGATTGCCCAGCTCAATCAGTGCACTCAAATCCAATGGAGTTACACCACAATGTACAGAAGCGTAATTAAGACCAGATTTTGGCCTGAAGAACCTCTAAAAACATTTCTCCTCCCACCCTGCAAGAGTCACATTTCTAAAAGAAAAAAAAAATACACTGAACAAGTCATGCCAGTAGGGTGACTAAATTGCAAAGAGAAGCGGGAAATAAAGGAATACTTTAATAGGAGGGACACAAGCTTTACCAAATGGAGGTTCACAGGGGCAACTTGCCAGTTGCCTAAAAGGATGCAATCAATTTGCACACATACAGCAGACTGCAGCCACCCATGTGTTCATGGCAGCAGAAATCCCAGCTCCACCACCTCATCCGCTGTCTTGTAGTTTTTATTCCAAGTTACAGTAAACTGAAGGCATAACTCACCCCATAAGCCTATTACTCGGGCTATTTCTAAATTATCTGTTCCAGGCAACCACGTACTTTGTCTGATGTGCTCTCAGACAGATGCACACCAGCTACAAACTGGTGTGTGCTTCAGAGTCCTGTTGGTCCTAGGTAAAACACAGCCAACCCTGGCAGGGCACTTGCATAGTGCTGGAGTAATAACAGCTACACGGCTGCTGTTTCAAACCTGTCCTGCAGCTGATGGTCTCAGAGAACAGACACTGGACTTTGAGGCAGATGCTGCACAGCTTCATATCCAGAGCCTGGGACAACGTGGTGATGAGCACGGCTTTCTGCCTTCTCCCTGACTCTGCAAAAGGGCAGTATCCAGCCTCCTGCCTGCAAGTCCTGAGCGGGGGAATTAAGGAGGTCCCAGCTGGTACCGTCCCCATTCTCCATCTGAGAGTCGAAGGTGCTTTCTGCCCATGGTCTTCCCAGCAGACTCAGTTTAACTGTCCCTGCCTGCCAGTGGAGATGGGTCCTCTTACTGACTTTCAGGTAAGCCAGCTCTGAAGCCTTTAAATCTGCTTCCTACAACCCTAAAAATGATGAGGAACGAAAGCGTAACATCCCCAAAGTGCATGGGGAGAGGAAGAGGAAAGGGGGAAAAATAATATTTAATAGGACCTGCTTCAGAATGCTGTTATTGCAGCGATGAAAGTCACAGGTTGCCTATAGATCAGACGGTGCCACAGTGGTGACGGAGCATGAAACCTCACTTAACTCCCACTTTGCAGCCCAGCTGCTGGGGTCCTCATGCCGACCACATTCCTGCCATCACGCCCGTGGCTTTTCCTGGCCGATAGAAGCTAATCCTCACTGGTTGCATTTTAGAAAAACAACAATTTTCCTCATTTCATACTGAAACACTGATGCAACAGCTCAGTGTCTGAATGGGAATGTAATCGGATACAAGAGTAAGTTGTGTGAGTGCTATTAGGGAAAGGGAAAAAAATAAAAAAGCAAATATACCAGTATCCTAATGTGAACAGACAGGATTCCAGATTTACGGGCAGCAAGCGGTGTTCAAATTAAATCTGCATTGCCTCAGCAAAGGCATCTGCTTATTGGATGATTTGTTTTTTAATGACCCTTCGATGTTGCTTTTGCAGAATCCTAGTTAAAATGCCATGTTGAATAAGGGCAACTCTGTGCCTTGTACTGCCACAGCCTGCTCCTGTTGTAGGTTTAGGTCTGTGCTGTGATTTGTAAAACCTGTACTCTGATACTCTAGGAAAATAAACACAAGCTAGACAGAGAAAAGAAATATAAGAGTGAACTCCAAAGTGCTGAGTTCTTTTCAGACTCAGGTGTGGGCCAGCCAGGCTTTAAATATTATTTCTGTTTAATCATGCAATAGCTATGCAAGACCTCAAGCGGAACGAAACAAAAGCAGTTTATGTGCTTACTAGCAAGAATATGGATTTTGTCATAGGAAACCAGTATTTACTGTTAAAGTTATTAGGAATTAATTGTTTTCCCTAAAATCACTACGTAAAGAGATTAAGAAACAAAGGTATTTCTAAAGGAATGCTTGGTTAATTCCAACAAAGGTCATTAAAAAATCCTAGGTTTTCAGACAAGAGTCTATTCTCCTTATAATACATGCCCAAGCCATACCATCCCAGTGGACCATGTTAAGAAGCCAGTGGTATTCCCACCAAATAACGCACCCCAACAAGGAAACTGGTGGAGGTGGGCAGCCCAGACAGCTCCCTCCCTACTACCATACCAAACAGGTGGACTTTTAGCAATTTCTTATGGTCACCTCACACTCGATCAAAGAGATGCCTTGCCTGCGGCATCCACTGTATCTCTCGTTGGCACCGTATGTGTGGCAACGGGCATCCATTCATCCCAGAAGAACTCAGAGGTACTGTCCACAAAAAGCATCCCAGCACTTTGGTGGAACATCAAAGCACATAGAGCTTTACAGATTACAATCAACGTCCTGAAGAGCACCAACAAGCCTTGTGGGGAAGCCAGCGTCATTCACAGAGCTGGCACTGATGTCAAATGCTCATGCTAATCACCTTATTAAATGGGAAGGCTACCAGAAAGCCAAAAAGTAGCCTTTGAGGGCTGGGTTTTGACTTTCCTAAATTGAGGAGGTTACCAGGGTGGGGAATAATGTGGCAAATACTGTACCAGACCACTTATTCTCTGCAAACTTTAATAAGTAGCTGACTCCTCACTGTTTGGGGGGAAATATAAGCAATTTGGGATTCTAAAGTATCACAAGACCGTGAGTTTATCTGGCAAGAAAAGCACATAATCTGCAATAGATGGAAAAGTCAACCTGCCTTCCTCCGTTCAGCTCACTTCCCTCTGCCCTACCAGCACTGTGTCTTCCCTCTCTCAATGAAGTCTCAGCTGGTACAGTGAACTGCTAGCACTTCAATCTGCAGGGAAGACAGGGAATGCCACAGAGCTTTGTTTCCAGTCAGGCTTATTTAAAGCTTATCTGAAGTTTTCACCTCCCGGATCTGTAAATGCTGCTGCTGATTCATAATGAGGCAGAGAAGTACTCTATTAATCAAACCCAGCAGAACATTTTCTACAGGAGGCATTTATGTGAATGAGAGCAGCATATGAGGTTACACTTAGCTAGGAAGAAAATTACAAGGGGATCTCAGTTCTCGTGCTTCAGGGCATAAGCTGATCACCAGATGGGGTCAGGAAGAATTTCACCCTCCTTCGTTCCTAGATATAGTGTTGCACAATAGGTAAACTATGGAGGCACAAGGAAGAAGGAAAAAAGCTGATTATAGCACCAGATTTTCCCTCTGCTTTCTCAGGAACTGTGTCCACAAGCACCACCAGGCAGAAGACAGTAGGTTAGAAAAAACACTGGGCTTCTGTCTGGCAGTTCTTATCCAGAAAATTATATGCAGAAGAGCCCTGACTTCACATGTCCAACAAACAAAACACTAAGCCCGGCCAAAAAAGCTGCTCTGGGAAGCTGGTGGACAGCACGTACTGTGTAATGGCTACTATCAATATCTTTAATATATTATAAATATTTTACATCAGTTAAAGTAGGACTTCTAGATCTGGGAGAACTTTGCCACAGCTCATGGGAACAGTTTTTTTGTTTCAGTTCTCTGAGTGCTTTGGGTTCAATTTAACCCATTTATTTCTCTTTCTTACTGCAAATTAATAAACCAGTTGAACTTAAGAAAAAGAAAGAAGAAAGCCACAACACTTTGTTAAAACCACTAAGTTTCAGCTGGTATCAAGTCAAAACCACTTGAAACATGAAACCAGAAATCTTCCTAGGTTGACTCAAAGACTGTGTCTATACTAGGAGTGCTTTACCAGTAAAGGAATATTGGTATATAACATTGGTAAAAGACTTCTGGTGTAGATGCAACTGTAGCAGGAAAACTGAGTTTTAAAACGATCTAGTAAATAGAGCCAAGAGATATGTTGACAGACTTGCATCTAGGTGAAGTTCTCCAACAGTTCTAGGAAGTGAATTGGTCAGGGGCAACAACTCTTCACATCTTGGATAGACACAAATATGTCAGCAAAAATTTTTAAATGTAGAAATACCCAAAATCAGGTAGAGGTTGTTTCGAAACTCTTTTGAAAAATTTAACCAGCTCTGAATTTAGAAAAATGACAAAATTGGTTTATTCTGTGGGCTTCACATTTTGTTGCAAACTTCTGGCATAGCTCCAGTTAAACATCTTATTTCAGTCTTATAATCTGTGACACATGGTACTTTATGATTTCTCTCAGCACAATGAAATCTGTCTCTCAGCATGCAATCATAAATGTTGCATACAACCCTCACAAGCAACCTTTAGAGATTTCTCCATAACCCAGTTCGTTTATTGTAACAGTGGTCAGCACTGGTGCTAGAAGGAAACTGCCATGTGAGAAGACTGTATTATTATTATTATTACAATAGGAAGACCATTAAATGCTGGCTGCTTCCCTCAACATGAGTGCAAAATAAAAAGGCTGAATAAAAATGTTCATTCCATTATACACAGATACGTACTACTGCACACACAAAGGAGAAGGCAGAGTAACATGGCAGTTAGAAATTCACCAAATTCCTACTCAGTTTACCCGGATCGACTATTTTGGATTATTTTGCATTTATGGCAAAAGGATATTTTTTTAAAAAGAAAGACATTTTTGGCTTCAAACGCTATAGAAAAATCCACTTCCCACCTAGCTTTGCTTGGAACACATCTGTCACTCTGTAACAGCCTCTTTTACTGCAGTTGAGACACAAATATCCATAAGCAATTACTACCATTGCCTGTGCAAGTCAAACCTATGGTTCTGTCTCTTACCTGTAATCTGACTCTGTCCTTGTGGATTAAAAGGACTTGGTGCAGAGTTCAGAGAGGGCCGTGGGCTCTGGGTCGGGACCCCTACTCTCATACTGGGATGAGGAATGCGCCCTAAATCACTGAGGCGTTCAGAGAACAAACTAGGTTTAGAGTCATCAAGCTTCTGTCTGTGCCCTGGAAACAGCAAATCATAAAATAAAAGCGTTAATAACAAGATTTAGTAATTTAACACACCCCAAAAAAAACCCAAAATGGCCTCTAAGGACCTGTTATCAGATTTAATGGACTTACAGGTATCTCGGCTACCCCCGATCCCACAACAACATTGGGGGGGATGGGGGGGTGGGATTTGTGTTTTGGACATGCTTGTGCTGGTGAAAGCCTTATCAAGCACAACTGTGTCCATACAGATGTGTAACATTGCAATTTGGATCAAAATAAGCCCTTATCAGGACACCCACACAAGGTCTTTTTTGTCTTTTTTGTCTTTTTTTTGTCTTTTTTGTCTTTTTTGTCCTTTTTGTCTTTTTGTCTTTTTTTATTATTATTTTTCTTTAATTGATGCTTTAACTACACTTGGTAGTTAAAGAGACAAACTTCCTTTTCCAAAAGCAAGCCTCGTATGTAAGTACAAGTTATCAAGTGGGACAATTATTCCATGCCTGCCTTATATGTTGTGGATTTTTGCTATGAAAATGAAAGCTTTTCTTCTCCCGTTATTTTTTTTTTTTTTAACTCTGTCACAGTTAGTCATTAGCTTTCATTCCTCTGGGAGATTTTCCAAAGAGTAAATAGTCACTATCATTTGAGAACAGCAAGGAAAACTTTCAAAGCTGCTGGCCAAGGCTGGGTCCTACACTCCCTTTGTGTGGTCAGCCTTCCTCAGTGCTCCTACTTCTCACCCTGAAAACAGACTAACTGCCCTCGTGACATATGCTCACATCAGGAACACTCGTTTATGGGTGCTCAGTTGCCCAAATGCGAAGGGGGGAAATGGAAAAAGCAACAGGATGCCTCAAGCGCTACTGCTCATATTGTCATTGAAACATTTCAAGAGTAAAAGTTTCACTTCTCTAATTGTTGCATTTTTGCTCCTAGGTTTAATTTCTTTCCAAGGTAGCTATAGGACGCTCCTTGCCCAATGGTGCTTTTGAATGTGAGATGCCGAAGGTGTTACTTCTATTATTCAACGTATGGAGAAACAGGCATGCATAGAGATTAAGGTCAGGACTAATTTTACTTAACTTTAGCCATTTATAAATCAGGCATCTAGTCTAAACTCTTCTAATGTAGACTTCCTCTACAGTTAATGGAAAGAAAGAGCTACTCCAGAGGGCAATTCATCTTATTTGTCTCTGACACCAATCTTAAAATGGGATGATTCACCTTCTGAATTTGCTTTCTCTTCCTTCTTTGATCAGAGAAGGAGCACACATGACTAGTTTAATTAGACACCCTCACCATTAGTCAACACTAAATGGGATTAATCTTACCCTAAGCTACCAACCAAGGTCACACGGAAAGCCTCTGGCAGAGCTGAAACGGGGGCCAGACCCCGACATTGCAACCCAGAACCACATCTGCCTCCATCCCTGTAAGCAGTGCCACGGCACTGGCACAGGCAATAACCGAGTAGGATATTTTTATGCTTTTAACAATAAGAAGGGTCCCTGGTAGGGTTTGGACTTAAGCCCTTCCAGATGATCCCCAGAGGCTTGAGATAACCCACGTTGTCCCCCAGCAGTATGAGTACAGCTGTTTGTCTGGAGGCTATGAGAGTTCAGCTTTGCAGACATGGTCAGATTGTCCCATCGGTTTTAGGCCAGAGAACCAATTTTGGCATGGGTTGATTTATTTTAAAAGCATAAATGAGGGCACTGAGTTTTGAGATGGAGCTATCAGACTACCACTCTCTAAAAAAATGCCTTTTAACGGTACCTCTCACCACAGTACTGAAGTACTGAAGTACATGGGTTCACATCACCTAACTGGGACCATGGTGTCTACATGACATATAGGTAAAGCAATGTCAGCACTAAACAACTAAATACAAACGAGATTCAGAAAAATCATGGTTCTAGACAGAAAAGTGAAGGATTCAGGCTGACAGATGAGAAGAAACTGGATGGAATTTAATTCTGGAGAAATTTCTCTAGCAATTAAAAACCAAATAATTAGTTGACCCATTTTTTGTACTTTGAAGTATGATTTTTCTCCCCCAGGATGACTCAGTCTAAAAGCATGGGGTAGGCAGGAGCTTTCTCCTTAAGGATAAGGTGCTGCTCTGGTTAGAGCTGACATGGGTGGCTACTCCTTTCTTCAGGAGGTATCAATCATGTTAAACGGGGAACAATTTTTGGTGGGCCCGTTACAACTCTGTAATGACAGCTTAATTAACAGCATGACATCTAACCAAGTTGTCCTTAGCATTATCTTTTCCATCTATTTAAATGACAACTTGTACAAGCTGGGTGCTGCTAAATCTGAAGAAACTATTTGCGCGCACACACACACACACACAGAGTCTGTATTCTCCTGGGATTTCTCCTTCTCCATCTTCTTTTCCTCTACAATACCTATGTATTTGCTTTTCTCTTTTCCAGTCATATTTTCCACTCTGTTTTTTAAAGGCATCTCCATCCCTTCCCCTTTTGTCTTCTACTCATCCCTAATCACATTCCAGCAAATCCAAGAGGGCTCAAAATAAGGCAAATACAATTAGCCTATCTCTGGCCTCACGCATCGGGGCTGCCTTTACCTGCCTTTATCCACCCCCAAAGTGAATTTTATTTTGAATTTTTGCAGACAAATCCTGTGCTATGTTCATACAGTACTCTTTTTGCTAAAGAATCACTAACAAACCAGTGCACAAGCTGTTTTGACTGTCTTCAGATAACTCAATGAACACTTGTTCTACAGGTCATCACTCCTGCACTGACCTGTGCCCGATAACCCCCAGCTTTGTTCTTATCATGCTCTGTTTGCCCATGCATAATTTTGCTAGAAAAGAGTTTCTTTCTATTTAATTATGTGTATTATTATGATGATGAACTAGGTCTATCACAGAAAGACAAAATTCAGCAGGATAGCAGTGCACTTTAGTATATAGGCAGAGGGAAAAAAAGAAGAGGGAAAAAATGAGGGGGAAAAAGAAAGGGAAAAAAGAAATAAGAGGAAAAATACCCACATCTGGTTGAATTGAAATGATCTAGAGATGTGTGGGTTTGGGTGTTGCCATCTCCCGCCCCCCCAAAAAAAAACTGTAGGGAAAAGAGAGCGATATGCACATCTGGAAGACCCCAGGCATCAATGGAACTGCAAGTCCCCAGAAGCCAGCAAGGAGCCAAAGGCAGACTTGCCTTCCCCTTCTGGACATTTAAAATTGAGGGTTGTAACACGGAGTCATGTTGTGACAAAGAGATCCACAGAAAGAGCCACACTCCCCCAGTGAAATGTCCCAGTGAGATGAGATTACATTAGAGCTTCACACATTATGGGTTATTATGCTTTGATAAAAGCTAAGACGTGCTCACATTGAAAGTAAGCAGGAAATGCAACAAAAACTTCAGGAGTTGCTCACAAAGAAGCGTAAGCAATTTAAATAAATCTCTTGCCCTGATTCCCGTGCAGAAAAAAAAAAATCCTATTAAATACAGAGGAGCCATGAGGTATGGGCTGACAACACTTTAAGAAGGCCTTCTGAGTAGCACATAAGCAGCAGCAATGAAATATGTGATACATGTTTAAAACTCATTCCACAAGCTGCTTTTCATCTCTCATTGATATATGTGTCTGTTGACAGAGAAATTCCTGATCCCAGGGGAGTGTGCTAAGAAAAGCTGTATTCCTTGGTCTCAGTCATGAGGCGCGATTTTATTTCAGGAAAAAAGATTAGGGTAGCAAGTGTGGATAGCTCAGGGAGAATCTGTGATCTGCTGCAGCAGTTAGTACATTAAAAAGCAATATAAAAGCTACATAAAGGATATAATAAAATAATGTTGCAGCTATACCAGTGCCTGCAACACTGCATTTAATGCCGGCTGCTCTGTTACAAAGATGATTATGTAGAATGGATTGGGCTTGGAGGGGGACAAAATGGTTATGGGCACAGGCAGTCTTGAATATGAATTGAAGTCAAAAAGATTGAGGCTGTCCCATGAGTCACTGAATGAGGATGGGACTCAGCAGCCATTGGAATACATCAGGTCACAGGCAAGGAGACGGGAAAGAGATGAGAAAAACTGAGCATTAAGAGACAAAAGCTGTACAAGCTGTTCTGATTTGTTTGATTTGTTGGTACAAAACACGTTAGCCGTTAGAAATCCATTATTCACTCCAAAATGACAAGCAATATTCTGGTCTTTCACTGCTACTCTGCTATTTCAAGCCAAACACCAACCTGAGTATCAGTTTCTGGAGACAGAAAGCGTTGCCAGTAATCCCCGCCCCCCTCTCCCCCCAACAATTTTGGCCATTTTTCATTAATCAAACCAGAAAATAGTACAATAAAGTCAGTGTAAACTGCAGCCAGCCAGACGGTGCTTGCGCTGCTGCTTCAGCTTGCCAGTCCAGGATGGCCTCAGAATATGTTGCAACGGCCCATAGAAGCTAATGTTCAATTATCACATCCCAGGCATGGCAGAAGATGTAGGGAGGCTTCATCTCCAACTTAATCATGTCAGTTTAAACTAAACGAAGGAATGTCTCCCAGATCAAAGCAAAGCAATCTTGATTCTGCTGGATGTGGTAACTGGAAAGGGACGTGAGCTCGTCTCTCATCACTGAACTTCCACCACTCTGCTGGAGAAGTCAAGATGTAAATTGGGCCATGGAAGAGGCTGACTTGCAGAATGTAAATATGGTGTTGATGCTTGAAGATTTTTACCTCCTCAGGGAGGAGGGGTGTGCGTTTTTATCTTTTAGCTTGTGGGTGTGGAACTGAAAACTAATCAGATAATGCTACAAGTGGCCTTGCCAGATGCTGACACTTAGGGACTCCCTTTCTTTGTACCGTGTGCACCACCCACCAGTTTTTTTTGTGTGTGTGTGTTTGGTGGTTTTTTTTTTTTTTTCCTGGTACCAAGGAGATCTGGTTACCAGATTTTCAACAGATGTTTTTATCACTCTCAAGTGGGTTAGCTATTTTCAGTCATCGCCCAGTTCTATCTTTTTTGCCTCTGCCTTCACAACAAGAAGTATCGTGGGAGGCAGGTGTCTCGATAAAAGAGCCAGGGGAAGGCAGGAAATTAAGTACCTGGGCTCTCACCTGGTGGGGGCAGGTTTGTTGGGACATCCCAAGGAATGGAGGTTGATGACCCACCATGAAACACCAGGGTTTCTGTTTGTTACATGTCATGAGTGCACTCAGCATCAGCTAGTGAAGTTTGGGGAGTCACTCCATAGAGTGACCACAGCTGGAAAGGGCAAACAAAACAAAACATTTTTGAACCCCAGGGCCAGTAACGGAGGCTTTCTATGGCTCTGGGTTCAGTGTTGTCATTGAAAAAAAAGAAAGCTTTAATGGAAAAGGGACTTTCCTTCAGGCTAAGGGGTGGCAGAAAGAAGAATCATCTAGTTTACAAGCTATAAAGCCTATATACCCCAAGCTTCCCCTGACCTCAAGAGAAGCACAACAGAAACCAAGAACTCAAGTTTTGATTATTCTCACTGTTCTCCAAAGGTGAAGTGCTTTAAGGAGGTAAGGAATGAGCACATATTTTCCTACTAACATTATATCTCTTTGAGACAAGTATTCTGATTATGTCTCTTTTAACACCAGCACATCGGTAACATACTTCTGTGTACACACTGTAGAAGACAATTTCACACCACAAAAAAGATAGGTCACATGTCCTCTGAATTTCATTACAATTTCTCCTTAAATTCTCTTTGGATGTCTTCCTGCATTTCATCCTATTTGGTCCTATGGATCAGCTGTAACTAGAAGATACTGGTATGAGCTTGACTATGAATTCAGCTACAGGCTTGTAAAGCTGAAGTCAAGGGAGTTACATTTATGACATGGTAAAGGAGTTGAGACCTGAGCCTAAGGCTTCTTAACAGCTGTTGTGCAGGGACTGAATAATGCTGAGCATTCAGCATGAAGCAAAAATATTCATTGTTCTGTTATAAATTTCAGACAATACATCATTGCAGGAAGATGTCACTCCAAAGCACTGTCAATCTGCGCACTGGAGGTAAAAATAAGAGACCTGTAAACCAGCAAAAGCTGGGAAGATGCATGTCAGCTCTTTGCAAGGAAAAAATCTCAGAAGCAAGTAACAAGGGTCCCTCTTGTGTCCCTTGTCTTGTGATAAACTGTCATCCCCAGGCTGGTTTCTCCCCACCCAGACCTACTGAATGCACCCAATCCAAAGTTCATGAAAAAAAACCACAATCCAAAACACAAAAGAGCCAAACAGTTTTTACCCAGGAAAGGGGAAAGCTTGGAACCCTTCCAGTCTCTTGGGTAAAGACACAATTATGAGAAGAAAAATATAATCCACCCAAGAGACATAATTACATAATTAGGCCATAGGCTGTGCATAGGAAAGGTTCTTATAGATCATAAAACAAGGAGCTACATAGGTGCAGTAACTGCAGTTAATTCACTCAATGGAGAAAAAAAAATAATGTTTGGTTTTTTAAATAGCTGAGGGCACCAGTTTGCCTTAGACTAGAGAGCTTATTCTCCCCACTGTACACAGAGCCCTATTAGTGTCAACAGGAGTCACTCAGACGCAGGCAGAAAACAAGACCTGTCTCTCTTTGTTCTTAAAAAAACTCGACACATTTCTTTGCCCAAAGCAGGTAAGCCCTCTACCTGAAACTACTGCAGAGAAATGGAAATAAAGACAGAGGAAGGTACACTGTGGATGGGCTCAGTTTCTGTGCAACGAATCTAACGTGGCCCATTGCCAAAATCCCACTGAGCTCCTCCACCCTGACCCCTGTCCTCCTGAAAGTCTGCAGACTCCTGGTACGGCTCCAAAAGGGCCAGATCCGGCTCCCAGGGGAACCAGTTATGCTACTGTCTTCCTGGAGCTGTGGTTCCAGCCCAGGGTGCGCAGAGCCAGGGGCAGGTTTGAACCTCAGCGTAGAGGTCAGGCCTGCAGAGGATCCCTGGTGTCAATGGTCAGCTCCCCGCTGACTAACTGGAAGCAAAAGCAAACGTCAACTCAGCTCATCTCGCAGGCAGCCCACCCAGCACAGGATGAAGTCAGAGCTTCCAGCAGGTTGAAGGCAAGAAGGAGCAGGAAGGGCGAAGAGAAATGATCCCATGGATGTGTAACCTGTGTCCCTTCATGCCCATGGGAATGATTCTAACTCAACCGCTGCAAAGCCTTTGAGGATATAAAGCGCTATCAATGGTTTTTAAAATTCAGCTGGTGTCTGTGAAAAGCATGCGTTCAGCTGAAAGACAGACCCAGAGCTTGAGGTTTTTCAGCAAACTGCAACAGTGGCAAAGAAGCCTCTGGCTCTCAAAATTTCTCTACCTTGAAAGGCAAAAAATGCCTGCTCGGAGCAGGGCTCCAGGCTACTCCTCTGTCACACAAGGGACTGATTGATGGGGGGCATGTGGTGGGGGCTGAGCTGGCCAGGAAGGCTGCCCAGGGAAATTTGTGTTAAAGCAGCAAAATCAGAAGTCTTAATGAATTACACAAACATGGTGCTTTGAAAAAAAAAGAAGATTTTTTTGTTGTTGTTGAATTGAAAAAGAGAAGGAAGGGGCTGGAGTGGGATTGCTTTTGCACTGGTTCCCTCCCAGCCTTCAACTCATCCCAGCACTGCAGCATCCCCACTGCCCTCTGCTCTGCCCCTCTGCTGTGGTACAACCTCAGCTCGCTAGTAAATAAGCAAGGTCTCCCCTTGGTGTAGCGCTTGGGTTTTTTCATTCTCTTTGCAAAAAGCTTATGAATTCTGATTTGGCGCTTGAAGCTTGTTCTGCAAAGCTGAGCAACACCCTGCATGAACATCAGCACAAACCAACTGGGCTGGGGAGGGAGCAGGTGGGACCCTCGCACCACAATGTTCTGCCTTCACCTTTATCCATCTTTCACAAACATAAAGGAATCTGTGTGCACGTGTGCCAGGAAACCAGCTAAATATTGCTGGCATCGCTGCTCAGAGACATTAAAGACAACTCATATAAACAGAGACTGTCACGCAAGTCTCGGTCCTCGCCTTAATTCCCTCTGCATGCTGGTATCTGTTACGTTCTCCCCCTTCTCCTCCCCTCCTTTTTAGCAAAGGGGGGAAAGAGGGAGAGCACGGGCTGTCCTACAAAAGCGCAAGAGCTCCTCATTCTGACTTTATCATCCTCATCCTAACCCAGCGATATCTTCGAGGAATAAGGCTTTCCCCCCTGCCAATGGTAGCTATCCTGTAAAGAGCCCACCAACTTCTGTTGCTTGCTGCAGCGACCAGCAGCGAAGATCATAGCAAATGGAGGGGGTGAGAGGAGCGGGAGAGAAAAAAAAATCTCCTTGAACTGGCCTCCCTCCAGCTGGCAGGAGGGGCTGGTTTTCTTAACGCTTGCGAAACCTGATTACTTTAAAAGAACGAAAAGAGGGGTGATGTAAACACAGCCATTAAACCAGATTTAAGGCGCTTAGTTTAAATCTAGCCTAAGAGCTCTCTGATGCTATGCTGCTCTGCTCTCTAGACATCAATAACGTGCATTTTCAGTTTTGGTTTTCTTTTACACCCCCAAAACCAGGAGCGCATTGCAGGCTGAAGACTGCGGTTACAATGGGAATTCAGGCATGGAAGAAACAACAGTTAAGCAATAATAGATGGATGTGTGCATGTTTGCACTCTATCTTTCAACAGATTGTTTTGCTGCATTAGAAGACTCCTGTGTTTATATCCATGCAGCAGGTTTTAAGCAGATTGTTTAAACTTGATTAAAGTGGGATATTTCTAAAATAACCTTACTAATAAAATTCAGATGGTTAAAGAAACCTGAAAATGTGGTTAAAAATAAAAAAGATGCCATTTCAGTCTACACTGGTGGGGGTAACATGATATAAACTGCAAAAGAAAACAGTCTTCACAAGTTCAACTCAAAGGATTATCTTGTGTATCAGCACCCTCTGTGGCAGAGTAGCATTTATCCACGTATCCACCCGTGTTAATGCTATTGCACAATTTACTACAGCTGTGATAGACAGATAATTGCTTTATCCACCCAAGTGTAATAAACGGAGTCTACAATGTTAATCCTGTATTCTTATTGTCTGCGAATGCCAAGTAAGGGAGAGACGTACACTGAAAACCCTACCCTCTCCTTCCAAAACTACTGGAGTTTACTCACCCTCAGACCTGCTAAAGTGTTCTTACTGCATTCCACTCCCCTGCTTGCAGCGCCAAAGTATTTTGAGTAGTATCAAGTTATTGTTATATAAAGGGCACCTACACTCAGGCTATATGGAGGCAGAAGCCAGGATGCAGCAACCTTAGGAAAAAAAAAACCAACCAAACCAACCACCCTCAAACGTCTTTTCCTATTCAGTAAGTAAAACAGCCAAGTATTATTTGTTCCTGAGCATAGCACAGAAAATAATTAACCTGTCCTTCTAAAACTGGACGTCTGTTCAGTTTGTGTGGAGTCTGTCTGACTGTTGAGAAATGTCATTTAGCTGCTGGCCCATCGGTGTTTTCCACAAAAATCTATAAAGATTTTTTATTTTAAATGTCAAAAACAGGCATATCCTTTAAAAGGTTTACAGATTCCTGGCGGCTCCATGAGCTTAGGTTTGTGGCATCAAATTTGTAATGACAGTTTGATGGATGTTTCCCTTTCTTCCTCCTGAAAGGTATAAAGAATTGGTGGTTCCCTCAATAAAAATTATGCTTAACACCGTTCTTTGCTCTTATTTATACACGCAAGTGTTTAAAAATAAAGTCTCATGCTGCTGGCAATGAGTGGGTTTATTGGGGCAACTTTCACGTTGCAGAAGGTATCCAGCTTACTGTGTAATGACAGCCCTTGCGCAAGCACCTACACAATGCGCAGATTTTGAAGATGGACAGCCTTAAGCAGCACATAAACGATGTAGCTGGGCTTAAGAGAAGAAATGTTGGCCTGAAGATCCTGCCAACAATTCTGCAGCTGAGTTGCACGTTTTATCCCCTTGCTAAGCTCCACCTCTACCTGCCAATGCCAGGAGGGACATTTATGTCTCAGGTGGAAACTGGGATGGATTAACCTCTGCTTTCAAGTCTTTGAGGGAAAGCAAGAGTCATTGAAAGGCTAAAACACAGCCATAGAAGATGCATGGATGGATGTTTGGTGTCTCAAGGTTGCCCGCTGGCTATCACTAGTGATACTGAAATGGAAGGTATTTTATGCATCTTTGGCCAATTAATATTTAATATTTTGTCTAATAACTCAGATTATGCAATACAAAGCATGACTATAAAATCCTGAGGTGACTTCCAGTGGGAAGGAGTCCTCCAGACTTTGGAGAAAGGGGTCAGAATTCAAAACAACATTAGCAAATTGGAGAAATGATATTTGACATGTCATTAGTCAAATGGCATGCAGAAAAAGTGCATTATACTACACTTTGGAGCAAGAAATCAAATGCATAAATGCACCACAATGACAAACCTGTAAGCCAGCAGCAATGCAGAGGAAGATCTGGGGACAGAAGGGAGTTGCAAGTTGAATATGAGTCAATAGTAGGATTCTGTCATTATTTGTATTTTTTTAAAATGAAGTAAATGCAGTTCTGGGAAAGATTAATGGTTATGTTGCATAGAAGACATAGAAGGTAACTATTACACTCTGTTCAGAAGTGCTGAGACATCAGCTGGACTGCTTTACCCAGTCTGGGACACCACCCTCTAAGAAAGATACAGGCAAATGAGAAAGAATCCAGAGAAAAGCAACAGGAGCGATAAGAGATTTAGAAACCATGACCTACATGGAAAAGTTGAAGGAAATACATTTGTTTAGTCTAGAAAAGAGATGAGCAGGAAAGCACATGATAAGAGTAAAATGTTTTCTAAAGAAAATGGTAATCAATTGATCTCTATGTCAGCTGAAAACAGAACAAGAAAACACTGGCTTCATTTGAGGTTGAGGAGATTTGAGAGATTAATGTATGGTATTAGCAAACTCCTTTTTAAGTATCCCAGAAGAAAAAACAACACAAAACCCAGACTTAGTAAGTAAGTGGAAGGCACAGTACTGAAGGATTTAAGAATTTGGACAGATGTCAGTGATGATCTAAGTATATATAATACTTCCTCTGAGGAAAAATGGATTAGGTCGCCTGAGGTTTCTTTTAGCCCTACCGTTCTAGGACTGAGTGATTGTCTGTGCTTGGGTAAGTCACGTACACAATATTTTTAACATGAGTACACCCAGGCAGGCAGCTCGTGCTAACTGGAGCCTGATTCTGCAGAGAGTTCAGCATATCCAGCTGCCATGAAAGGGCAGAGTGAAATGCAGGCTGTGTCTTCATAGGTGTTCCAGACCACAAGGAACCTGAGTTTGGAAATGCTGGTCTTAACTCTGTGCCAGAGTTTCCTATGGCTCTAACTTCATAACTGTCATTTCTTTGCCTCACAGTGGATATTACATGATTGATTTCACCATTAATTTAGCAAGCATGACTCTGAATTTCCACTAGTTCTCAGGGCAGACACAACGAAGTAAAACTGGAATTTCACACCCAATGCTCAAGAGTGTTCCTGCATCCCCAGATGAAGGTCCAGATACTAGTTCATCATTGGGTTTGGTTGTTGCTTTCTTATTTGTCCATCTGCTGGTTACTCAAAGACTGGTCTCATGCAGTGAAGCCCCAGCCATCCCCTTCTGCTAAAACCTGTGCTCCTCTCCATGCCAGTATGAAGAACAAGGGACATCAAAATGACAAACTTATTAGGGAAGAAAAACCCACTAAGCCTGGAAGCAAATGTTTTAGACAACCTATGCCTTCTATGAAAGCGTTGGGAGCTCCTCAATGCAGTGAGATATTATAAAATCCTGGAGTTTTCCAGTAAAACTGCCTCATTATTTGCATTATTTGCTCCTGGAAGTGTTTCATTCATAAACTCTGCTGGATTCTTTTCTTCTCTTTGGCAGGAAAAAAAAAAAAAAAAGAAAGAAAAAAAAATAAAAACTACATTCTGCTGTGAGCTACACAAACACAGACCCTGTCCTTGCTATGGAAACTCCAGCCCTACATACACTTATCTCATATTAAAGCCCTCAAGCCCCAAGGCTGACTGCCTCTACCCCGGACTGGCTGTTTAATTTAAACATCATGCCCAGAAGTCAGCAAAGCATTGCAAGTGCATGAGATGCAAAGGCGTTGGCCCGAGCGAAGCCTGTCCTGACGGGCTTTGCAGGTCACTCATCCAGTGCCTAAGCCAGGTGTTTAACCTGCTCTGGGGTGATGCCTCCTACCAAAAGCCCCAGGGGGCACAGAGGGGAGGGAGGTGAGGGAAACTACTGCATTTGGCTGTGAGGAATGTCTTTTTTTTTTTTTTTTTAAGGGCTCTAGCAGGGGGCTGACCCTTTTGCCGACAGTTGTAAAGTTTGTTTAGGAACGGGGAGCCTCCCGCGAACTTAAAAACAATAGGAAAACAGTCGTGGAGAATAAATCTCACCCCCTGCCCTGGTTGCCTGCACATTTGGCTAGCAGAAGGTAACAAATCCCTAGGAATGCGGGTGGTGTGGGGAGAGCGCCTACGAGATGGGGCTGGAGGGTGGCCAACACAAGCAGCGGGCGATGCCATTCCCGGTGCCGCGACCTGTGCTGATGAACACCTGGGGAAAGCCTGGGAAAGGCTGGGGCTACTGCAGGCAAGATGTCTCCTCTGACTGCTCCGGCTGCTTCTGCAGGGAGCTCTTCAGGAGCTCATCCCACAGAAACCCCGAATGCATCTTCCACTGCTTCCAGATGTATTGAATTTAGTAGAAAGTGGGCTTCTCCTCAAGGCCTGGTGGAGGAGATCAGTCCAAACAGGACCTCCATATCGAATTTAGTAGAAAGTAGGCTTCTCCTCAAGGCATGACAGAGATGATCAGTCCAAACAGGACCTGATTTTTCTTCCTGAATTCATGAGTCTCACTTGCACATACACCAGGCAGGCTCAGAGGGCATTAGGTTTTGGTCACTGGACAGGACCTAACATATAAGACAGGGAAACTTCTGTCTTATCACAGCCCCCTGAGCTGCACAATCCTCCCCCAAGTTCACTTTTTAAAAAGGATTATAGCTTACAGGCTTTACTTTGACCCTCCTGTAACTAGTCCATTATTTCACTGCTAAACAGAAATCCACTTGGGTGTTACATTGTGGGTGCAATCTACTGGAAAAAGGAAAATCAAAGAAACAGAAGCTGTAAATGCCTAGTTACAAAAATCACAAATGGTTCAAATGGGCAGCTGTGAAGTTGATAGCTTTCAAAGATGTGCACAAGCTGTATGTACAGCACTACCTATATATATATATATATATATATATATATGCTTTGAGCTTGGAAAGATGTTAGGACGTGTTGGATCATCACTGGCACATGCTTCGAATAATCTCTAACTATTTTAATATTATTATTTTGGTGAGTCATTACGTCTGGATACCCACTACAGTGCACCACTGGAAAACATTTCTGCAATGCAAGAGTGGCAAGGATATTTTATTCTGCTCTCTTAAAACAGGCAGAAATAACATTAAAGTACTTAAATTCTGGAAATACTCATCATCCCTGTGCTATTAAGATTGCCTCAACAGCTCGTTCTATTTAAAGCAAGTTTCTTTCTTTGGGTTTCACTTTGTGGGTGGCAAATCCTCATTTAATTCACAGGATAAAAATGTATGAACCTACAATTGGAAAAATGGGATTGTATGGGGCCCAAGTCATCCACCAGAGCCATGAGCGGAGGCTTTGCAACCATCTTCAGTGGGACACAGCCTGACCCTGAAGTCTTTACAGCTTGCATAAATTTGAATTTTATTATTTGCTTTGTTTTTAATGTCATATGACTCATTTTAAGGAGTAATATAGCTGCTTTCACTGTAACGGTTACAGTCATGTCTCTGCGAGACCAAAACTTGATTCCTTGGTTATGGAATTTTATATACAAGTGGTGTAATCTACTTTTTAGCCCTGCCACTTGCTTTTATTCCACAGAGAAAGTAAGGCACAACCAAGCTGTTGGCACCATTTGTTAGAGGACAACACATACATATGAGGTTTTCCTTTTTTTTTTTAAGTCCAACTCTGATTTAATTCCATCAAAGAATGATGGAAAATAGAACACAAAGTGTTCTTCCCCTTTTGTCCAAGAAAAGTAAAAGAGGCAATGCTGGTGATGCTGAAGAAATTGGATATCTTTTAGTGGTACATTGCCTTGTGTTTTTTTACAAGTAAAACTCATCTGTCTTAACCAATTTGAATGAAGTAAAAAAGCAACAACAGAACTGAGGGACGGAAAACTTTTTCCAGTTTCAACACAAACTGTGAGAAAGTCAAAGCTTAAAAAAAGTGATTTTTTCGGTAAAAGTCTACAGAGCGCTCAGCACTATGACGAAGGAAGACATTTCAGTTTTAGGTCTGCTTTAGGTAGGATGGATCATTCCTTGTCTTTCCGCTCCAGCTTCCCACAAGGCCTACAGGATTATTCTCCTTTTGGCAGCAGCGAAGGAGTTTGGCTGTCAGTGTCCCCATCACTGCTCAGTTCTGATGCACAAACAAGTTATTCCCCCCTTGACAGAAGACTCTGTGTGCTAATGATTCCCCTTCACCAAAAAACTAACATTAGACTAGGACTGAACCCAATTTCTAATCTCTGATGGATTTAGATGGCCAAACTACTGCCAAGGGTGATCTGCTGTCAAGTCTACCCCCAGCATCTGGCAGTATTTCCAACAAAACATTGGTTTAAAATTATATATCTTGTATACAGTAGGGAAAATATGCTCCCCTCTCCATGATAGCAGTATTTCACTGCATCATTTAAACAGAACGTCTATCCTCAACACTCACTTTCTCACCAGGAGCAGTGGCAATTTAATTCCTGTACATCACTGAGATTTGAGAGTGAAAAGTGTTTTTTTCCAGTTTTGTCTTTCACAAAGTTTCTTGATAGTGTTTGAGAATGACTGGTATTACTGTTTGCTAATGTTTTCATAATGTTTCTTCCTTTCTTGTTGATTGTGGCATAAATCTTCTCTAAAATAAATGGATGCACACTGATATAAAAGTGATGTGAGAGAGAATTGTGGCTGCTGAATTTAAAGTGAAAGTCAAGGCTTGCTCACCTGACAGTTGAGAAACTGTACAATTACCCAGCTCTGTGGTTTTCACACCTTCATATTTAGTGTTTGGATGTTTCCTTCTCTGCTTTCACAAAAATACCAACACAAAAATCTGGTGAAAGGCCTTCTCCTGTAAGGAACAGCTCCCGCATCCCTGGCAGGCAGGGGTGGGTACCCAGCTCCTGAGGGCTGCTGGGAGTATCCTGAGCACAAGTCGCTGGGGTCTGCCCATGCCAACCCAGGCATGGGACCACAGTCCCACAGCAGGGCAGGATCAGAAGTGCCACTGCATTGCCTAAAGCCATCACATCCCCCACCACGTCAGACCAGGGTATCCCCATAGTCACCTGTAAAACTGGCAGGAGATGACATGCCAGGGCAAAGAATGAGGCATACTGTAATTAAAACCTGCCCTTCATATTTTATTTTACGTGTGTGTGTGAGTTAAGTGGCCCCATTGAAAGTCAGGTGATATTTCCACTGGCTGTAGCTTCTCAAAGTACCGTTGCTTATGCTAAACTTAAGCATAACTCGTTCTGATGGAGTTCCTCTGTCAGGCAGTTTTGGTATGTATGCACGACGGTACATTCCTTCCATGCCTCTAATTTTGTTCAGATGCAGTGCCATTTATTGCTGCTTCAGTACACTGAAAAGCAAGCTTACGGGTGTATGCAAACAAACACACAAACACTCTCACATATGCTGAAAATGACATTTCTGTGTCTGCTCACAAGGAAAAAGAAGGATTAATTATGTACAAACATAACAACTTTCTCTAACTCTGCCTAGAGACGTGAAAGAGAAGTGGCCCTGTAATCACATCTCTTCTGAGAATACTGCCATATGGTTTTAACAGAGGTTTATTTCCTGAAGCAAAAGAGGACTGCAGATTCTCAATCCAACTAAAATAATTATGCAGACAATTTCACTCCATTACTTTCAGTGGAACCCAAGCTGTGTGGTCCTCACATGCTTGCTGACACCTTTAAAGAGACATTAAACCATTTTTTACATAAAATTCCCTTAACGGGTGGGATGTAGGATGAATTTCCTGGAAGATTAGCACCTGTCGCATTGCATAAGGCTTGCCTCTGACTGCTGCATTAATTTCCTTTGGTTTATAGACAGCAAAACTGCAACTGAAGCCTCCAAAATATGGAGCAGTGAAGCATCAACCGTATCTCTACAGAGGGAAACTTCTCCCCTTGCTGAGGTTTCCTATGCAATTATATTATCTCCCACATTTGACCCTGAAATAGCACAGGACTTAAGTACAGATGGGTGCCCCACATCAAGTACAAGGAAATTGAAATAATTTTTCAATTTAAATTTCAGCGATGAGTTATGCTACAAGCACAATGCAGACACTTTGCTGAGAACTTTTTTCAGAGGCACCCTGGGCTGCCAATCTTTCCCCTCAGCAAAGTAGACCACAGTATAAAACTTTCAGTCTTGTAATCAACATGGGTAAAAATCCAGGCAAAATGAAACCACTTCAACTCAAAACAATAAAACGTGTATTAAAACATCACCTATCCAATTTTGAATGTAAACTAAAGGAATCCTGCAAAAACAGGGATGTCAACCAAGATACACAGTGATTAAAGGATATTTTAAAGGGAGAAGGAGACCACCCTTTAAAGCATGGATCTGTCTTTTTTTTCTTTTTCTTTTTCTTTTTTTTTTTTTCCCCAGCATCTATGCCTGATGTTAGTTACAGTAGCTAGTTTGTGGAATTAGCAAACACCCTACATTTCAGACTAGCAAATCCAACTAAATCGGAAGAAAGCATACACATACTGTTAGTGTGCCCATCTACCTATGGTATTAGAATGACATAATTCTCAGTAGCGACAGGGTGAGGGAAGGGGAAGAAGGTTTGCCACAGAATTGGGGGATTTTTCAGAGTGTAAAATGCTAATTTACTCAGATCAAAGAAGTAAATGTAAAGAAAAAAGCGACCGGGACTACAAGATCAGATCAGAAATCAGGTATAAACCAGCAGCAAACCAGAGGGCACAAACAAATGGTGCACAAGTTTGTTTTCTTGATGCTTTGCAAATCTTGGTGAAGCTTGAGGCTACCGAACAAGCACCTTTCTCCGCTGGGCATGGGAGCTCTGCAACGGTTAATGGCGCACTCTGCATGTGTGTGGCCTGAGCAAGGAAACAAAGCAGGAAGGATGTTTCTAATCTTTTTCTAGTGGCAATTTCAACAGTAAGCTACAGATAAATTATGGTAATGTAAATAGTAAAATCCATTTCTCAGTTCTTCAGCTGGGCATCTGCCACCACCTTAGGTTTCTGCAGGCAGGACAGGCATGGGGTGCTCTGCTTGGGGGCAGAGGTTTTGTGCTCAGCTCCTGATGGTGCCATATGCAAGTCAGTCTCCTCTCTGCTTTCTCTCCCATGTTTTATCCCTTTGCATTGTAAGCTCTGGGAAATTTTCTCCCATTTCAAGCCTGGGGAGCATGGTACTGAACACACACCCCCCCCCCAGCTGTTGTGTTGATATGTCTTCCTGCAAAGCAGTTGCACCTCTGAGCAAATTGTAGAAGTGTTATTGACCATTACGAAAGCTGCCCTTACCAATACAGCCAAATAAGGTTGGTGTGTTAAATCAACAGTACTTTTTCAGTCCCATGTCTGAACAAAATGCTCTGACGGAGCCTTTCAGCACAGCAAGGAACTACTGAAGACATTTGTAGTGGCACTGTCTTTCTGTGACACTCCAAAAAATGCCACAAACATAGATTTGTCCAAGCTGGATTTAAAAATGATCTCTCTCCCCTAAACCTGCTGTTTTCAAAACAAAACCTAAGTTTCAGGCCAATGTTTCCTGTGGTGATTGTTGTGGTTAAACAATATTTGTGAGTTTTGCATGCTTGCTAAGGTCTCTCAGCTCCATAGCAGAGGAACTTGCTTGTCAGCTGAGGGGTGGCAATTGGAGACAGACATTAAACCCAGCAGAAACGGCCAGACCCAGTTCTCTGAGTTTATGGCAAGACACCCACTTACTTCAAGAAAAGCAAGATTTAGGCTGATACAGCTATTACAGTGAGCCTTTGGCTTTGCGGGGAGGGTGGTGGCAGCTTTTCTTGTGTTATTTGATGAAACCAGAGGAAAAAGCTCAAAAGGATAAGACTGCTGGGGTTTGGCCAGCTGCACCTACTCTTCATGCTACATGCCACAAATGTCTAAAGTGGATCTTGGGGAAATTGCCCATAGTGGTTTTGAGGTTTTAAATAAAGACCAAAAAAAAAAAAAAAAAAAAAAAAAACAACCAAAAAAACCAAAAGGACAAGAAAACTGCACTCAAACACTGATTCATTCTATAAATTGATTTAACTTTCTGACAGTTGAACTGCAAGTTCAAAGAGGCAAAGATAAACCTATTTTTATAAAATATATATAAATATATTTTTATAAAATTTTATTTTATAAAATATATATAAATCTATTTTATCAAGATGCAATCCTGCTTTGAAATCATTTAGCCACAATGTCACCTTCTTCCTTGAGAAGATTTTGGCTCTCCAGAAGTATTACCCATTAATTTGGGATTATTAAGACTCAGGTATTTAACACACTTTCTCCCCAGTCTGACATGGACAAGTGAGTCCTGCTCAATAGGCAGGACCATGGCTATCTAAAGGGATTCAGTCTTAGTTTAACAATAAAAACAAGCACCAGTGACTTACAAACAAGCAGCAAGAATTGTTGTCCTCACCAATGAATAATACCAGGGATTTTGGGAACTTTGCACAAAAGCCAGGAACTCAGCAGTCATATAAAAATGTGCTAATCCCATGAAGCAGCAGTGAAAACTCCTACATGTATGGTTATCACGGCTGGCGTTCATGGGCCAGCGTTAACATGCTGGTGAAAGTCCAATGAGATCTCTGACCACAAACAATAAGAACCTTAGTTTTATGATGCACCCTGAAGGCAATACTTTGGAAAACTCCAGTGTTCCCCTGGTCTTTTCAGAAATGGCACAGACTGTTGGTTCCTTATCTTGATGGGGATTTCCATTCATCTTGGTTCTGTAAGGTAGAACCTGTGAAGCTTTTTTTCCCAGTACGTGAATGCATTGAATGCCTTCTGACTGACATATGCAAATTTGAACTCTCTTTGTCCAGGTCAGTCTGGGGAGAAAACGTGTTTGATAACTAACAATGCTCCAAAATTAATGGCTGATAGTTTTGGAGAGAAAAAATCCTCTCAAGGAGGAAAATAAGTCTATCTGCCCTGTACTGAATGAGGTCTACAAGAAATAGCCCACGCTGAAAATAACAACATGATGGGACATCTCACCAATTAATCTTAAAGTTATGGGCTTATTAGGCATCATTCCTTTCCCATCAGCACTGCTCAGAGATTATCAGCATGTTCTAGAGCACTCTAGGTTATGCTCTGTCCCATGTCTTAGAAATTACTGAACTTAAATAAATGTGATTAATATGATCATTTAAAACTTGCTGTATCTTTGGCTTTTAATAAAGCAACTAAGAGGGAAGCAATTTATCAGCTAGCAGCACAGATAAATAGTATTCATATATTTCTTTCCCTGCCTTTTTCCAATGTTTGACTCCTCACACACCTAATCCATTTTTTTGTCTTCCTCTTTTTTTGTATTCTGGCAGCTTCCTTCAGAAAACAAACCAACAGAGACCAGCAAACATTTCTTCTTTGATGTCTTCCATTCATCTTATCTTTCCCTCCTTCTCTTAGCATTTGCTGTACATGTATTTTTGGGTGCTTTTACCTCCTCCCATTCACTAACCTTTCACTGGTCTAGCTATAACACTAGACATTTAAATGTACTTTCCCAAACCCTACAATTTTAGTAATCTGTTCTGCTTCTCTGTGAACCGTAAGTCTTTAAAATGGGTATGCTACTGGAGAAGTTAGTTATTTCTTGGCTGTACCAGGTTCCTTTTACTCTATGGTTTTACCCTGGCCAACATGTGCAGATCAGCAAGAGAGAATTCACCATCTCCAAAGATTTTCTTTTCTACCTGAACTTTTCTATGCCAGCACTTCAATGACTGGGAGGGACATGCTGGACAGTAATGCACAGAGGAACACACCCGGCATCCCAAATTACTCCCATGTGTTCACTGTTGCTAACGAAAAATGATGTTAGCAAATACGAGAGGCTCCATTTCAGAAATATTTATATGGGCAGCGCAGAGAAGTGACAGAAAAGTAAGTCATTAATTACAAAAGGCAACAAAAAAAGTCATTGCAATACTGTAAGCCAAAGTGAAATGTGATTTCACAGCAACTGCTCTGGTACCTTGCATTTAGAAATGCATCAAGCCAAACTTTGTGAAAACTTGTCAGTTTATTACTGCCTGTAATGCAGAAATGAATTGGCCAAAAACTGGCAAAAAACCACCAAACTTTTTCTCATTAATGTCAGGCTGTAGAATTCCAGATTAAATCAGCCTGGAGGCTCTCTCCCCTCTAATGAATCTCAATTACTTTTTCCCCCTTAGGGGAGAAATGACCAACTAGGTCTTGTAGCAGCAGGTTTATGGCTACTACACTGTCAACATTTCCAGGAGAAGCTTCTGGTTTGGGGGTTTTCTGACACTGTTGTAGAGCTCACTCAGACTAACATATTTATTATTTTTTTTTGCCTAACCAACTCTATAAATTTTTAAATAATGCTTTAGAAAACAAAACTTGCTTAGGCACTCAGCTAATGGGAACTGACTTTTTAGGAGCTCACTTTCCATTCCCAAAGCAAAAGCCGACCTCAGCGAGACGTTTAATTGAAACCTGGTCACTGTCCACTTTGCAGCCCCTGCTATTCATCAGGAAGCTTGGACAAGCCACCAGCATGGGGGGTACCCCAGCCTGACACAATCAGGGCTGTGTTCATGCAGCCTCTTCAGGTTGCAGCTGTGCCAGCTGACGAGGTTATCGCGCCTGGCCTTTCTCTGTGGTTAATCACTCATCTTTGACCACAGTTACCACCGATTTGGAGCAGGACTCTGCTAATCCACCTTGTTTTGACTGATGCTGATTAGAGGAACACGGGGGAATGCTGACCTTCCCAGACAGCACAGCTGTGGCTGGAAGAGGACACCCAAGGAGCCCTCAGGTTCCCCAGCTCCTGGGATTCCTCCTGCTAGAGGATGTGCAAGGCAAAGCATTGTGCCTTTCTCTGGCATGGATTTACTGTCACACTGGTCTACAGGGCTCACAGATTTCCCAGTTTCCCTGGAGACATGCAGGGAGGCCAAGGCACTTATGGCAGATGCCTCCATTCTGACACTTCTGCCTTTCCTACTGTATTTGCAGTAGGTTCTGCTATCAGCTTCCCCCTCTGGATGTGATCATGAGAATGCTGAATGCAAAATCCACCTGAGCTCAGGAAGGAGCTAACCTACCTTCTTCTCTTTTTCTCCCTTAAAAAATCTTATCCTAATCCACAGGAAAAAGATGGGAGCTTACCCATGGGCATGCATGTTTACGAACATTCATGGACAGCTCACATTTACATATAATAAGAATCAAACGTTAAGGACACCAAAAGGTTAGTGCAGGGACAGACATCATTTTCTAGACCGTTGCAGACACAGAGTAGAGGAACAACCCAGAGGACTGTGAGTTCAAGAACCGGGAATCCTGTTCAAAGAGGCTGCAGAAAGCGGAAAAAACCCAAACTTGCTACTTTCTCAAATCCTTTGTCTAAGAAGAGTCACAGAACATTAAGGAAGAGCAGATGAAGGATATGTTGTTATACATGCAGAAGTAAAAGTTTAGGTAACTCACTCTGAGTTGAAACGACTAAATAAGTTGTCATTCACACCGACAGCCAACAGCAGAGCTCAGCTGCAGCTTGCTGGGCTGGGCTGATGGTCTGCCCACGCTCATGGCACGGTCTCACTTTCTCTCACGGAGCTCACGATTGTGCTTGTTGCCTATGTCCCGGAGAAGTGTTGCAACTTCACCCTACTCAGCGAGCAAAGGAGGCCACAGGGGATTTCAAAAGCTAATTTTTTAAATCAGCCTTTGGTTGTTGTATACTAAATATTATAGACTGTGGCAATTACAGAGTTCAAGGTAAACAAATGCAAGCTATTTTTCCATATGCAGAATATCTGAGAAATCAAAACTGGTAAAATTTAGGGCCTAAAATACCTGTCAAAGTCTCTCTAAAGAAGTCTCTCCCCAACCAGTCTGAGAAATCAAATAATTTCTGTTTTGAAAGAGACACTCAGAACGCCATTCTTCTGTGAGCAACAGTGCTTATGAGGCTGACAGAAAACTAGCAAACTGTCTTTATGCAAGCCAATGAACCCAGCTGTGTTAAGGATTCAACAACTAATTTTTAAAAGAGAATGCAAATGCCAATCTAAAAATTGGCTTGATTACTGCCAGTATGGGACCATACAGCTACAGCGCCAATTCCTGGGGCGGAATGGGTTACCATGTCCTGGACCTGGATGGTAACCATCTGCGCATGTGCTCTCTGCCTGTGGCAAGTGTGCAGTGATTCTACTTATCTTAAGCCTCTTTTATTGAGGGCTAAGCTAAATCAAATCAACTTACATTTATGGGGGGCCAAGAACACCTCCTGGGCAGCTGCTGTGGCTCAGCTGACATGTGGAAACACAGACATCCCCTGTAACTTGATCACGCATCTAAGCCCTGAAATTTGCTCTGTATGGACCCAACTGGAGGCTGAAATTAAGCGCAATTTCAAGTCTACCTTCTTTCAGATTGAAGTGGTGCACAGGTCTAGTGTTAACACTTCACAGTGGGGCAAATTCCATGCATACATACCAAAGCTATAATGATTCCGTAAGTTAAATATAAACAGTTTTGTTTGTGTTGAAATATTTGAACATCTGTCTACAGTGTTGCGAGCCTGAATAATGCAAGTACGCTACCGCACAAGAATCAAATGATAATTACAGAATGGAAAACAAAAACTCATGATAGGCTTTTTCATAAGCACGCGGTACTATTATGTACATATATATACATATGTAGGCATATAGCATAATAAAAGAAAATGCAAAAACTCAATAAACACCAATAAGAAAAATCTGAATATTAAAAGTTTGTCTCATTGAATAAGTGAGACTGTGGTTGGAAACACAGCAACAGACATACAAGTCATTTATACTAAAGCCTTCAACATTTCAACTCTCTTTGCAATGTAAAAACAATGAAACCCAATTAAAAGGCCACATTCACAATGCAGAGATTGCTCCTCCCCATCAGACAGGGTATTCATTATTATTATTATTATTATTTTAAATATGCAGAGTCTAAAAGGCTATACAAATACTTGAGCATGGTGTGTATCCTTTTAATTCTGCACATACTCATCTTGTTGTTCCATCAAGCACTTGATATCAAAGGTTTTCTTTATGTGCAGGTGTGAAAGGTGTGTGTACAAATTAAGGAACTATCTCCCTAGCTATTCAGTCTGAAGGAGCACATGAAAGAACCTGATTATAACAACCCAAGGGATTCATTTTACACTGAACTGGGATTCCCTGGCTCCAGAGCTGCTCCTATCCTCTTTGCACATCCAAGACTCACACTGAATTCTGCAGAATTTTTGCAGGAGTCCCCATTCCAGAGAAATGTTCCCTTACTACAGAGTTGGATATAAACAGCTACATCTGCTTTTTCTGTTAATGATTGTTGTTCAAAAATGTCAAAGGTATTGGGTGAGATTAATTTTCAAATGAGCTGCACATCCTAACGGGTGCAAGCGATCTCTTCAAATGTATGCATTTTTTCAGTTTAGATAGGGAAATCGCCTTGCCCTTACAAAATGAGCTTTGCCGAGGGCCCATGCCCTCCCTGCAGCTCCAAACGGCTATGACTTCAGTCATATATTCTGGCCTGTAGTCTCAAGGCTGGGGTTAAACAAGCAGTTTGTTCCTCTCTTACATAAGCACCGAAAGACAATACTACATTCGAGCTCATAAAAATATTTTAATTGGTGATGATTTCCAGACAACTATGTCAAAATTAACTCAGAGTTGATGCCCACTTGCTTAAATTTCATTCATCTGGGTTCAAATTATTTGCTTAAAAGAAGAAACATTTCCTTTTATACACACTTTGGTTTCAACCTCCAAAACCATTGCTAGAAATTAGTCCTAACCACCCAGTCAGCTGCCTCAGAAACCAAGCTCAAATCCATCACTTTAATGACATCAATAACAAATACACAACTTTAAACTCTATTGTGAACAGTGGCATACCAAGAAGCACGTGTAGCTGTCATCTCGTTAGTCACTAGAAAAACACCAATGAAACCCAAAGAGCCTAACCATGACAAATTATTCAAGAGTTTAACCTGAGACATTAATGAGTGCTAAATAGCTTGTTTTCATGCTTGCTTAAGGAGATTTGTTTAAAATCCCACCAACCTCCCCTGAATGTCGCTTGGCGAAGCCGTTCATTCTTGTCAAGCTGGTTTTCCTATTCCAGCTAAAACAGCAGGTTGCAAATGTTTGGTTAAGGATGGCTGCCTTCCCCACCCCTCAAGACACACACGCGCACAGAGGCAACCACACCGGCTGTAAAGCTTCTCTCTCTCTGCCGCACAAAAGTGGCGGATTCACATCCCAACGTCAGAAAACTTATGGTTTAAAAGCATGTGCACCTGACTGTGGTCACTCAACAGTCAGAGGTATAATACAAATGTGAAAAAAATATTTATCCCTCCAGGAGTTTCATCTTTTCAGACTTTTTTGTCTGGTTTTTGTCTCTCTGGGCTGCGCTAGTGTGAAGCTCTTAAGCAGGTGCTAGAAGAGCCCAACACTTACCATTCTGTGAAATGTATTTAACTCTGAGTAAAGGTTGATTTGATGAGAGGATTGCTCCTATGAGCCACCTTTACCTCCTAGAATACCTTCAAGGAGATTAAGGAATTGGGATCTGGAGCCTGAGACACCAGTGTTGTTCTGACAGAGCAATACAGAGCAGCAATGTATGGTGGGAGCTCAAAGCTAACAGGACAGAAAAAAAACCCTATTTCTTCCCATCCTGAGAATGGAAAAATATTAAATATTTTTTTATATATATCTTTATATAAAAATATATAAAGATATTTCCATTTATCAAAGGAAACTGAAGCTTTGTCACTCATATTGTGATATACCTTGGACAGGAATATGCCCTAAAAACACAACTTGAGTAAACAAACACCTCCATCTTCACCGTCTTCCAGTATTTATGTCATTCCTGGGGTAGGGTAGTGCCACGATTCCTACTGCACACAAGGGGAACTGAGGCTGAAAGAAAGAGGTTTCTACTGATATCAGTGAGTCTGGGTATCTGCTTAGAGGAACTTTCAAATGTACAAATGTCATAAAGATGTCAGTCAGATGACAGACCTGGAGGACCCGCATCCAACTGCGTCAGTCACTGCACCACCTTCCTACACCCCTGACTTACTCATGCAGCCACAGAGAGCTGGTCTGCACAACTTGCTGATATGAGAATTAGAGAAAAAAATGGCATAGGGCAGGAGCGTTTTGCTCTTTCAAAAAAGAAACACTTCTTCTAACAGACAGCCTTTACGCTGTTGTTTCAGATACATTAACATCGCTTTTTGCTATATAGTTTAAATCATCATTCAAACAAGACATGAGCAGGCTTCCAAAACAGGAGCAGTCTCAAATGCACTCCAAAAAACTGCACTGTGCTCCAATGTAAAACTATTCATCAGTCCATATGGGAGATCTCAGGCATTTGCTAGTCTGTTTCTTTTAAGGGAATTAATGTTGGAGAAACCATTTTACTTTGACCAGCTTGGTTTTTATGCCAAAACTTTTCTTTTTTCTTTTAAATTTTGGGCCAAATTTCACTTGACAGTATCGCGTTTGAAGAGATGACCAAGTGGATGCAATTGCTCCATGTTGCATATAAGCCTTTAAAATCTAATCCCTCCCCAAACTCATGTCCTTATAAAAATGTGAAGCCTTCTCATAACTTTAAGTTGTTCTACATATTGAACGTAAATTAAGTGAGGGGTTTTGGAATTTTTTTAATAACTCGTAAAGTTGGGAAGTTTTTAGCACGGATTCTGGAATGGAAGCTCAGGGCACACTGAACTAATTTAAAAATGTAAATGTAAAAAGATATGACTCATAAGTGACAAATTAAAGAGAGAACATAAATGGTTTGCAGAGTGCGCTGCCCTCCACCACTGACTGCTTACACAGAGCAGCAACTCTGGGGTCAATATTTTCTGGCAGCACAAGACAATAAAAAATACATAAACTTGCCGCGCATGGTAAAGCTACTGTGTCTGACATAACACTAACGCAGAGGCCCAGAGAGGTGACTGAACCCTGGCTCCCAGCTGCATCAATCCCTGTTTTAATCACCCTCCTGACAACACTTCTCTTTCAGCTCTCAAGCCACTTGGCTCCCAAGGATGGGAACAACATGATAGTAAAAGACAGGGGGAAAAGCTTAAATAAAGTTGTAGCAGTGAGGGGAATAAAACTGCCTGTGAAGATGCTTTTTGCCCAGCACTCAGATCTGTCTCCAAAGAAGTTTGTTTTAGCTTGAAATAAAAAACCATGCAGCAGACCACTCATCCCCAAGCCCGGTTCCAGTGAATGGCAAACAACTGCTCCCTGCAGCACCATTTCTGGTGCTGAGGCAGCTTCAAAGAATGGAGCGCAGGGTTTGCACAGAAGGAGGGGAAGGTTCCTCTGCAGGTGCGGATCTCAAGGATAGCTTGCAATGCTGTCTGCTTCCAGCCAGCTCCTCCAGCTTACAAACCTGTTAAAACAACTCTTGCTGCTGGTTTTAAAAGGGCCCAAAATCTTCAGCAGCTCTGAGTGGCATAAAAAAGGAGAAGGTAACAACAAACAACTATTTTTTCACTGGCTGACATCAGAGCACCCCGAACACCCAAGACCGTGCCTTGGATGCACCTAGCACCCAGCATACTTTTGCAGAAGGACTGGCCATTTGCCCCAGGTTTCACACAGCTCCACACCCTCCCCAGGAGGCTCTCCGGAGCCTGAAGTGCCTTTCTCCACATTTGCTGACTCCAGCTGCCCCTCAGCAATGAGGCTGGATCTGGATTTTGCCCACCTTGAGGTTCAGATGGTGCCAGGACACAGGCTGTGGCTGCCTTCCACCTGCGCTAAAGGCGACTCCGACAGCAATGCATAGTCAACCCTGGGAGCTCTTTAGGGCAGAGGCTGGAGGGCAGATTTCAATGGAAATTTCCTACGGTCATTATTCTTAAACACAAGGGGGGTTGCCTAAAAATACTGCTTTTCAGGAGCACCATTGCCCAGGCTGGATCTCTCAGTGTGGCAAAGGGGCACCGAGGTGCGGGCATGCTGGCAGCAAGGAGGCTCAGCTCCGCACCCTGGGCACGTTGGAGCAATCCTGTTCTACAGCCTAAACCTCTCTCAGCTCGCACCCTGTGTGTGTTACAGCCTGCAACATCTATGCAGACTGTGCCAATTCAGTTGAAGTGTACGCACACCAAATTACCCCTCTGAAGAGGCTCAGGGTGGGGAAGGAGAGCCCTGCCAAATGCTGGTGCCTGGAGGCACGCTGCCTTCTAACCTGCAACACCTCCAGAGGCCCTGCAGGCTGCGGTGGCCCTTGTTTCATCTTTTACAAAGGTTATTGCCTTCTCCAACACGTCCCCAGCACACAGGTAAGAGTCACATCACGGTCTCCTGTGCTACTGGACATGGCATGTCACTCATCGCCTGTTGGTCACCAGCCAAAGGTCTGACCTCTTGAAGTCAATGCTGGAGCTGCTGCAGCCATGAGGAGACCCTGCCAACTGCCAACTTCATTTTCTATGCAGGATTTCCACTGAAGCTAATGGATTATTTTTCAGTGCAAATTAATACCATGGTAGATTAAGTATGTCAGAGGTGGGGCTGGTAGGACTGCCTACCATTAAAGTTGCCCAACATTTCCCATTATAAGACCCAATTTTCAGTTGCTTGCAAGTTTGCTGGACTTTGACAGTTAGCATTCCATTTTTTCTTGCATGAGTAAGGAACATATTTCTTCAATTTCAACCAAAATGGCTCAGATATTCCTGGAAATGAGTTAGCTCAGGGAAAACGTAACGCCTCGAAAAACATTTTTGGCAACCTTTTCTTGAAGGAGCTTTTTTGTCACTGTATTTTGGAGCGAAGATTTGAAACTTGACTCAGCATGTTGGCACTTTTTTTTTTTTTTTCCCAGAATCTCCATGGTAATCCATCTAGATTTGGTAAAATTATAGAACTTTGAAAAACAGAATTTCATAGAATGGAAATTCCTTAGATTTTATCAGCTAAGAGCTTTGATTACATCTTGGCAAAAGTAGCTGATTGCTGGCCCACAGACTTCATGTTCCTGCCACATGATTTTTTGTTATGACAATAGTTAAGTTGATTAAAACAAAGTGTTCACAGATCATATTGACTGTGTGTTCATACTTTTTCCAGTGCCTAGTATAAGACCTTCAGACTTATTCTTCAGAAACACTGACCGTTCACCACTAACTCAACCCGAGAGTCGCATCTTGAACATATAAAGAACTATACATTGTTAGAGCTCTAAAAAAAAAGAGTAAGTGGACATGCTCCATCCCACAGGATATTGCTGTCCTGTGGATAAACCAGTACATGCTCCTACAGTGAAGGACTATTTTGTCACACACACGACAGGAATGAATTCAAGCTGCACTGGTAACCGTAACCTTGGCATGTTTCAGATCTGAGTGCTCAGCCATGGACTTTTCCTACTGTAATTTTTGTCTGTAGTGTATGCATAAAGTAAGACTTAGAGCTAGAGGTATCTGCCTCTTAATAATTAAAAAAAATATCTATTTCTCTTATGTCAACAAGTTATTATTTATTTGATGTGTAAGTATTCCCTTGTTACATACCTTTAATCTACTGTTTATTCCCTTAAATACTGGAGAAAAATAGTTCTCATTTTAATTCTCAATGATGTATGTCATGTATACAGTTAGTGAGGTGTTTACTTTGCATCCCACATGGAAGTAAACACACTTCCCAGAAAGCTTCCTTCATCCTTGAGCTGAGTTCTAAAGAACAGTCACGGTTATATGGATTTGGCGAGCACCAAGCCCTTAGTGCTCTCTCCTAGCTGTCTATAAAAGGCCACTTCTACAAGCCAACTGCTACTAGGTTTCTCTTCTGCTGTTATCTTTCAGGAAGAGCAAGTATCAAGAAGAGTGAAACTAGTAACCCAGATCAGTGAGTCTGCATACATGCAAAGCACAAACCCTACCTAAATACCGGGTCTGAGTATCCTTCATGCGCTGTAATTCTACTGTCCTAATTCTCAGGGATGCTTATGACTGTGTGTCATACTGTAGGCAATGAATACTGCTGCGTGAGACCTCTTCATGGCACTAACAGACATAGCCTGAGCTCACTCTTCCAGAGCAAAAGATAAAGGCTAATTAAACTGTCTGACTTTGCCGTGAAGCTGATGAGGATCACGTATAAAAGCCAGACTACTGCTGAGCTGCAGGGGTTACAGCCTTTGGGAGAGGAACAGTAACAAGAACATCAGCATGTGGAAAGACATTTTAAAGCAGGATAGACGCTTCTGCACCGAGTGCCTCAGAGTTTCAACCAAGCAGGCACAGAAGAGGTAAATATAAAAGACCACACAGTGGTTATTTGTGTCTAACAAGGAGGGGTTCATCAACACCCTAAATCGTAACAAACTACAGACAGCAGCCCTTCAATGTGGCTGTTGAAAAAGCAGGCACTAAAGCCCCCTTTCAGAAGGTTTAAAGAATGATTAAAGGAGCATAAATAACCATTTCAAAGCGGTGTGCTGGTGCAGTTAGCCCGGTAGCTTGTTTCAAGCTAGTGCAGGTATCTGCACAGCACTGAGCCCCAGCCCTGTGGTCCAGGCTGCTCCATGTTCCCTCTGCAAGCAACGTTCACCATGGCTCGCCTCCAGAGATCTGCACGCTAACACTTGTAGATACTTCGGGGGGGATAAATCAGCTTCTAACACATACATACATCTGTCTCTTGACTGCAACAGGCCAGAGGTGACTCGCTGAGGCACCATATCTAGGTTTCAGGCAACTACAGTTAAGGGGAGTCAATCCACCCTGTGTCTCTGAAAATTTTACCCATATGTCCCTTTACAAAAAGGATTTTCATTTTGACTGCTTAGCTGATGAATTAAAACACTGAATAATTTACATTCACAGCTCTGTCACTGAGCCCTTTTCGGCAGTCAACACTTCTGTCTACAGAGGTGGTAATTTTATTATAGCACTGGTTTTACAAGCAATTGTTCAAAGACATCAAAAAAGACCAAAAGTGGGAGTGGATCCATAGCCCAGATCATTAAAGCCAAAGAGTGTCCGGTGTGAAAGCAAAAGGTACTTTCCACAAATCTAGAGTTTGCAGTGATAGAGACTCAAGGAATGAAAAATTGAAGTATTCTTAATTTAACTGGTATCCTAGAAACCTGGAACCAACTCTATTGCACTTCATATGTCTACAGTGCTTGATAAAGTCACTAGATGAATTAATTGAAGTATATTGTGTCTAAGAATCTGAATCTGGGTCCTTGATTCATATGATGTACACAAGTGGAAAAAAAAAAAAAAGTATTCCATGTATATTTCTATCTGTACTCCCAAACGGTACCACACAATGACTGTGTATTGTATTTCCAGGTCTCTAGTTTTTCCATCTTCTATACTACCAAGAAACACAGATTTGAATTCTCAAACTGCAACAAATAATTGTGAGTACCATCCCTTTTTCATGGCTAATCTCTGGACTTCCTATCCCTTTTATTTGTTTATTAGTTTATTTTTTTGTTAGTTAAAATTGGGCTTCTTTTGCAAATCTAAGATTTATCATATGTAAACAAACACATCAGTGCCTGCAAGTGCCTACTCCTTTCCAAGAAGATGCTGCACCGATGTGAAACTACTGTATATAATTGTCTACCTGTCCTATGACATGTGAAGTGATACTCTGGACTATAATGAGCTACACGCCTATTTCTAGCAAATTAAACTACAAACACAAGAGCTGGTCTCATCCGTTTCTTCCACAGCGTACTTCTGTGGTGCTTGTGGGGGTGATGATTTTCCTGTTGAGCTCTAAGAGCAATGAAACAAAACACCGTCAAGTGCCTCTGACTGCACGTGACATTTAAGACCATGTCTACTACTGCAGGAATGCAAGAATAAGAAAGTGTATGAAGATTTAAGGAAGCAGACAACTAATTGGCATTACTCACTGGATTACAGACAAGCAGATTCTACACTTGTAAGCACCCTGATTAATACCTGTTTGGCATCCTGAATTTAATTTAGCAGGGCTACTAAAGAAGCCGGGTATTATGAAGTGGGAGTAAAGTTCACAATATGCAGGTACAAGAGTTTGAAGACTGATGGAGGCAACAAATACTTATGCCGGCAATAATCAGGTAAAAGGGTTTGCCTTCCCACGCTGTGGGAAAGATTACATCTCAGAACCAAAGGAGAATGGGCAGCATGTAAAGTTTGGATAAGGAAGGAACAATTAATATGTTCTGATGTGAAACAAAGCAGGAACATTGGAAATATGGAGTATTTCCCAGTGCTAAGAAAATCTCTAAATGTGTTCCCCAATATTCTTTACCTTTAGGTAACACCTATAAAATGTATTATCACCTTTATATTGTTTCTTATGCAGATGCAGTATTTTAGTTAGTGTGAGAATCTTATTGAACACTACGCCTACAGCTAAATAACCTGAATGTTAATCTCAGCAGTTCACACAACTTAAGCTGAGGAGGACCTGAGCAGTGCTTGACTACCAAAATCCTGCAAGAGGTGATAATGATGCCTCAGTAGATAGCATCATTTTTTAAGGTACCTCTGTATTGCACTCATTATGGCAGCTGTATAGACACTTCAAAGACAGCTTTAAACAATTCCTTAAATTGTCAGAAATGTAGCGTGGACTGTTCCACCACAAAGCATCCACCCAAGAAGCTGGGGAAACAGTTGGTTCACCCATGTGAGTTCCATGTTATCTGTGACCGTACTGCTGTCACTACCTGAGCTACCTGCTTTAAAGCTAACTCAGGTTGTCTGAATTTCACAGCAGTCATTAGGTACAACTTGGGGCTACAATATCTCATAATCTTACCTGATTTCAGCTATCTCAAAACCAGGGTGCCTAGTCTAGGCTAGTCATTTAGCCTCCATTTATAATCAATGGAAAGAGACCAACAGCTCTAAAGGGCAGTTCATTGCACGCTAAGATATGCATTAAGATAGGTGGGATGAATCACTCTCTGCAAGTGCCTGTGTCTCTTCATTCACTTCAGAGGAAACCTACCCTACATGTCCAAATTTTGGAGAGTTAAAAGACACCCTCAGTCAACAGAGAGCCACTATTGTGCTGAGTAAGCTTCTCTACTGTAGGTGAGATATGTAACAGGGGATCTGAGAAGACACACATTAAGGAATCCAGTTCTTCATAAGAATAAGGTTTCCAGCATCCTAAACATATTGCAGCATGAGATCACTGCTAAGTTTCTTCCCCTGAAGTTTCAATTAAGTATGATATTCGTTCTCATTTCCTCTCCTGCATTCCTTGTCTGGTTAAATCAGCATCTGTGTTTCACGTCTGGGATGACCATGTTTCAGTGGAGAATGAAGTTTATATGGAGAATAAAAATAAATTTTATAAAAAACTTGTAAAGAAATTTGGGATTGCCAGCAAGGAAGAACTACATAAGTATTCTACTTGCACTACTCTGTGTGGTGTCTCCCAAATGTATTTGCTGTGTCCCCTCCTTCCCAACCCACTTTGGAAAGTGGAGGAAGAGGTATAAGAGGTGCTACACTGAAGAGTGAGAAGAAAATGGTGATAGTAGCAACAAGTTAAATGTATGTCAAAAGTGAAGATGTACAAGAGTTCCCTTGGGAGGAAAGTATGGAACAAAATGGTCTGGGAAAAGCTACTCTAATGCCTTTTTTATACCATCTTCCTCCACGGTACCTACATGGAGTAGAGTCACAGACTTATAAAAATGTTTTTCACTTTTTCTTTCCTTATAATCATGCTGTATGTAGATACAGAATGAACTCAATTTTACTGTTGACTTCATTTGTTTAGTTATAAGCCCTTTTTCCCATCTGTATTTTTAATGGAGAGTGTAAGCTATTCAGGGCAAAACTCTCTATCATACAACTATGCAGCACAACTATGCAGAGGGGCCATGATTTTATTTGTGGCTTGAAGAGACGCTTTGAATACAAACAGCAATATCTGCACTACCAAAAAAGCACCATGATGGTCATCTTACATGCCAAATGTACTAGGAATACACTGTTTGGAAGCAGTGTTCCCTCTACAATAGGACAGAAACAATCTGTTCTGTCGACAAACACAAACCGAGACTGCATTACTATTGGTGAGGACATCTTAGGGAATGGTTTTATAGTCAGACTTGCCCATTTGTTTTAAATCATTTTCTTAAGGCCTTATCCCTCTCACCATAACGGTGAATACATGGTCACCCTGTCATCTCCCTGGGCAGCAACGTCCTCCTATGGAGACAGCCTGTGGGTGTCATGTAGGTTACTGAGATTTCAGAACTGCAGTGTATGAATTCAAGCCATGAATGAACTAGGCAGGTTTCGCTTTCATCTTACCATACACACTATGACAGCAGATACAAGTTATAATCACCGGAAAAGAAATTATTTTTACTTTCATAGTCTATTCCTTAGATGATGAGGTTTTATGCACCAGTCCCTCTCTAGCCACAGTGGAAAAAACAAGAACTGACTGGTACTTGGGATGCAGCTACCACCCCCAGCTGCCCCCTGGTCACCTTCTCCTTCTCCAGAGGCATGTGTCATGCTCGGAGTAACTGTAAGAAGCCTTGCTCTGTGGGTTACACACCGACCTCAAATGTAAACCTAAACCACTGGAATATATAATGCTGAGACCTTTGATGAGGAACACTTGAATCATCCCACCAGCTTCTTACAGTCTCTGGGAACGCTCAGGACCTCCAGTCCCCAACTTGTGCAGTTTTGTGAAATTACACATTTGCAAAAAATAAACCAGAAGTAAACAATAGGGAGTGAATGTGTCATGATGTCTTGCATTTTACACTGCAAAGAGGACCTGGTGTTGTACCACTGAAATCTGAAACACCAGCTCCTTATGGTCACCTGAGCACAGGAGGTCAGGTCCCAGCCCATAAGTGGACTGTGGTCATGCTCAAATATGTTAACAATAGTCACAGAAAAGAACCTAAACCCCATAGCATAGCCACGCTAAACATTTCTTCGGCTGTATAATCACATTTTGCCTTATTTCTTACAAAGAGGCATTATAATGCAAACATTAAGCAGTTACAACATCATTCAAAGCAACTTGCAAACTGCCAGACTGCCCACTCTGCCTTCCTCTGATCCCACTTACGCTGGGAGAAATTCGGAATAACCCAGCCTATCTCAGTAGAGGTTTATCACTCTGAAGGACACCAGCGCGAGTCACAGATTTTCTAACTTTGGTTTGGATCAAAACCCAGGACTCATTCATCGTATCTCAGGGTATTTAGCATTGACTTCAATTAAAAACCTCCTCGCCGTGCCAAAATGCTTGCAGATGCAAACTTCCGCGTTCAGTGTCTGCAACACATCGCTTGAAAAAAGCTGTGATGCTACATTTACAGGCTGAGGTAGATGGAGAAAGTAGGACCTGCCTGTAAAATTTCCCCTTGTTCTGCAAACTCTCTCTCTCTCTGCAATGCACCAATTTACCACAGTGCAAAAATACACACTTCAGTCAATACATTCTTGGGAAGGAAGGGGGGCTGGTAGAGTGGTTTTTGAAGGCAAGCCACAGAATATTCTAAACAGGGGACACGCAGCGTGTTTTAACTGCTGTGATAATTCTGCATAAAGAGATGTTAAGGATCTAGCTCCTTGCTGTAGCATGCCATGTGTCCCTGAATAAAATTACTGCCATGCAGGCTGTTAGCAGAGGAATGCGTAAACAGACAATGTATCCTTGCATCAGTTCCACAAAATGTTGCACAACACAAATGCCTCTCGATGTGTCATTTCCTGCTTGGCCACCAGCCCAGCTGCTGACAGGCAGTCAACAAGAAAAAAAAAAAAAAAAGAAGAAAAAAAAAGAAAAAAAAAAGTTTTTCTAAAAAAAAGAAAAAAGAAAAAAAGAAAAAAAAAAAACAAAACTGACAGATTTAAAGCTGTTCTACTCCAAAGGACATTCCACTAGCCCCAGACTTACCCCTCCGCCCTGCGCCTTTGAAAGAAAAGGAGGAGAACTTCCTAAAATCTCTTACGGTTTTAAGTCCAGGAATCTCAAAAATCTCAATCACTTATCTGCTTTTTATAAGCCAGGTCGGCCAAACAGTTAATACAAAGGCTGAGCAGAACCTCTCACTGGCTTTCCCTGGCTTCTGCAGCGTGCATAGACAAAAAGGTGATGTTTGCTCATACCTTTCATCACGTGTGCACCTTGCAAGCTGCAGTGGCAGAGAGATATTTGGGAGCTGAATGAAGCAGAGCAGTTTTTTCCTACTGAAACGCTTCACTTCGAAGCTCAGAACTACTTTTCCACTCATGCTGATAAAGAAAATTGTAGTTGGTGACTTTGGAGACTACCTTTAATTAGAGATGAACTAAAGTCTTTGGAAGACAGGCAAAGTATGAAAATATATAGACTTCTCCTCCCTCCTTTCTCCTGATTTCTCTCCTGAATGGGTTTCTACCAAAAACAGCCAGAAAGAAGGACACGTCTCCTAATCAAAAGGTACCGCTATGGAAGGGCAAATAAATATTTCTGTAATTATAACAAGGTAAGGAAAAGGCATTAAATGAGGATTTAGGTAAAGGTCTGGGGGGGGGGGGTTGTTCTGGTTTTTTTGGTTTTTTTTTCTTCTTATTTTAATTACTTTACAGTGATCTCTTGCTGTCAGTCAGTTATGACCTCATGACAACTTATTTCTCCAGAAAACTCCTTTCAGCCCTCCCAGCTGGAAGGCAGCTCTGCTGGCCAAGATGTGCATATGGCAGAGGTTTTATCCTGGATGTGAGGAGAGAAAAATATCTGCAGGATTTCCCAATGATTCTCAAAGATCTTATACAACCCTGCCTTCAGACTCTGTCACTCAAGAGTGCTATGTGCTGTCTCAATCCAGTACAAAGACTGTGCAACACAGTAGATGTCCCTGGATGGTAATCTAGATAGACTGAAATAGATAATTAAAAATAAATACATCTTTTCCAAAGAAAAATCATCAGAAGACCTTTTCTCACATAGAAATGGGAAGTTTTCCTAACAGAAACACCTGACATCACTGTCTCTATTAAACTGTTTTAAAATAATAACAGAGAGGCAAGGCAGCAAGCTTCTACAAGCATCTGTTTAATACAACTAAATGGCACTTAAATTTAAGAACCTGACTTTCTGAAGTGCTGAGCATCCAAAACACCAACTGGAGTCACTGCATGCCACGACTGTTCAGCACTCTTAAAGTCAGGCTCTAAATGATTGTGATATCTGTCATGGTATTGCTGCTACTCCTACTGCTGCTGGAAAGCACGCAGCATTCGTTCGCTCCAGTCAACTTGCCAACAGAAGGTCAGAGTGCCTCGCCTATAAACAAGCCTTACAAATTCACGATCTAAAGCATGATGTCATGTCTTAAAATGATAAGCTGGCAACAAAGTAAATGACATTTTGTAAAGATGTGCATAATTTTATGTTTACGCTACTTAGAATGAAGGTTCTAATAAGTCATTGGTTGTGTTCCTTTAAAGGGAAGTTTTATAACTGAGATGAATCACAACTGCAAAAGATCAAAGTTTAAAAACATCAATGATGCCATGGGGTACTTTTTAATCTTGTAATGAATGATGATCATGTGCTCTTATGAAGTTGGTCCAACTGCCAACGCCAGATGTGTATATTAAGAAAAAAGTTGTTTGTAATGTGACAGCTCTGGTTGAGCTGCCAGAGAGAGGAAAACTAGGATAACATGCTTGAGATGTCGAAGCAAAATACTGATCCTGGCAGAGAGGGGCACTATTTGCCGATACATAATTTTTTAAGAAAAACACATTAGCTATCACAGCCGCTCACTGACTTGAATTCCTTATTGCCCCCAACCACCTAATTTTCCTTATGCAATGTAAATGCCAGATACACTTCTTGAACAATTACTACCAAACGGCAATAAATCTACATGAGTGGAGGGGCTCTCAGAAGGAAGCAGAACATCAGTGAAATTCCCACAGCCCACTGGATCTACTCTTTCCCTGAAAATTCAAGTTTAAAAACTGGTCATCCTTGAAAGTATCAGACTGCAATAACAGAACTTGCAGAACCAAACTGACCACAGAGTGGAGCTTCACTAAGCATTTAGCCAAAATATTAAAATTCAAATGGACATTCAAGCTCAAATTCGGCTTTAGAAAAATATTTATGAAGAAAGACACTATAACTCCTGTAACTCTAGGCTATAAGGACTAAGTTACGGAGCATTCCTAGGTACTGAGCATTCAATGAGAATAGCAGACAGGTAACACGTCTAGAGGCCTTTCAGGTCTAAACTAAAAAACTCCAGCAGAACTGGGAAAACTTATTAAGTTATATGAACACAGCCTCACTTTTAATCCATTGATCACCAAAATACTTAGTCCCAATGCAGGCAGGTTCCCTTTCTGTGCTACACCGGGTAGTCCGTGCTAGCCTCTGTGTCATTTTCAAACTGCTCTGTTCTTTCACAGTGGTTGTGTCCCTGCTAGGAGGCTTCCTCTTTTGTGGATGCCCTAATACATACGTGGAAGCAGCCTCCAGATGGGAATGGCTAAATTATACATAACTTATTCCTGGTTTTTACTCCATGAATGCACTTTTCCCATTGTCACCAAGTAACCTATGTGGAGCACCAACTGCAAGTGAAAATGAAAAATGGGAAGTGATTCAGCTCGGGATAGAAGACCGAACAAGAATCCCCTCGCTGTGACAGACTGACACCTCAGCTGTAGAGCAGGTAGCAATTTAACTATCTATGTGATGAAATTTATCGAGAGCTACTTGCTTTTTATTATCTGTTATTCAAGATGAAACTCAACAGTCTGGACAGTTCTTACAGAAGGCATTTCAGTTCCTTTCTCTCAGTGTAAGAGGAGGTGACACTGCAGCGTGTATTAGCATGAGAAATACTTAATTGCGTGAATGCTGTCTACGTCTTTCTGTGTCTTCTGCCTTTGTGATATTTCAAAAAAAACTCCAGAAAAGCTTATTAAAGGTCTCATTTGTATGTGCAGATCAATGGTGAAATAATTACTTGAGATGCCTCTCTTATAGGGATTTTTTTAATGTGGTTATTCATCAAATAATTCTTCATCTCTAAATGTAATTTAAATACAGCTATACCTGGTTAATCCAATCAATTTAGAAAGGGTCGTTCCAGTTAAATTAAGAAAAAATTCCAGTACTGGCTCATCAGTGATACCCATATGATGTGAGACTGGTTACCAGCTAAATGTGCTAGACAGAGAGACAGCTGTATAAATCATGATGGATTAACCAGACTTGACTGTATCTAAAAATAAGCACTTCCCATAACACTGCTAGGGCACGACAAAACACAATTGTCATAAAAATATAGTCAGTGATGATTGCAAATATATCCTTAGTAAGTTAGGAAGGTGCACTGCTATGGCATAAACGGCTGAGTGAAAACCTGCTGGACTATGTTTAAACAAAACATACTTTCCATGCACAAATAAGAAACAAAGACCATGCTGCTGATATACTGGTTTTTTATCTTTCTTTGGCCCCCAGGGGTCTATGATGAGTCCATAGCTGAAAACCAATTTCAGGTATGATGAGATTAACCAGGTGCATTAATTATCTGATGGCAAAAGAATTTAAGGGCAAACAAAAAGGCACTATATTATGTATTTTCTCTCTGTGCTAGGACTGATCCTGAAAGATCAGTCTCCTGTTTTGTTCTAAACATCTTCAGTTGGAACCTTACAGGAGTTTAGGGAATTCAGCATATTGCAGGATTGTACCTATTATGCCTAAATCAGATTATATATAAATACAGTGGGTTTAATTCTCATTTACGTTGGCACATAATGTATCAAGACCTTGATGTGAATGAGAATCAGGTTCGTGATTGCCCAAATTCAGCCAAGCACTTAAGTGTGCGTTTAATGCAAGTATGTGTGTGGTCCAATAGACTCCAAATTAAGCATGCGCTTACATATTTTGCTAAGCAAGAACCAATGTTTGACAAAGACATATATTTCATTTATAGGTCTCCGTTAAACAAAATTAAGCAGATGTTAAGTGCAAAAATGAGAATATAATACTCACTTCTTGGCTCCCTTGGCCCATCCACTGTAACCTTTATAGCTCTGTGGTACGTAGCGACTTGGGGGGGATTTGTCAGGACAGTTATTGTCAAAGTAAAGCTCTTTCCTACAAAGGGGAAAAAACAACAAGGAATGAGTGATTACAACATGAAAACAGTCACATGCATGTTCAGTAAAGAATCAAAGACGTTTAAAATTATTCCCTGTCGTTACCACAATCGTGAAAATTAAAAACATAACTGACCATAGGAGTTTTCCTTCCCTTCAGTTTTACTCTATGTCAAGAATATGTCCATGTGTTGACAATCTAAATGTTTCTTATTTAATAATGGGTCATCATACAATGACAGAACAAAAGTGATTCACTGCTGAGGACAAGCCAAATTCTTTGCTGCATTGAAAGTGGTGTAAATCCAAAGCAAGTCAGACAATTTAAAAATTTACTCCAGTTTTGCAGCTGTGTGACAGAGAGCAGAATGTGGCCACATGTTATTTACTTCACACAGTTTTATCATTTCATTTGTTTGACTCGACTACAATAAGATGAGGAAAGAATATAATTTCCTCCTGGGAGTTATTTTAGCAGGGAATCAGTGTCTCCTGTCCTTCATATGCCAGGGGTAGTATGATGATATCATTATTACTGGAACACACTTTTTCCCTTACATATAGTCCATCTATGAAATACTAAGAAAGCCCCCAACTTTCCAGTGAGGGTGAGAAACTGCTATGTGCATGTATGTTGCTATCAGAAGTTTGTATATTTTTTTAAATTTTATTTTCAAAATTCGAATTCATGCAGAGATTGCACAAGATCATCCGCAGCCTTTAGCTGAATCAAAACGTTAAAAAGAAATAAATAAAGGGAGCTGCCTGCGTCTGAGTGCACATTCTCACAAGGCACTGGCCCCCGTTCGGGAGACTCACTGACAGTTGTAATCTGTTAGATATGCAACGGTTAGTCATGTCAGATAGTCAAAACTGAAAACTGTTTCAAGACAGGAAAAGGTGGGCGTACAACAGTGACTCAATAAAACAGTCAGCAATCTTCGGCCTTCATGCTCATTTAAGCTGTTACTTTACCAGACACTTAAAACTCTCTTTCCCCCCCCTCCTCCGCCTCCTCGCTGTGTGTATACGTGCATTTTTGTTGCTAGGGCTTTTCCTCTTACTGAACTCTGAAGGCATTCAATCAAGACACAAATCTTAAATGATATGTAACAGCGCAAACTTAATGCATTTTTTTCGAGCCTAATATAGAACAGCTTATATATAAGGCATAATACAGAACAGAGCTTTGGCTGTCAAATCTGGTAATTGGTCTTTCTTTCTGGTCCAAGTCGTATATCCCCCAAACCTGCCTGAGACACGCATCATTTATTATCAGGAGTGCAACTTCAAACTGTCTTGGCTATATTTTTTCACGAACTAGAATGCGACATGGATATTTTTTAAGGAAATATAACTGTCATTTAGAGCAAAATGATTTTCCAGGTGTGGCTGTGCCCCAGCTGTGCCCACCTCTCCAAGAGATGCAGGTTAGAGGGAAGGTCAGAACCCAGCAAAGGTGCAAAAATCTCAGGAGGCTGAATCCCATCTCAGTGGAGATGCATGGCTGAAAGTGGCTTTCCCTAGTTTCATTGAGAAATGGATTATTTCTCAGATCTTTTGAGACTGATCATCACAAGAGGAGAATTAGGTGTATGTAAGGATGTCCAGCCTTTGTCAAATCCTGCCCATCCACCATCCCCAGAGGTAAACTGTGTGTCCTGCCAGAGTACAGTGTGTACAAAGGCATCCTCCAGGCATACAGCAACAGCTCTACTTAAGCACATAGTGCTTCCATGCCTGCTTCTTTGGGGCTGAAAAAGGTCTGTGCCTTTTCTTCCTCTCCAAGCAGGTATTAGCCTATTGCTTGTATACGTATCATTCGCCAGGGATTGGTTTAAGGCCTCCTGCAGCACCAGCTTATCATGTCAAAAAGTTCTGACTATTAAATTGTATGATGATGACATTCAGATGACAATTACCCATACAAAATCAGTGGCGTGTTATTGGTAAAAAAGACACTAAAGGGATTTTCTATATACCTTCCAATGAAGAATTCAGCTTTCCAATGCTACCGTTCTGCTTATATGCCAAATCAGTATAAAAGTCCATCACAACTAAAAATTAACCCAACAAAATATACTGTTTGTAAGGTGCTGTGAAATCATTCTATAGCAAAGCACAGCAACATTTTCTACACTAAGTGTACCTCAACAGGATGCAGTGGCCAGAAAAAAAAGCCTTCCTCAATATAAAGAGCTATGTTTTGACCTCACCTGTGAGCATTTCTTTCTACCTTGTCACCTCTGAGCCAGCCTAAGTTGAAGAGGTAAGTATCTAATTTGAAAATGAAACTGGTTTTGTTCCCCAAGCGGTATTCTCCCAGACTAAAGCATTAATGAAGTAACACTGCTGAAGCCCACTCGCACTCAGTAAACAGTACATCACTTCATCGCAGGGAGCTAAGCAGCCCTGCCAGTGCACTCAGGTTCCAGGGCTTTCAAGAGATGATTTACATATTACAGGATTAAGAACAAAATAAATTTTTTAAGGTCCCCTCTTTCAATGATGCTTATGTCTTCCGCAGATACTTCACAGATATCCCTCTTCAGCCACAAAATCCTTTAATGCACTTTTTATCACCTTTCTTTATTGCTCTTAGTCATTTCAACTATTCACTTTCAGAGGCTAAAGTCTAATTGTAGTTCTCTTTTATTAAATTCCCCAGCCAAGCAGTCATCTGGCACTATTGCTTCAGTGTGTCTAAACTGTGCATTCTTTGTTATTCACACATGTGAGCCGAGCTGACACAGAGGAGGACGAGATGGACATATGCTGAAGCACAAGGCAAACCCCAGAAATTAGCTTGAAAGGAGACTCGGCAGCTTGTGTGTGTTGCATATTTTTTCAGTTAGATGCTAATGTGATTAAAGTATCAGGACACAACAAAATTAAGGTTATGATCCTTTGCTTATTGAAGACAGGAATTCTTTCTTCTCTGCGCTGTGGATCAGGCTTGTAAAAGTGAGCTACCGCCCGAAAACCACATACAAACAACTTCTGCATTCACACAAAGCACCCCGGTTACTTATTCTTATGAATCCAGAAAAGGTGTTTAAGAGAAATTATACAAACAAAAACGTGAAGCTTCTGTCAGGCAAGCAACATTAATATGTATAAAACCCCAGTTGCTTCGTTCAGCCATGGGAAGCAAGAAAAAACGTGGGAGAGGAGGTGAAGTGCTAAGTTGATGATTCAGACTTCACAATCAAATTTAGAGATACAGAGATCAAAGCGCGAGCTGTTTAGAAAGATGTAAATCTAAAGTCAGGAACAGGTGTGGATTAGTTTCTCGCCACCGAAAAATGATTTCTTTATTACTTTATTTTTCCTGTTCTACTTCAAGATCTGCATCTACCGGTATTTTTCTACGTAAGGAGCTTTCTCACTTCTGTTTGCAACTACTGCTTTCTTTTCCTGCTATTTTAAGCCGAGTTCTAAAAATCTATCATTAATGATAACTCTTTCTCCTTCTCTCCCTCTCTCTCTCTCTCTCCCCCTCGCTGTTCTAAGTCTGGAAGACAAGTCTGGACCAATTTCTCCATCCTGCCTCTGGCAGCAGAATGCAGCATTTCAGATCCTCCACCGAGTCCCGGCTGCTTCAAAGGAAAAGCCCTACTTTCTTCCGTTAAGATCATAAGAAATATAGGGGGAGGGGGTCAGCTCTGTTTGGACATAATTACACTTCATCAAAAGAAGCTTTCTTCATCTTCCATGCGTGAAAAGTCTGCAAGCAGTTAAGTCTGTCTTTTTTCTTCCTTTTTTTTTTTTTTTTTTTTTTTTTTTAAATATAAAAATTGCTATTTGGGAAACTAGCCAAAACTCAGAAAGCCAATATAGTAAAACAGTGCACACCCTTTGTTTTTCTTTGAAGTCTCTTAAATAAATATGTTGAGGGTTTGAAAAGTACACTATCGCTTTTCCATAGATACTACCCAGACTGATCAGAGAAAAAGTCTATTCCAAGTCTGCTAGACACAAATATAAATTAAACTACTGGAACCCAATTTTAGGAGGTTTGTGCTTGTATGTGTCTGTAGCTGTATCTACTGGAGCTTTAGGCCTTATATTTCATTTCCTATGCTTTAATAAAAAGTATATATCATCGGTTTCAAATGAAATTCACAGATCAGAGGTAGTACATCACATCTCAGTTCTTTTTCAGCACTACTGAAAGACTGATACACTAGTGAACTTTTACTGCAAGGCAGCAGTAGTGATGGAGCCAGAGAACTTTCAAACCTAATCCATCAGCAGAATAACAAAGCAGACTGGGGTTTTTTAAAGAAAGCAAGACAAATGGAAGAGATAGGTAACACCTTATCCAAAAGGGCAGTGAACTCCATATTTATATTGCATTACTGTTGCAATAGTCATTCAGTCTTTCAAGTTCTTCTTTATTACAAATACTTTTTAAGTTGTAAAATGATAAAGAGAATTGTTGACCAGGTCACTAAAATAAAAAAATAGCCACTGTAAGCCACGCTTATGGACACACTTTCAGAAAGCACTTCTAAAAGCGTGCCAACTGATTTAGATTGTCTAGGCCTCTGTCATATGTTTAATATTTTTTTTTGGACAAATACTCTTCCCTTCATTAAGATGAATTACAACTGCTTTCTGAAGAATATTACTATAAAATTAGCTTTATTGCTAACTTCCCAGGACAACTCTTTGGCTTCTGTTGCTTTGTTTTGCCCCATGCAAGGCTAGTTAAAAAAAAAAATTAATAATTAATTTAAATACATAGAGGAAAAAAATGTAGGTTGGATCAATGACTGATAAAACAAACCCCTCTGAAGATTCTTGCAGCAACAACTGAAGTGCCAGCTTCCTTCGAGCTATCCTTTCAATCATTACCTGAAATTTGAAAGCAGCTACAAGGCTCTTAAAGAGGAATTCTTGCAAACTTGCAATAATTACAAAGGCTTTCTATAAGTGCAGTGCAGTTTCCAGATTATAGGAAGCTCCTAAACAGCTGGAAGACAATGACAGCACTCTACATCTTCAAAAAAAAAAAACCCAACCCATATTGAAAGTTACCCTGTCATTTAAAGTAAAGGTTAAATTTAGTTCAAGCCCAAGCTTACCAGCAATTCATAAAAAGTTAACCAGTTTACTAAAAAGAAAAGTACAAACTATTTTTGCAGGTCATATGCAGTTTGATTGTACAGGCCAGGGAAGTCACTTGAAAGCTTTCCACCAATAGCTGTAAGCCCTTGAAGATGTAAGCCCTTGAAGAATATAACCTATAGCACGTGATATGCAAATTCCCCTTAATTATAGGTCTTCTGCAACAGCTTCAGAAGCAGCTCTACTGCTGAAGGGAATTCTCCACCTCTCACTGCATGGCCTGAGATACACTCTCTGACTCCAGATAACCTAGATCACAAATACCCCCATTTTCTTCTACTTCTGTTGTGTGATTATAATAGGGAAGCAGATACTTTGCAAATAATTTTTCAAAATCTGTGTCTGATAAAAACATAGAGACACGATGAGTCAGAAAAACATGAGAGAAACTCTTAACTTGGTTTGCACAGATGCTGAAGATTGCAAATAAAATATGCATTATCCCTCCAAATAAAAGGCCAACATGACATTATTTACAGATTAATCAGTATTTCATTGCAAAGTAAGTTTTACATCTAGACATCAGTTTTACTTCATTATGGATGCATAAAATGCAGTGGCCTACCTCTTCCACTTCTGCCCACAAATCGTAAGTCGTTAAATCTGGCCACCTGGTTCTTCATCACAGCAGAAGCATTTCGTAGCTCTGCAGAGTAGTTCTCATCGTTTCCAGCCATGACAGTGACCACTGTTCCATCAGGCACTTCTCCTAGGGCCACCACCTGTTAAAATGGGAAGACAACCACAACTCGTGAAGCAACACTTTGAAAACGCATGTCTCCATCCCAGCTTTGCAGGCTGCCATGCTCATTACAAAGCTCTGTGGCAGCTTCTCCAGCCTGCTGTGGAGTCATGTATTAGCTGAACACAGAACAAAGTGCCACATCAAACAAAGAAACATCTTGTATTGTCTCCCATTCGCATAGCCTAATAGGGAGTTTCTTCTTTGTTACAGTTCTTCAGAAACATTCAACATCCTTATGTAGAGTGCATGGTTTAATGCTTCCTGAAGGCCAACTTTGTTCTTAGCAACCAGTGAGAGGCCAGAAAACATGAGGCATGGCTTGTATCCATAAATTATATGCGGGAAAGCATTTGAAATGGAAAGTTAGAAATTACTATTAGCAGCCTTATCACCCAGATTTGGTTCTACTTCTCTGCTGGTTGCACTCATCGCCTTGACCCTAGAACTCCTCAAACTTCAAGCTAGAGAGACATCCACCCCCCACCCCCCCACCTATCCCAGGAGTGGCACCAGGGGCATTAGCAGACAAAGCTCTCCACCCAACACTCTGTTGCGATGGAGCACTCTATGGCTGGAATTCAAACTCTTCAGATGCAATATAAAACAAAGGCTGTACTTCCTTGCAGGCATGCAAATTCTCATAGCACTCACAAGAGTTGCTTGTGGTTAGCACTGATACCTCCCTCAAATTCCAGGATGGGTGAACAGAAAATATCAAAGTATTTCTCCCTATGTTTCAGCTACCTGATAGTCTCACTTTTATGCTTCAGTGGTTGTGTAGTGCTCCATCACCTGATTACGTAAATGCCACAGAGCAGACAGCTACTGTCTTCTAATCTGTAACCACCAGGGATACCTACAGTGTTACTGCACTGTGACTTTTTAAAGTAAAAATAAAGTTAAGCAGGAATATACTAAGTTATGAGGAAGAAATCATACACATGCCTCACATGGGACAGAAAAGTCCACAAAAGTATCAAGAAAATAATTTTGTTTTACCCAGTTAGCTAATACCCACAATGGAAATAAACTTGTAACAAAAAGAGATTCAGAAATATGGTATGGCTGAGCTCAAAGTTGGAAAAAAAATATACCTTGAGATACAAAGTCTGTCCCCTTCCAGTTTCTACTAATTGACATGGTCAGATACAACTTTTTGTATTATGCAGAGCAATTTATTCTGTCTCCTGAAATATATATTACATTTTGTCATAAGCCCTGCTTGAAATTTCGTTCTTATAAGTGATCCTGGCTGAAACTAATAATTGCAGGTTGCACTGTTATATTAATTAAGTGGAAAGAATGAAGAGCTCTGCATACATAGGGAGAGCATTATGTCGTCCAATGCGCTGTACAATTTTTCTCTAGAACAATAAAAACTAACGACAAGGGTATACAAAATCTGAAAATATTTAAAATGGACTATATTACTGAAAATTATAGCTTGTCTTATTTAAAAGAAATACTGAAGAGAAAGAATAAAGCAAAGCTGAAAAGGATCTACCCTGGTGCTTTTCTGTCTTTCCGTAAAACACCAGGTAATACCACCCGAAACTGGAAACTGAGTTTTGCCACAAACAACTGTGAGGTCTCCATCTATCAAGCAAAGATTTTACTTTAAAGTGATGTGAACGTCCCTGAACATAACAACACAGGAACCACCGCTGCGGATAAGATCTGAGGTCCCACTAGCTCACTGCCTTGGGTCTGACAGCAACCAGGTCTGCCAGCTTCAAAGCAAGGTGTAAGGAATAATAAATAATAATCAAATAACAAATAATAAGCTGCTGAACAGATTACAGAGCTGACTCTAACTCTTAATAAATGGATATTGGCTTACACTTGACAGCATGGGGCTTGAGATTACTTATAAAACACTCTCCAGGTTGTGATAGACCACGTTATCTCTGGACAGTGCTGTCATGCACATTAGCATCCAGGGGAGCTGCAACCTATGCTTTTTATATCTCATGAAACAAGGAGAAAAAAAAAATAAATCACACCAACTCCAGAAATGCAAAGAAGCCGAGAACACAGGAGGAAGTGTGAGTCTGCCAGGGGCCTCGGAAGAGGGAGCGGAATGACTGCAGCCTCAGCTCACCTCTTTCTCTCGAGGTAACCAGAGCACAGAGCAGGCAGCAGCATCGTATCTCCCTCTCACCCCAGTCTCCCGAACACAGGTACCGCTTGCAAAACCTGGGCAGGCGGAAGCAAGACCTCTTAAAATGCCCCCCCTGTGCCCCGTTGCTTTTCAGAGCTTTCCTCCCTACCCGTTCCACTCGACGATGTCAGTTCAATTTGTCAGCTTAGACATCAGCCTAAAACTGCACGTGCCGCTGCCAGAGTCACTGGGCTGATAGCGCCTAATCAAGAACTGTATCATTACTGCAATGCACTGGCTTTCCGATGCAGTATGATGCAATATCGCTATTTGTCTAGTTAGCAGAAGACCGAAGGAAAAGACAGACTGAAATCAGAGGTGAAAATAAAAACTTTGGCTAATAAAAGAAAGTCATGGGAAACTCCCCTGCTATGCAACAGGAGTAAAATGCTTGTTCTCTTCATACTTTTTTTACCATGAATTAGCAGAAGATTATTGCACACATACATAATAGCACTGGTTAGAAAAAAGCTTTGCAGAACAAGTTTGAAACCTGGAGAAATACATATCATTTTGAGAATTTAAAATAGTAATGTTACATACTGAAAAGCTGTTGGCATAAACCCGATTTGGTAATTTTATGCCATGTATCAATCCAAAATTATTTACATATTCTTAGAAAAAGGATTGTAAATGCACTGTGAAATTAACTGTGTAAGAAAATAAAAACTAAAAGTAGCCACAGTGCACACTCCTTACCTATTCTTCAAACACAAATATCTCTAGTATTACAAAATCTTTATTTTCCGCATTAAACCACCTACACATTTTGGTGATTAAAGATAGATTTTGCTTTTGCTTTTTTTTTTTTTTTTTTTTTAACTAAAGCTCAAAAAGGTACATGAAGTCAGATGAAGCCACAAAATAAAACCAAATCAATTCTTACAAATTGAAAATAACTATGTATTTTTTGTATAACACAATTCTTGTCCGGTTAGGCAACCTGTTTGCCCAGTTTCGGTCCACTGAGATTTGAACTGGCCAAAGTATGTACCCTAAAGACGGAAGTTATAAGCATGAAGCAAAACTACTATACAACAGCAGGTACTAAGCCTTGCTGTGGAGTAAAAGGCTTGTTTCAAAAAGGAAAAAAAAAAAAAGCTAGTATACATGCTAAACAGTTCCTTTCAAACACTGATATCTACCGCTTCAACAACTTTTCTAGTGAAACACTGCATTCAAACAGCTTCTGAATGCAAAATCTTCTGTATTGAGAACGCTTTTTCCAGAGATTGCCAAAAGAGCATCTGATACTATTAAAAATATTTTAATGTTCTGTAACTTAAAACAGAATAACTGATTTGCACTACTTTTTGTTTCAAAATATACATCTGGGCTGACAATTTATACAGCAGGTTTCAGCTTGAAGCTATTTAAAACAGCTGAGTTATAAACTCTGAAAATTGGGGTTTGGAGTGGAAATGCTGACAGACCCTTAACTACTGTGGTGCTACTGGGGAAAGGTTTTAGACCTCATGTCCCTTTCCTCTGCCCCTGCCTTTAGGTCCGTTAAGACTCTTTGCTACTATCAGTATCACACAGAAGCCACTTGTAACATCTAACGTGGCAAGTTGAGTCTTTATGACTTCCAGTAAAAAATCCAGGCAGACATATAAACAGAGGGCCAAAGTCCGATGACTTAAATAAAGTCCTGCTGGACATTAAGATTAAAAAGTGAATACAATTTGGACCTGGGTGCACAATATCCATTTATTTTATGCTGGAATACTAATGGATAGTTAGAGCTATACTAACAGGTACAAGTCTAATGCTCTTCCCAACAAAACCAGTTTGCAGTAACAGTCTTATTAGTTACTACACACAACAGGGACTCCCTCCCCAGTGCGTGTAAATATTAGTAATTAAAATTCAAATCTAATACTAAGCCAACATTATTTCAAAAAATTATAATCAAACCAGCACTGTTTATAACATACTTCCTCTCCTGCATAAGATCTGTTTTTTTAAATTAAACCAGTGCTATATCCAGAGTACTTTTTAACTAGACATCTTTGCAAGAGAATTATGACACACTTAACACACCACTCAAAACATTATCATCAACATATTATTTATTGCCAATAAAACTTCAAAAAGTGTGTTGTCTGTGAGCTGTTTTACTTTCAAGTTACTTCTTAGCCAAGATTTCTATAGCCCAAATCTCTCTCTTTCTCCTTTTCAGAGATAATTCCCATTCTGTTGTAGCACAATCAAGTGTTTCACTGTATGATACGTGCAGCTTCTTTGGTCTAAAAGTACTGGACAGCTGCAAGCAAGTCAAATTTGAAAAATAAAATTAATCTTTAAAGCCAGTCAAAATTATTTCCACTGAGTTTCAAATTAATTTACCAGTAAATAAGGGTATGTACGTCTTCAGTGTATTTTAAAAAGTAGGCATCGCATAGTGCAAATGAAAACACAGATGAACCTACAGCAGAAGGGAGCAAGGGGTGATACGTCTATCTGACACATCAGTAAATTAATGAGACCTATACCTCCCTGTCAGCAACCAAACATAGGACCCAAATATAAGATGTGTATAACTATATATATTTGAACACAAAAAGATTAGGGAACTGTCTAATCCTTTTTCTACCTTTTTATCACATATAAGTATTCTTATTGTAATAACATTCTGAATATTTTAATATTTAGTTTAGATCTTTCCCTTATTCTAATGAACTGCCACCGCATCCTTCGAATTGCTGTAAGGTAAGAGATGGCTCTGACGTTTCAAATGAAAACTGCAATGCAAGTACAATAATGCAAGAGCTCTATCATCCCTCCTATAAACAGCAACTATAATACCAACTTAATCTAATGCTTGATTAAATTATAATCACAATTTTCCAAAAGCTCCTCCTTCTCACCCCACAGCCCCTGTGAATCAGGATCACTGTGATCAACACCTAGAGTGCCTTGGAATGCGACACCAAGTCACGAAAACAGAAAACACCCTTTTTTTTTGCCATATCTACTTCATCCGACCATCACGACCTGCAGAAGCAGGCCCCGTGCACAGGGTTCCTCCTGCAACTCCAGGCTCTCCCAGCTGCCGCCCTCACACAAAAGCACTTTAAAGTCAACTCTCATCTGCACCCCTATAACATTTCCAAAGCAAAGCTTCAGCTTTACCACCAGTCACTTTACCACCAGCTCATTTAACCACTTCTACTATTTTTTTTCCCAGATAAATGGCAACGATAACACAGCTAGTGATGGGGACACACGAGAATAAGGTGATGTTCTGGAAACGCGCTGAGTGAGACCTTTTTCCAAACTGTTCTACCTTTCGAGTGATTTCCAGGCACATTATTTGGCACATCGCGGGTGAGGGAGTGATAAGCCCCTTGCAGGGCCACCCCACCCCGTCTCTGACCCCGCACCCCACTCGGGCAGGTGCTCTGGGACACCTGAGCCATCACCATCACCCTACCAAAGGCCACAGGAGAGAAAGCTCTGGAGAGAATACTTGCAAATACTACCAGGGGAGGAAAAGAGGTTGCTTTAAAGCGTGGGATTATTCTTGTTTATTATTACAGTTTTTCTAAAAAAATCGTTTCCTCTTATTAGCACGCCATGGGGATGTAGACAGAAAATTAAAAGCAGCATCCTCGGTGCAAATCGGGGTGGTATTTATTACTTAAACGAGCGAACCCTGCCAAGGAGAGGTCTTCTAGCCAGACACTTCCTCGCTTGTCCACCAGGAGAAGTGAAGGGGCCCTGCGCCCCCCCCTCCCCAGGAGCCCCATCCCCCCCTGCTCAGCCCCATCTCAGCCCGGGCTGCCTCTGGGGTAGGGGGGCAAAGCCCCTCTGCCCCCTCTCCCACCCCAGCGCCCCCAGCCTGACCCTCGGACCCCAGCCTCCAAAGAACGTTTCACTCACCCCAGATCCCCCAGTGCCACCTCTGGGAGTGGGGAAGAAGACAGGGGCACCCCCAGGGGTGAGGTACTGGGTTTCTCGGGGCGGGGGGGGGGGGACACGACACGCTTTGCACCCCCTCACCGAGCTCAGGCCGATGGGTAAATAACCCCTTCCTCAGGGAGGGAAAGCAATAGATTTTTTTTTTTTTTAAGAATGCCCAGGAGAGGGTCTGTGGGGAGAAGGGAGTGTCCCCAGGGGTGCTGCTGAGGGGGGCACAGGGTGCCCGGGGGCTGCGTGGGGGTGTCACGCCGGCACTGCCCCGCGGGGACGGAGATAACGGGATGGCTCCCGGGGTGCGCGCGGGGCGGGCCAGAGCACGGGGTGCATTGCCGGGGGGGGGGGGGGGGGGGGGGGGGGGGGGCACTGCAGCCGCTGCAGGGGTGAGGGGGGCAGAACAGGCACTGCAAGGTCGCAGGGCAGAACGGGCATTTCGGGGGGCACAGGAAGCATTGCGGGGGGGGGCACGGGAGCCACTGCAGGATGGGGGGTATAGGAGGCACCGCGCGGGTTGCACAGAAGGCATTGCGGGCCGGTGGGCGGCGAGGACGCTTCGCGGGGGGGGATGATATGTGTGTGTGGGGGGGGGTGACAGGGGGCACGGCAGGACAGAGGGCACAGAAGCTACTGCAGGACGGGGAGGGGGGGGGGCGGAGGCACAGCAGGACGGGGGAAGCACTGAGACACTGCAGGACGGGGAGCACAGGAGGCACAGCAGGATGGGGACAGGATACAGAAGCCACGGCAGGACTTGGGGGGGTTGGGGGGGTGTGCAGGAGGCATGGCAGGATGGGGGGGCAGAGAAGCCCCTGTGGGCCGAGGGGGAGCACGGAAGCAGGATGGGGGACCAAGGGGAGGTACTGCAGGACTGGGGGGACACAGAAACCCCTGAAATCCGGGGGGGGCGGGGGGGGGGGGGGGCACGGGAGACATTGGAGACATTGCAGGACTGGAGGGGCACAGACACCCCTGCAGGACGGGAGGGCACGGGAGACATTGCAGGACTGGGGGGGCACAGAGACCCCTGCAGGATGGAGGGGCACGGGAGACACTGCAGGACTGGAGGGGCACAGACACCTCGGCAGGATGGGGGGGTACGGGAGCCATTGCAGGACTGGGGGGGCACAGAGACCTCCTCAGGCCGGGGGGCCGAGGGAGACACCTCCGGACTTGGTGGCGGTGGGGGGTGGGTGGCACAGGAGGTACCCAGGCCGGGGAGGGGGGGGGCAGTGAGGCCCCTGCGGGCCGGGGGGGGCAGAGGCGTCTCTGCGGGAGGAAGCGCGGCGCGGCGCAGGGGGAGGCAGCCCCGGCCGGCGGCGGCTGCGGGAGGGGGTGTCTCACCTTGAATGCCACCGGGAGGGTCTTGTTGCAGCGCCAGTGCGAGGGCAGCACGGAGCAGAGGAAGTTGGGGCTGTCGGTGCGGACCAGCTCGGCGGGGTGGTCAGCGATGATCTCCACCATGGTGCGGTTATCGTGGGGGCGCAGCCTGGGCACGGCGGCCGCCGCTTCTTGCTGCTGCTGCTGCTGCTGCTGCTGTTGGGCTACTACGACAGGGCTGACTTCGCTCATCTTGCCGGGCTGCAGGCTGCTGGAGGGGGGGCTGAACCTCCGGCTGGTGCTGGGATCTACGGGAATACGCATCACAACAGCCACAAGTTAGCGAGTTGGGGGGCGGGGGGGGGGGGGGGAGCGGTAGGGGGATCGCTTGAGGAGGCGTGTAGTGGGGGGTGGGGGTTGTAAAAAAAAAAAATCTAGCCGAAAAAGGGGTGAATGAAAAAGTGGAGGGGTGAGGATATGGGGCAAAAAAAGCAAATCGGAGTGGGCGGGGGGGAAACCCAAAAAACCACACACACAAAAAAAGCAAAAACAGGAGCGGATTAAACGCACGAAAAAAAAAAAAAAAAAAAGTCAAGTCTTTTTGTTTTGGTGGTGTTTTTTTTTAAAGAAAGATTGAGGGGGCGGGGGGTGATGCCGGTCCGGGGGCGCCTGCAGCCTGGAGAGCAGCGAGGAGACAGAGTCTGGCTGCGGGGTCCGGGGCTGCCCCTCTTAGCAAAGCCCGGCTGGAAACTGCATGGTCCCGGCTTCTGCCCAGCTGCAAAGCGCTGCTGCTTCTCCTCCTCCTTCCTTCCTTCCTTCTTGCACAGTCTCTCTGCTCTTTTCCCTCCTTCTAAGCCACCGTTTCTTCCCTCAAGTGCTTGAATTTCTTTCCTTTTTCTTCCCCTCCCTCCCCGTCCTCTTTTCCTTTTCGGATTTGCAAAAAGGTTGTCTTGGGAGAAGTCACACTCGCTGCTGGTTCAGTTTCCTGGGCTGCTGCTGTTGGCGGCCGCCAGAAGAAGAGCGTAACTCTCCAACCCGGGAGAGGGGGTGTTCAGGGGAACGTCCCGATTTCCTCCGAAGAAATCTTCCTCCTCCGGACAGAAAAAAAAAAAAAAAAAAAAAAAAAAAAAAAAAAAAAAAGGAGCAAACAAAAAGCCCCGCTGGGACAGAGGCGAGGAGCCGCTGGGCTCCCCCGCTTATTGCCTTTGGCTTCAGGAAGCGGAGGGGAGCAGGAGCTCGGGAAGGGGCTTGGGAAAAGTGGCTCCCCCCCCCCCCCCCCCCCCCCCCCCCCGAAAAAAAAAAAGAACAAAAAAAAAAGCGCTCCCGAAGAGATTTCGGCGTGGAAAGAAAGTTACTGGGGTTGCTGGGGTGAAGAGGAAAGTCACAGGACTACTAATTAAAAGTGAGACTTTAGCCGGTTCCTTTGGGAGGATTCAGGACTTAAGAAAAGTTGAACTTTCAGATTCCCAGGGAAAAAAAGCGGGGAGCATAGCTGAAACAAAAACCAACAAAACACCCCTCCTTAGGCTGATTTCTAAAATATGACCAAGTAAATTCTGGGAAAAGGCAGCCTTGGTGCAGTCCGGTTCTTTTAATGAAGTCGCTGCTGGATCCGAGTCCGTTGAGTTGAATAGGCTAACAAAAATCTTTTTTTTTTTTCCGCCCTTGATGAACAACAGCAGCAAAAAGATCATTAAAATGTCGGTTTGTTTGAGTTATTTTTCTTTCTGAAAAATCGGGATTAAAAAAAAAAAAAAAGCAACCAAACCCAACAAACTTCTTTTGGGTCCCAAGAAGTTGAGGTCGGGGAAGATGAAGGAGCCGAAAAAAAAAAAATATTACGCCACAGTTTTTTTGTCCTGAATGTGGTTTTTGGAGGCTGGGATTTCTAATGATTAGGTTTTTGTGGTTTATATATACAGGACTCTCTGGCTAAGGCGATCATTATGCTGATGAGAGTCAGCAGCACGTGGTGCTTCAGTCCTCAGGCTTCTGCAGCCTTCAAAATAAATAAAACAATGTGCATCCCCCAAAGAAGGAGAAACTTTGCTTTAAGTCGCTCTCACCCACGGGGAGGGGGACGGGGACGGGGAAGGGGGGGAGCAGGAGACGGTCTCCGATCTCCACTTCTCTCCGGGTTTTTTCCATTAACACTTTTGGTCTTGTTTGTTTAAAAAAAAAAAAAAAAAGCATGAAAAATCTTGTTTGCAAAAAAATATAATAACAGTAAAAATAATCTGGTGCCAAACGCTTTTTTTTTTTTCCGCTAAGTCTCCGGTAGTCTAAAGCCTAAACCATTTCCTTGAATGAATGAAAGCTATAAAACCCCCTTCAGACTATTAAGGTAAAGGGAGTCTGGTTTGTTTTCTCCCTTTAAAAAAAAAAAAAAAAAAAAAAAAAAAGGGCAGATCTTATTAAAAACAATTTACATACCCAATAGTAAAAAAGTGTAACCGCCTCCCAGCGCAGATAACAACCTATCACAACCCTCTCTCTAATTTCTAAGGCTTTACTTCGACTTGCTACTTCCACCTTCTTGTAAAAAGTCGGCGCTGCGTGTGTGCTCCTTGCTCGCCTCCTGTGTGTGACTCGGGGCGCTGTGTGCCTGCCTGCCTACCGGGGCTGGGGGCTGCGGGGGTGGGGGGGGGGGCGGGATGCGCCCTTCTTGCGGAGCCTTTGCAAACCCTAAGCCCAGCACCCCGACCCAGCAGAAAAGCCAGGTTTGTCCTGCCTGCCCCACGGCCCAGCAGCCCGGCGGCCCCACGTACGTGGCCACGGGTGGGGCGATGTGTGCTTTCTGCGGGGGTGGGGTGGCGGAAACAACCTCCAGGGGTGTTTCCGCGCTCCGCGGAGCCTCCGCGCCCTCCGCCAGCCGGACTGGCAGAGTTTCCCGCCGTGCCCCTCACCGGCCGCTTTTCTGTCCCCCCCCCCCCGTCCCCCCCAAATTTCAGCCCCCCCCCCCTTTGTCCCTAAGGACAAAACCCCCGGCTCTGCACGAGGGGAAGGGGCGTGCAAAGGCAGCAGCCAGGCAGCCGTGCTGCTCCTTCCGTCTTTGAATTTAAAGAATAATAAGAAGAAAAGATCTGATGTTCGGTCACAGGGGAGAGCTCTCGCTCCGCGCACCGCGCACCGCGCCTGCCGCCTCCGCTCCGCTCCGCTCTCCGCGCGCGCCCCGCCCCGCCCCGCCCCGCCGGGGACGGCGCGACGGGCACCCACCGCTGCCGTTATCCCTCGCTCCTCTGCCTTTCCCACGGTTAAACCGGAGAGGAACAGCCACTGACCCACTGCCTCGCTGGGCTCTTTTTTTCTTTTTTTCCCCTTTTCCCCCCCTTTTTTCTTTCTCCCCCCCTTTCCCCGGGCTAGCCTTGGAGGGGCTCCGGAAGTTCCCTGTCCCGCGGTGAAAACGCGATCGCTGCGGGAAACGCCGCAAACCCCTTCTGAGCTCGCCCCGCTTCTTCCAACAACCGCAGCGTTCTGCTTTTCCCCAAAAGTGGCCGCAAGCATTTCCACAGGGCAATCTGTAAGACCTAGTACATTCAGCAGCCCTGGTTTGCTATAGTCGCCATAGAGAAAATATATTTTATCATAACTATTTTGGTAATATGTTTATACCATAGGTTCTTTTGCCCTCCTCAGCTGAAGGGGAAATACATTCCATTAGAGCCATTCCAAAGGTGCTAGAATGAAGGCAAGAGGTCATCTTATATCCAAATCCTATATAAGCCTGACAGTCACGATTTACTCTATTTCAAAGAAGATACATTTCCACTTTTAATTAGCCACACTAAAAGTTTTACAGTTGCCTCTCTTCCTACTAAAATAAAATAAAAAGTTAATTAGGATAAGCTAAAATAAGTTATTGGAAGCTACCGGTTTAAGGTCACTTAAAATAGTCCATGGTTATTTATAATGTCGAAATAAAATTTTCCACTGAACACCCTAACAAAGTTTCAGGTATCTGGCGCAGCTGATTTTCAGTCTCCGTGCAAAAATATCTTTCTGCTGAACATTTACACATTTAACAGGAACTTACTACAGCCTGGAACAGATCACAGCTCAGAGCACTAGAATTTTATTTAAATGGTTATGGACAAATTAATAAAAGTACCAGTAATGTTTATGGACCTGCATAAAAGCTGGATGTGATTTTTCAGAAAAAGTAATTTATGTTATGATATATATATAATCTGGAACATTGGCTTGGATTTGGCTGAGACGGAGAGCAACCCTGCTGCTCGGTTTTCCTCGGGTTTTATTTCAGAACTACTCGGAATTTTAGCACTGGTTGCAAAATGGGTCATATTTTAAGATGTTAGAGAATTGTAGGAGGCTAGTGAAAAAATGTGCTTGCACTGTGAATTATGTCTTAACAAACACCTTCAGATCCACTTTATAGAATGGGATTTTCATTAGTACGGCTATGTCTGCTGCCATTTCAGTTGTCTTTTAGCTCTTCCACTTTTAACTATGTTATGAATACAGCCATAATTAGATTGCTTGTAGACAAAAAGGTAGTGTTTGAAAGAGCACCAAGTTTGTTTATTGCTACATTTATAAAACATGGGCCCAGCATACTCCTGTTGTAAGCATTGTGTGCTCAGAATGAAAAATAATTGTCAGATTTTAAAGATTCTGACCTGGATGATGTTCCCCAAATAAATAGTTTTGATGCCAGTTTGTTGGGCTGGAATGTGCTGTAAATACGATGAATACAGAATTTACTTTGAGCTTCTCTATATATGTAAATAGTGTTTGTGAAACTGGATTAAATGAATGGGTTTACTGGGTTTGTTATTGTATTGGGTATTTTTAGTCAGAGCGACTACAGCAATGTCAGCAATTATTACTAGAGTTAAGGACTTGCCAATATTCTCTTTCCAACATCTACCTTCCCAAAGTTTTTTATTCACTCGTGAAAATGTGCACCGAGCCAAAATGTGTGAACTGAAGTAAACTTAAGGCTGGAGAAGGTTTTGCCCAAATTTCCATTCATTTCAGTAGGGGCAAGATAAGCTCCAGTGTCTCTTGGCAGCATTTTGCTTTCGCTTTGGTTGTAAATTGACTGTTTGCCCAGCTATTCTTTGCTTTTTCTTAAGTATGACAAATAGTAACTCTAGATTTGCACATTATTTGGTCAGTTAAGTAGGCATGTGGTAATGAGTTCTGTAACTACAGCATTCATAGTCAGACTATGGACTGCTATGGTTTGTTTAACTACTGTGTCCCTGCCCCATTGATTTACAGCCCAGATAAAAGAAGACTCTTTGCGTCCCAAAATTAGTCGAAAGCATTTACTATTTCAGCACCACGCACTGATTTTTAGCATTTACAGTCCCTGATACAAACATAAGCATAAAGGCTTGAACAACAGGCTGGAAAATGATTACATTAAAAAAAAAATCGATCTTGAGAATATTACTTTTTCCCACAGCATTTTCAGTAGGAAGTGAGGACCGAGAGCTGAGACTCTTGGCGTTCCGTCTCAGGATTTGGTGCTGGTTTGCTGTGTGACCTCGGCACAAGCCTTTTAGCAAGTTTTCCTTCAGCATAAAATGGGGCACTATTACTGTATACTTTTTGAGATATAAAAATATTTGTTAAATTCTCAGAAGTCCAAAGATTAGCAGGGCTCTGCATCTGTAACACATACCAGTAATACCAGAAGAAAAAAATCTAAAAGCTGGTAAGAAACCTGCTGTGTCACTACTGAAAAATTGTCGGCTTTTCCATGGCACGCAGTGAAATGCACGTTATACAAACAACAAAGTAAATAGTTACTGCTTCAGATTTTTTTTTTTTTTTCTAAATGATGTATTTTCTGCTTCTCTAACAAGCATGGGCTGCAAGCCTAGGTCTCAGTCCTACTGTAGGGTTCTCCCGTTTCCCTCCCTGTCTGCAACCTCTTATGCCCCATTGGAATTGCATGTATTTCAATGAGGTTTAAAGCAGCAAATGACCATGTCATCATTGCAAAGTAAAGAAACGTGGGCCTACTTGTCATCTTATAACAGCGTTTGAAAGAGAAAGTATGGCCTGTGCTTTCTGGTAGTAAAAACCTGAATGTGTTGTATGATTAAAAAAATGTACGGCCTGTCTTTTTGAAATTTTTTTTTTTTTTTGCTTGCAACATGCAAACTGAAAATTAACTGTAGAAAGTTGTTAGGGTCCTCATAGTTAAGGGAAAACTGCCTTTTTCATGGCAAGACCGACTTTGTACCTTTCCATTAATTTTCCTCCCCAACTTCTGTGTGACTAATTTCAGAATGAGAAAAAAGGCACGTTTTTTCCTTGAATGCATTCAGATAAATTCAGCATGTTGTTTTAGAGATATAAAGGCTAAAAAATGAGAGCTTAACATTTCTCCCCCCCTCCCCTTCTTTCAGCATATATAAAATCAGCATGAGCCAGAAACTTCACGGTTATTTTTTCTGTTGACCTCAATGAAAACTGGTTCCCTAGACTAACTGTGGGGAAAGTGGGTGGTATAACTGTTTGTAATTAAAAAGGGTTTATACATTTGGAACCTTGCAGAGTCCCTACATTTTGCATGCTGGTTTTTAAGAGACTAATGAAGTGCACTCTGGCCAGATACAAGCTCCATAAAGCTCACACAGAAGATACTACAAGGCGTAAGTCAGTCTCGAGTGGGAGAGGTGGTTTTTAATGCTCTCAACCACAAGCACACCACCAGATCCTTGCATTTACACTCCCAGTGCTGCAACGGTGAGGATTCCCATTGTGAGTCTATTCTCGATAGCATGAATGGCAGAAAAAATTTTCAGTCAAATTCTTTGTTAATAACATGACTCTTGAAATTGAAACCATAGAAAACAACCAGTGATAGATATGTTCTAAAAAGGATGAAAACATACAACATTAAAGAGGTGGTGCAGTCTATGGGAGTGAAATAGAAGAAGAAAGCTTATGGTAATGGCAAATGTAAACATAATGGCCATAGCAAACCAGCTCTCGGAGGTACTATAAAAATTAATCTATTTTTGCCCTTTCTTTCCTGAAAATTCACTCAAATGATGAACCAAGCATAGCCACGCCAGACCATAGTCATATTTATGGTATGATATAATGTAATCCTGAAAATCCTGAGCATTCTGGTCACATTTTAGCATAATGTATGTGTGCCACACATTGTGTGGCCTTAAGACCTTGGGTGTGCGGGGCATAACACAGGATCTATCCCTTAGTTGACTTGTGGAATTGGCAGCCATGTCACAGGAGACAACAACATCAGTCCAAAAACAAGCCATAAGAGCAGATGACAAAACATTAGGCATCACAGGAATGATTCTCTCTAGTAATAAAAGACAAAGATCTGGCAGAAAAAATATTATAGGTGAAGCTGCCAGCAGTATCTGCAGTTAAGCTTGTCTACCACTTTCCAGTATAAGACCTTGTTTTCACTCACATAACGTTGCCAATTTTTAACTGTTCAGGATGAGCTTTTCAATCCTGAGTCTGCCTCAAGCTGAATTTTTTTGGAAACTTCCAGCAGAAATACTTCTGCTGCTTCTGAGATTGGGATTAAGAGAAAACACATTGTTTCACAACAGTTTAAAATTTCTTAGAATCATCCCAATATCTATGTTAGAGCTGGGATGGGAAGGTTTACTAAGTAGGAGAGGAATAAGGAGGAAAAATCAGATAAGTGCCTTTTGTTACCCTTGACCAAAAGGATCCACCCGAACTTGGCCGAGTTAGAAGTTGCTGAAAATTGTTGAGGTTTTTCTTGCGCATGCTCACTACAGATGGAGTAGTTGGCAGCTAAATTTTGCAAAGCCTCCACAGCAGCACTGGGCTTGCTAGGCTGGATTGGATCTGTAGTCAGTCTAGTGTGACCAATATTCTCCCCGACAGTAGGCTGCACTGTTTTAGAGGTAAGGATAAGAAACCCTAGAGTCAGCACATAGATATGGGATCTATTCCTCCTTTAAGGTCTCATCCTAGTTAATAGTAGCTTATAAAATATGATCAGAAGGACTGTCAGCAGTTTTGTTTAAATTGTGTCTTTTAGAAGTCTATAATTCAACCATAAAAATTCCTTACAGCCTGAAATCTGGCTTATACTCTCAGTCCAGAAGTCAAAATTCTCCACAGATTTTTTTCAATAGTCTGTCTTGAAGTGATAGAAAAGAAAAAATAGTCATGTACAAATTCTGGGTATTTCTTTCATAACACACTTAATAAGTCAGTTATGGTAAGTATGATAAGTTTTAAACTATTAGTTTAAAATGCTGGTCAGGGCCTAGAAAGAATGTGAGTAATTCAAATCTTCACCGCTAACACTAGACATTCAAACATGAGTAAGATTCTCTGACCTTGGGATATTAGGAGTATTATGAAATTAGGAGCTTATGTGATGTAATACCAAAACCTGTTATTCTAGTTTATCTTATAAGTATTTAGATAATTTATTAAATGCATACATATTGAAAAGCAAGGGCTGTCCTTCCACAGCAAAACCTATCGTGAAGACAGTCACTCAAATGTTTTCATGATTTAAGGATAAGAAGACAGATATAACCTGGAAGTATTCAGGAGGAACAAGTAAGAGGTCCTCAGAGGGGCCAAAGAAGCTGCAAAACCTCTCTTGGAAGACCACAGCAGCTCTCATTACTACCAAGCTTCCCCTTGTAGTAGAGAAGATAGAGCAGCTCTTCCCATCCTTGGAATGCTTTCAAACATATTGTGCTTGGCACCCTGAGGTTAGCATGATTTTTGAACAGATAAAAGCCCGTTACATGAAGTGGCAGATCCCACCCTCTTTCTTTTTTTCTCCCCCTTGGTAAGAAAGAAAGAAAAGCCTTATTCTGTCTCCAGTTCCACTGATTTCAATGGGAGCCTTCATGGAATAAGGTGCTGCTTCACATAAGAGGAGCAGAGGCAAGCCTATAGGTAACTTGCTACTTCAGGTTACTCTCCTTATCCTTTCACATTTCCATGTCTAAATGCCCATCTTGCTGAAGAATATGTAAAGTCTTTCAGCTCTTCATTTCCACTCCATTTTAAAGAGCTAGAATAATTCATATTTTTAGGCATGAGAAAACCATCTTCCACTGTTTTTGACAATGGAAAAACATGGACTGAGGGAATCAGAGGAAAGCTCTATTTACTAAACACCACATGTAGATTACCACTGATAGTTTTTCTAAGGAAATTTATGACCTGCGTGGAGTAAATAAACTCCCTTTTTGGTAAAGAATCTGCAAGCCAATCATTCATGCTTGCTTAGAGACGTTACTGTTCATGTTGCTTTTATGTGGAAGGCTACAGTAAAGGGTGATGTTATGTCTAAAATAGACAGTTGGCAGCTCTGGGAAAAAAAAAAAAAAGTGAGCCATTTCTGACATTACTTATCATGAGATTTTTGCTAGATTATGGCACATTCACTCTGATTCAGGAAAGAAAGAAAAGATAATGATAGGACAATTATAATTCTTGTAACTAATATGTTATCTTCATGCACGCACTTGCATGCCTAGCTACATTTACTGGCAAGTTATGGCATTTTACACATATGGAATAAACAGAGAGCTCTCAGTACGTTCAAAATGTTTAGTAAGCCTGAAAGCTGTTTGCTCTGTATCTCAGAGTAGATGAGAATGAGACAGGCAATTTTCCTCTCCTGGCTGCCCACCCTGCGCTCCTATCATTGCGCTCCTTCCCTGCTCCCCTTCCTCTGCCCATTTTATGCTCTGGATCCAATAGAGACATAACTGTTTAAGATAATCATGAAAACTAAGTGAGAAGAAGGAACTTTATTATGTGTCTGTATGTCATGTTTTCAGAAATATTGGTATTTTTTATGTACGAGTAATTCGGTGGCTTTCAGTGGTACCCCTCTTGATTTACACAGTGGGGGGAGAGGAGAACTGGGCTGTTATTATCTATTAAGTCTACCTAATTTAATAGAAGCATGCAATATGTGTGCTTATTTATTTTCGACTATCATATGTGAAATTACCGATACAACCTGCAGTAAATACTATTCTACCTGTGAAAGTATTACAAATTTAAAACAAAAAAGTGAAGTGCCTTTCTGAGTGATGATCCCATGTCCTTAACTCACCCCACTGCACTTCAGCACATAGGCTCTTTAATGTCACCGGGGTTTTGCCTTCTCTAGAAAAACGATCTGTTTTTGACGAGGAGTGTCAAAAATAGTTTTCCACCCTTGGATCCACTCAAGTACTAGTAGAAACGGTTGCCTCACTGGTGTGGACAAGGTCAGGGAAGTTCACTGATTACTGTAGCAAATCACGCCTGTCGAGGGCTCATGGGACAGCTTGCCTGCCTTGGAGTGCACAGAAGATCTGTTACAATAGGTATTGAACTCGACTGACGCTGTCTGCACTGGAAGAGCAGCTGTTTTCAACACTGCTCCAAGATGTGCAGAGAGTGGGTAAGCATTTTAACAACAGTTGTCAAAACCACGTTGTTTGTCTGGGGTGGGTGCATACCTACTGACATATCAATGCTATAAAAGGCCCAATTCAGTAAATGTGGGATAGTGCAAAGTCTGCAATGTCAGCGTGGACTGTGACTTCCTGTGCTGACATACACTTGCAGGATGTCGGATGATGAACAGGATTTTTAATACATAGTCACTTATCATCTACATAAATACAGGATTCAAAGCCATAAGCCAGTCAGCTTGTGATTTTTAAGCAGGTGATTTTTAAGATTATGCAGTCTAATTAAAAGAAAAGTTGACTTTGATAGAACAGTTAGTGGAAAAAAATACTCACGTATAAGCAAGTGATCAATACTCTTTATTACTTGAAGCTGTTGACATAATAAATAATGCTGAATCTTGTAGCCCCTTCATACACTATGTGCTCTTTTGTGCTCTTATGTGAGAAAGCATAAGAAACTATTTTGCTAAACCAGACTGGACCAGGTATCTCTACTTCTTGGATGTTCACTAATAATTGATTAGCTCCATGGAAGCACCATGAAAGAAGTGGATTGTAACAGAACTTTTCTTTTTCTATAGTATTTATTTTTGCAATTGCACAAAAAATAAGATAGCATACGAGGAAGGAACCTGAAGCAGAAGTTATTTTCAAACTGGTAAAAGGAGATGCTATTTTGTATGGAACAACTTCTAGTTGACCTTTGTAATGAGTCCCATAAAATTCTATTTTGGCTGCAAATGGAACAACATTTCTAGAAGGATTAATGTTTAATCTGTCTGTCTGTCTGTCTGTTTATGTATCTATCTGTGCAGGATTTAAAAAAGACTAAAGGAAGCTAGCAGCTCACTCTCACTTATAAGATCTTTCTCTACTGTGCTGGATGCCATTAACATTAGCATACTACCACAGAAAAAGAATCTAAAGGAGACGGTGAAGTTCATAAGAAATCTTCCAAAAGCATTCAATCCCTCAAAAACTCTAACCCTGAACAAGAACCTGACTTTCACAAAACCCGTTAAAATATATGAACTGTTCAGTACACTCACAGAATTGATAACAGTCACAGAATTTTTTTATAATGATAAAATCCAGAGCTATATTAGATGGGAGAAAGTAATTTTTGAGGGATTTTGAAACTCTGCAGAAATTTCAGCGTGGTCAATCAACTGCACTTATACTTGGGGGATTTTTCTTTTTTTTTTTTTTGGCATTGTCTCTTTTTTGTTGGTGTTGGTACAGGTTTCTATAAGTCTGCCTGTCTTATAACATTCACACAATATTTCAGAAGTACAACACAGTCATTCTTTATCTTTCCTGGTCTCGGATGTTTGGTGAATGTGAGCCTTATAAATAAAATGGACACACAAGAATATAGATACTTTACAAATACTTTGTAACAGAGGGATAAAAAAAGATAGCAAGAATAGAGGAAGAATCTTCCCATTCAAGAGTTCTGCATTGGCACTTTGTAGCAATTGCCAGTAAAAAATGCTTTAGCATTTAACAATCCCAGCTGTAATAATTGGTTTATTGGAAAAGGTGACTGGGTATGTCCTTTGGCTGATCTGAACACATTGCCTACAGTTTAAAACCAACACTCTAACATTTTCATAATTTAAAAAATGTATCTCGTTCATTAGTTTAAGCATATTTTTAAATGCTTCTGTATTTTCCATCATGATTCTAAGTTGAAACTGGCATAATGGAAATTGGAGAGAAGTAGCAAAGAAATCAAAAAGTAGTCTACTCTTTCCCAGCTACAGAAATGACCAAAGCTGCCAGAGAGGCACCTTATACAAAAGGAAGACTGTCTGGGGAAGAGGTAAGAATATTCTCAGGAGCTCTGCTCAAGGCAGTGCTTCTTATCCAAAAGAAAGGCAGAAACATGTAATTATACCCATCCTTCAAAACTAGGTCTTACTGCTTTCCTGTGTGTTTCAGATCACATGTTATTTTACATTGGAAGCTTAGTGCTAAAATCTAAAATGTAAGGGCCAAGTTCTGCTCTTAGATACACACGCACAACTCCAATGAACTCAAAGAGAGCTGTGTTCATATGTTTAGCAATGGAATTTGGCCCTAAATATTTAAACATTTATTCAGAGGGAAAAAACCAAAGCTTCTCTGATACATTTGTATCTCATATCTAATGTACACAGATTACCACCACTGGGCACCCACATTACGGGACAAAAAGTTTTGGGGAACCATAATCTCAGCATTCTACCTGCTCTGCACAGTCAAATAACATGAATTTGTTTCAGAACATTGAGGAAATTAAATCCTTAGCAACCTGTGGCTGATGTTATTTATTCTGCAGTCCAGGAGTAATTTGATGCAAACTCCTGCCACTTTTCCTATATTTCAAGAAATTACTGTTTTGAATGGACTGATTCTGGAAACTTTCATTATATTAATATGCAATCTAGGAAGAACTAATGTCCTTTGCTTATATTTCCTCTGCAGAGGAAGGCTCTGTGCTCTGGCTAAATCTCACTTATCTTTCAAAGGCTTATGACAGGAGTCCATAATAATCTAAATGTAATTTGGAAATGGTTAACCTGAAGATCCCACCTGCTCCCCATGGCAAAATGACCCTGGATGTATTTTTATTAAGGATACAAAGGATTCAGAAACCTGCAAATTTTCTTCAAGCAACATAATACTCCAGTTTGTATATCTATATAAGTAAACAATAACTACATATACATGTTATTTTCCTTGGACAAATGACAGCTAGAGGAGAGCTGAGTTTCAGGTTCAGACAGCTAAATTTGGTTATCTACAACGTGAAGGTTTATATTTAAGCTAGCTGTTTAAGCTCTCATTATACTCATAGTGATCTAAGGCTCAATTCACTTGCCTAAAATTAAGTCTCTGGTGTCATTACAGATGCCTTGGGCTACCTAAGAAATCGCCACGGGGCTGGCACATATGAGTCCGGACCTGCGTGAGGCCCTTCACCCTTTGAAAAGGCAGATGGAGGCCAGACAACATAGCCCAGAGTGCTTGACATAGATAACTAAACTCAGCCCTAGCAAATGCAGTCAGTGGCTTCTCCAGAAAAAGTCTAATGACCGAAAATAGGTGTCTACTTTCGGATGAACTGAATTGGCCTCTTGCCTGCACTGACCATGTTGACTGGGTTTCCATTGACTATAATCGGAACCTAAACACAGCCCACATGTAGAGACCTAATTTTAGGTGACTGCACCTGAAATTGAAACCTACTCCTGATATCGTAGTTACCAGAATAAATACTGTTATTAAGAGCAATTTCTATGCTTTTGGTTCAGCTGGGGTTAAGCTACTTTGGTTATGCATTTTGTGCAGTACGATGGTTTCATTTAAATGATGGCAGGCAGGAGAGCAAGAGTAATAGGCAGCTATCATGGGTGATGAATCTTTCTTCATGTTGTTTTGCTTCAGTGAGTTCCTTGAGATCCATATGGACAATGTTTAGTTAAAGCTGCTACCTGCTCCCTAGCTGGAGGAGTGTCTGGCTATTAGTGTGGGCTCTTCCCGTTCCTTGGGAGAATCGGAGCTTTGCCTCCCCTTTACAGGTCTCATTTTTAGGTGACCAGAACATCTAGCGTACTGCCAGGGCACTCTTTGTAGAGCTGCATGGGTTTTTTGGCACAGTTTGCTCCGTAAGAAAGACTCTGCACCAAGACATCATTCCTATGTTATTAGAGCCTTCTGGCTGGAGCAATCTAATCAGAGAGGTTACCCTTTAATATCTCTGGCTATAGAGGTGCAATGCAGGATGCTGCCAAAATTCTGTGACCATTGTAGGAAGTAGGTAGGAACAAAAGCATGTGCAGACTTTATGTTGATTAATAATCATCGTTGGTGGGGCCTTCTATCCAGGTCTTGCAACAGTGCTAGCAAGGTCAGTTAAAAATGACCTAGGACCATTGTTTGCTGGTACAGATCATGATTTTGGTTTGCTCCGGTGGTTATCTTGGTTGAGATCAAACCTCAAGTGTTACTTCAGATAATATATACAATTACTAGCATAAGTTCCCTTGATTGAGTGTGGAAACTCCCAACCTCATTTGTGGAAGCCATGGTTTTGAATAGTGTACAACAAACTAACATTATTTAAGCTATAGTGTCAGTTAGGGCACTTAATTGGAAAGGCTGAGGGAGTCAGTGCCTGCGAAAAGGACTCCTCTAAATAGTTTTTTTTTCAAGTGATTTGACTCAGATCAGTCAGGAACAAAAATCTGCTGCTTACTTAAGGGTGTGCCAATGGTGTCGGCTTCCAAGAGGAGCGTTAATACATGTGCAAAATGACTATTACAGACTGAAGGTCTTGGTCACAACCGGATTACGCAACACAAACTTCTATCTGCAAGATCACAGTGCTACCTAATTCTGTTTCTCTAGGTCTTTAATTTCCAGGCATTGGAATTGCCTTAAAACCATTTTGGCACAGAATACATCATTATTTTCATATTGTGCTAGTCTGCTCTCCTGCTTTCATCCATATGAGCCAGGAGTGAATAAGAGTTGGCAACTTCATGCTCGACTATTACATTGCAGAGCACACTTTAATCAGCACCCTAATAAATAGCATGCCCAATTAATTGGGACATTTGCCAGCAAGCCAATTCACTCCCCTACACTTCAGCGGCTATAAATGATGGATAAATAGCATGCTTGCTGTTGTCTGCGAGCATATTTGTTGTAATTAAGAGGTATGATTTGGTGTTCACTGGCATGCATTTCTGCAGTAGCACTCTGCTCATTTTTGAGTAGGCTCCCTGTTCCAGTGCAGTTGCTAAAAATAAATAAAGGACAGATTTCCCTTTCAGTATTTGCTTTCAATCAGTGTAGTGCTTTTGTATTAAGAAAATAATGAATGTTATCTATGTATTTCTGTGTATTACTTTCCTATATGGTTTTGACAATAAAGGTGAAAATTTAATTAGCATGTTTCTGTTTTAATTAGTATAGCAAACAGGACTTTGCCATACTGTGGGATATTTTATAATAAAGGGAGGGGTTTCTGCTGCAGCTTTCTAAGGCTACCTTTTTCACCAGGGGTTGCATGGTGGTTTGCTTTAAAGTGCTGTTTCTTGAGGGAGTTCCACAGAAGTATGATCCATTTTCTGGTACATGCTGTGATTTACTGTATGCATGTGACACTTTTTCTTATTTGGAGACTCTCTGCCAAAGAATTAAATAAAATTGAACACAGCAAACCTTTCTAATCCCTGCATTCCTCACAGATTGCTTTAGTAGAGACTGAAAAAAAATATTGAAAGTAAATGAATATGAAAAGGGAAATGGTGCTGGGGAAATCTCAACAAGGGATCTTTAAAAACCAGGATGGCTATGGATCAGCAAAGGGTAGAAACATTCATGTAATTAAAGGAGAACCTCATTTGTGGGTTATCTGAAAAGAATTGTCCGTGTTGGCATTTACTTCAACTTTTTGGCAGGAGGAAAAGAAACCGCCCTGTACCACTGCATACGGTTTCTTATTAGTTGTGGCTTCTGCAGAGGCTCCATCTCTTCTTTGGAGCATGGAGGATTTCTTTCATTACATAATCTGGATTTTTATTTTTTTTTTATAATAGGCTAATTTTTTTCTCTTGTGTGTGCAAATTCTCTTTGCACCAATGCTTCTATACTGAAGATATTTTGCCAAAGGAATGCAAGCATCTAGAGTAACAATGGTTCATTTTCCTTTAATGACTTTGTCGACAGGATGGAGACATTTTTGTGGTGTGATGAATTCACTCGGTCTCCCGTTGCGTTTTCTCCACATGCTTTGGAAACTCTCTCTCCCTCTTTCTCTGAGAATTGTGGCCATCCACTCCAGCAAGAGCTTCATTACTTTATATTCATTGTATTTAAATGACACCCCAGTGGTACTGACCTCCTGGGATGATTGAAGTAAATTATATGCTATGTAGGGGAAAATAAAATCTTTTTCTGACTTTTTATGTTCTGCAGAGAAATAAAAAGTGAAAACAAATGACAGAGAAAATCAGGCCTATTCAAAGTGAAACTGTGTAAGCATTATGGTTTGAGCAGACTCCAGTTTGTAAAAGTGCTGAGACAGTTTATAATGACCTTATGGTCTGAAAGGTGACCTGAAAAGGGAAAATAATGTTGTATGTGCCCTTTTTTAGTTCTGTATAATGCATAAAAAAACCTCAATCAGTTTTTTTCCTTCTCTGTGAAGTATAGTAAGAATTCAGACTCAAGTAGGGAGCAGTCACTGCACTTTTACCAGCTACACAAAGCCACAGTAGTAGAAGGGACATTGTGTTTCTCGGTCCTCTTTCCTCCTGTCTTCTAGCAAATTTTTTTGTATTGATTTAAGATTTCATAGCCAGTAAGTATCTGTCTTGCTCAATTATTCTGCCAGGAGTTATCACCTACAGAAGTCTCAACAGGGGGAATGTTCTTTCATCAGCCCAGCTCATCATCAGGCAGTTAAGTTCAATCACTTCTGAACTGATAACCTCTCACTGCAGGCAAAAGGGTTTTGCATAGCAGCAAAATTTGTCAGAAACTGTTCTGTCAGTGCTTTTTCAGGCACTTACTAAGTCACATTACCTCTATCCAGGCTCCTGGAAGTTATGCAGTTCACGCTGGACATGCTCAACCATGTTGCCCCAGTATTTCCCTTATTAAAATTACTATATCGATTTGGCATATTAATTTCTCTATTTCCTATGTTTTCATAATGGTCTGTCCTACAAATTCTGATATATGTAAACACATACGTGGTATGTATCATCAAAATGTTAGCAATATGCTGCCTTTCCTTCCTCGGTTTAACGGAAGGTTTTGGCAAATCACAGAAGTTGGCTAAAAACTTGAGTCACCTCAAGGAAGACCGCAGTACCTTTCATAACTTGACAGAATACTTTGATTCTCCCTTTGGCCAAGAAAATGCTTATCAATAATAATCCTGCTTTGGCTGGGGTTGCCCAGGTGTTTTAAAATGTGTAACAGCAAGGAACAGTTCAGGCCACCTTCCTTGCAGCAATAACTAGACTTTTCTGTGCATGCAAGCATCAGAGCACCAGGCCTGTGATTCTCAAGGATATTATCTTAGCTGTTTGGTGTTTTGCCCTGTTGCTGTCAGTACTTGGGCTGGTATCGGCTTTACTTTCAAAATCGTAAGCCAGAGCAGACGGGAAAGAGGCTGGCAGCAAGCAGCAGAATTGCCTCGCCTTTCTGAAGCTGGTGTGGGAGGTGGGAATGGGAAGGAAGCAACACAGAGAGGACTGCTAGGGTGTTTATGAGAGGCAGTAAGAAGGATGGAGAGTGAATGGTAGCAAAAAAAAAAAAAAAAAAGGTAGCAGAAGGAAGGGAAAAAGGCAGAAAATAAGATGACTTTCTAATAAGCTGGATTCCAGCTGGCCCCTGAGTGTTAAGATCATTGCGGTGGTTGCCAGAGCTTCCTCCTTCCTCCTCTTATCTCTCTCAAAAAAGAAGTAAACCACTAAGATGTACATAAAATTACAAAGTCTCTAAGCTGTCAGTTTCTTAGAACGAATCCTAGTAGAAAAAATATGGATCCTGTTCAGTGTGCAGGCAGGAATTTGAATTAAAGATGAGAAGGGCAAAGCAAAAGACAGACTAACTCTGGAAGTTACACACCCTGCAAACTTTCAAGAAAGGCAAGATTTTTTGTAGCAAAGAAAGCATGAACAGTTACTCCATTTACCTGTTTGTTACATTTATTAATTCCAGTTTTTACCACTGTACAAATCAGCCTGTCTCCTAACAAACCTGTGTGTGTACTTGCAGATGAGTGGTATAACTGAACTGAACTCACAAAAATCTACAATTAGGAGGTGTCAAAGCAAGAAAATGTTGAAAGAAGAAGGGAAGGGCTAAAAGAAGAAATAAAAGGTAGGTTAAATGCTCCAGCCCCACTAATCATGCCTGTCATAATGAACCTGTTGAGCTGGCAGGACACAGAAATCAGAGGGAAAACGCAGGCCCTGCTCATAGATGGGAGGTATTTACCCACCCCGACACATTTAACCACCTCAGCACAGAACAGGCAATTTCAGATGGAAGAGACCTACAAGGACCATCTGGTCCAACTGCACAGCCACTTCAGGGCTGGCCAAAAGTTGGCCAAATGCCTCTTAAACACTGACAGGCTTGGGGCACCCACCCACCTCTCTAAGAAGCCCGTTCAGCGTTGGATCACTCTCTAGGTAAAGAAATGCTTCCCAACGATCGGTCTAAACTGCCCCCAGTGTAGCTTTGAACTATTAATTGTATGGTTGAGGTAGTACAACTTGCCGTGCGGTAGTAAGAATCCACCGGCATTTCCAAGGTCAAGAATAAGGGGAAGACGCTATACGATTTTCAGCCGCCGCCTCAGCGCTGTCGGTGCAGAGGGCGAGCTGGTAGCTGCCCTGAGGCCCAGCCACCTGCGCTAGCGCCCACGACCCCCTCCTCTCCCCACACCCTCCCCGGCTGTAGCACTCGGAACAGCCCTAACGCCTCTTATCGCCACCCGCCAGCAACGCCCGGGCGCTGAGGGGGATAGCAGGCGCCCACGGCCGCCCGCGCCCTTCCCTCAGCCGCCGGGCAGCACCTGCGGGCGACAGCGGCGGCGGCGGGGAGGAAGCGGCGGGCGGCCCCGCCCCGCGCCGGCTCCACCCCTCGCCCTGGGAGGCCGCGGCTGCCACACAGCAGATGGAGGCGGCAGCGCGCCGCGGCCGCTGTGTGGCGGAACCGGCCCCTCCCCGCCGCGGGCGGCGCCATTTTGCCCCCCCTCGCAGCCTGCGCGCCTCGGCGTTGGAGCTGCGGCTGCCGTGGCGGCGGCGGCGGGGGGGAGAGACAGAGCGAGAGGCCGCCGTTTCGCCTCCCCCTCGTTTCTTGCCTCGGTCCAGGCACGCGTGGAGGGGAAGGGACGAGGTTCAGTTCCTGCCCCTCGCTTTTCCCCTTTCGGATAAGCCGCACACGGGGTGTGTGTGTGTGGGGGAACCTGGGCACCACCGAGCCAGGCTGCTCCTATCCTCCCTCCCTCTTCCTTCCTTCCTCCCCTGCACATCTCAGCCGCCTCCTCATCCATCCATCCATCCATCCACCCGTCCCCGGGGGTGAGCCTTTTGAGTGAGTCACCAGCGAGGGCACGCAATTAAGACAATATATCGCTGTTAACTAAGGCTGCTCGGTTTTTTGGGGCCTTCAGAAATAATTAACCTCGCGGGTTCCAGTCGGCGGTACCTGTGAGGCGCCGCTTGGCGGGAGGGGGCGGGGGGGGGGGGTGCCTGGGGGCGCGGGCGGTTCCAGCTCCATCTGTCTCGGTGGTTTTGCCGCCCCGGGGGTCGCGCCGGCCGGGGGCGAGCGGTGGCCGCGGGGGTGCGTGGCCGGCTTCCCCCCGCCACCCAAAGCGGGCTCCGCTCCGCTGCCGGAGCCCAGATGCGGAGGAGCGGCCCTGCCTTGCACCAGGCAGCCGTGCTGCTTGGGACCCGGCCGCCGGCTGGCCCCGGCTCGGCAGCCCCCTGGCCGGGCGGTTTTGGGAGGAAGCCCAAGACCCGGGGCTGGGAGGTTGCAGCGAGCCGCTCTTCCCATGTTTTGCTCTTGTGTTGGCTTGCTCGTGCCCTGCGCTGGTGTTACACGTGTTGGACCCAGCCCTGTCTGTGGTGTTGCCTTGCTACTAATGCTGAAGGTGTTTTGAGAACTTTTATTTGATGGTAGGTTTAAAATCATGTGATGTAGACCAGGCTTTGGCCTGCAGTATGCTGTGTGCTGTTGGGTGTTGTTAATTTCTGCTTGTTGCTCTGATGCTGTGAAATGTCAGTGGTTTGCACTTTTTCTCTGGAGAAAGTGGATTTTACACATTTTGCACAAACAGGCTTGGTGTCTTATTAATAGGAATCCTGGAATATTCCTTGTAGAAACTTTTAATCCTTACGGAAATTACTGGCAAATGGTAAAAACCTAGGAATAACAGCTTATTAACAGAATCAAAACCTAGGAATAGTGCAGAATACTTCTCTGTGTAGGCTTCAAATGGTTTTGCCACTTACTAACTCTATTTTTATACATTCTATGTAGAGATCAACTGCTTAGAAGTTCCTAGAAGTTATACAAATGAATGCTTTGCGGTCTATGAATGCAAAGCACAATATACATGCAAAATGCTTATTACTGTGTATGAGAAGGGGAGGTAGGAACCTGATGTTGTGGACAACCAAGTTTGCTGTATGGCATCACTATTAATGATTTATTGCGAGACATTTGATTTCCTAAGAGTGAATCTGTTTCAAGGTTTGCAGTGGTGTTGGTGATATGCTTAAATTTTTTTTTTTGAGGCCTTTGATCTAACTCCCACATCATTCTCTATCTTGGTACAGGCCTCTCTCCTTTTGGCTTACGACGCTGCACCCTGTACAGCGCTAACTTACTTGGCAGTGTGCAGTGCACCCTCCCTTTCTCCCTTTTTGTGTATCTTTTTTCATTGTTGGCCACACCCAAGTGGCATGGAAGGCAGCATCTGTCTTTCTGTTAACTTTGGTGGACTTTGCACAGCCTCTGATTTGCATGTTACCTACAGGCAAATCAGATTTTACTTTGATTCCCTTTTGTCCTGTGTATTGTTACTGTAATAGATGGGGATGTTGATGTTAAAAGTAGCATTTCAACTGTAGCAGCGTTCATTTATGGTTTTCTGAAAGCCCCGTCTCTGAGTCGTTGGAAAATATTACTTTTCATTTAGATAAAGAAATTCTTAGCAGTGATGGTTCTGAAGAAAATCTTGAGGTCTAACCAGAATGTGCAAAAAGACAGGAGGAAAAAATAATGTCTCTGAGAAATAAACAAGAAATCTTTCGATGCTTTACTGGCATTTCACTCATGATTTTCAATTATATGGATTTGGAAACATTGCTTAAGATTTAACAGGATTCAGTAGCCTTTAGATTATTTGCTAAGCCTCTGAGTGTCATAACCAACTGAATTACTCTCATGGGCTCAGTTCTGAATAACATAGAATGGAGCTGTCTGAAACTTGATTAGTCAATTAGTAACTTGTCAGCATAAGCAAGCTGTAATTTAGTAAGCTACAAGTGTTTTAAGAATTACTTACATATAATAGTCTAGAGCAACACTGAACATTGTTCATGTTGTTACTGCTGTTCTGATGTGATGCCCTCAAGCAATGAGACCAGCTAGACAGTGTATTTCTAGGTCATTATTGCAAGGGTGTTTTAAGGCATGAGGCCAAACCCAAGCAGTGTAATTATACCGTAGAAACTACTGGAGTTGACGCTCTTGTTGAAATTGTGAAATACCCAAATGTGTAGACAAAGTATATAAAGAAAAGGAAACTAGTCAGGCCTATGTTCTCATGGAACCAGGCAGTAGTGACTCAGTTATGAGCCTATCTGAAGCTGATCAGAAAACTGCATGTCAAATGCATTGAAAATGATATTTATTAGATCTGTAATCTGTGTTTCAGATACTTGACATTCATAGTGCTACATGTAATCACTATTCATTTGAAGTAATCTTAGTAAATACGCATTTGCAAGCTAGCACAGAATAAATTTATATTTATAAATAATTGTTGGCTTTTCTTTACCACTGTATTTTGCATGTGTTTGAAGCTTTACCTTTCATTACAATCAGATATTCACAGAGTCAACTGCAAAGTTTCTAGTTCACACAGCTGTTTAAACTGTTACAGGAGAAGGAATAGTAATGGTAAAAAGAGACCAAGAGGTTGTATGAAGGAGATGATTTGAAGCACCTAGGTATTGGTGTAATTCTTGCTAGCATCTCTCAGGTAGACCATAAGAATTTCCAATATGGCTCTCCAGTATTAAGTGCTTTTAAAAATTGTGCTTAAGTAGCAAAGAGAATCGTGTGTTTTCAAGTAAACAAGAATGCATTTTAGCAGAAACCTATTGGACGTTACCTGTGACCATGAGATCCCTGAAAGGGGCTGGTGTCTTAGATGTTACTGACTTACTGTTAGACCTACTTCTTAAGAGCTAGTTTGCATGGGTGTAATGTATATCAAAGCTGTGACTGTTTTTTCTGTAGTTTTCCTTGTGTTAGGTGGTATGCAAATAAAGCAGCAATGGAGGTAGATGTTTTCTGCTCTAGAGAATTTAGACATGATGGCAAGCAGCGATTTCAGAAAGGAGAGGAACAGTTCAACAACAAGAATTGGAGAAAATTCTTACACTCTCAGCTATGTATTTGGCTAATTTCTTGATTAGGAATTTTTGTTACAGACATTGGTACCCTAATTTGAAGGCAACAAATGGGGCAAAGTAGGAAATGCCTGGTATGCTAGAATGTTCGGTTGAGGTCAGGGTGGAATTATGTTATGGGATGGTTTTAATTGTATTTCGAATAGTGAACTAAACATAGTCCAGGGTGATGTGAAAGAAGGAGGACTGATGTAATCAGCGTGATAGGTTGGGAAGATAATCCTATCCTGAAAGGAGCTGAACAGATGAAGGCAGGTGAAAGTCTAGAAAGTATAGTTTAAAGCTAATGCTAAGAAGAGGGCAAATTTGGTTGTGCTTTACAGAGAATCAAACTGTATTTAGTTAAGGCTTAAATTTTAAATTACTTTAGATGGAATGAGAGGTACATGGGAACCATGATGACTAACGGATTTGCTGGTTGGCAAATAAGTGCTAAAGCATACTGGCAGAACTAACTTGACACCAGCATATTCATATAAGAATGTTTTACTCTTCAGAAAAAGCAAAATACTGAGTAAGTTACAGTTTGGGGTCTGTTCATCTTTGCATACTGGAGTTGAGTACGTGAGTTCCTAATTACTTGAAGCGAATGTGCTACGTTGCACATCTATACAATTATTAAATAACTGGTATGGAAGATTCAGAATACTACTAAAATAAAGTGCTTTTTAAAAATAACTGCTAGTGCAAACAAAGTTTTGGTTACAGGACTCATTCTGGAAACTTTGCTGTTAGTTACAGGTTGTCTAGCCTATAGGCTGTTTTGTTAATGTGTGTTAAGGAAGGAGGAAGAAATTCTTTGGTGCTTAATTTGTACTGCCACTACCAAATGTGGCATGGAGTTCTGCAAAAAGTGCTGCACGTTCAGAGAGAGGAGGGCATGTATATTAGATTCCTTTTCCCTGCTCTCTTGGTTAAAAATAAATCACTTCTGGGGAAGGACAGAGCTCTGATTAGACTCCAGTTAGAAACTCTGAGAGAAGTGTTTGTAAACATCTCCAGATGTGGAGGCCTACCTCACATGTAAGATTATGCTGTATGTTTCTCAGTCTCAAATAAAATAGTCATATCTGTGTATTAATAGTCTTTCAGTAATCCAGACCATTCTGTGGTCTGTTTCAGAAGCTTAAATAACTGTCATGTTTAACTTGTGGATGGGCACATAATACCTTGAAGTGCGAGGACATGCAGAGTCATTTCCAGTAAAATACAGCGGTTGTTATGCAGAATAGAGTCAGAAGGCTGTGCTTTAGTGCGTAGCTGGTTAGTGACTTTTCTTTCCCTGCAAAGTCAGTGAGTTGTGCTCGTTTACTGCTTTCATTTAAGGTCTTGAGTAAAATTAATGCACAAATATACCTTCTTAGGAGATACAGAAATGAACATTAAGGATTATTGCATCTCTAGGGGTGTCTAACGGGGCAGTTTTAAAGATAAAATCAGTAAGATGCATTTTATTCTTTGGATCAAAGTCTGTACCTACATGTATTTGAAAACTTGTTTTACCCTTTGTTATCAGACTTGCATGTTTCTTCTGTAACTTCTAAATGGGAATGAATGACTGAAATACCTTATAAATGGAGAGGGGGTAAATGATGCTCAGTTGTATTCCTTATATTCGTGTGGGCTTTCCAAGCATGCTTCTTTCCAAGAAAGAGTGTCATGGTTGAAGATGAGATGCTTATTTATCTGGGTGCTGAAAGCTGGGCGGTGCAGTGGCAGCTATAAACGAGTATTTCTTTCTGGTATTCACTTTAAAGTAAAACTGTCCTAAGCATCTAGTTTATCAGGTAATAAATGGAAGCAGCAGTAGCAGATGTAATGTGTTATCCTTAGCATGAATAGCGCATGCATTCCACTTCGTGATACTTTGTTAATTAATTAAAAAATGAAAGAAAGCTGAGATTACATCCCTAGCTTTGAACAATATTACTGTGTGCAGACTGTACACAGATGTGTCACTGCCTGCTTACAGATTGCTTCTTATCCTGGATTGGGTCTGGCTGTTACTTGAGAGTTTGTGCCTTTTCTTTATCTGCTTAGCTTTTAAGAGGCTATGTTTAGGCAATATGGAAGATACTCATCTTACTGCTTATAAGAAAAGCCATTTCATAATTGTTAGACAAGAAGCTGTTTTTATTTTTTTTTGGCCTGAACAGGTTAAAGGATGACAAAGGAGTTTCATTATATATTTTGAATCATTAATTCGTCATAAAATCTAAGTTATCTGTGCATTGTGCTTATCTGAGGCCCTTTAAAGTGTTTCTAGTTCCAGCCTGCTCGAACAGCTCAGGAAAACTTAAGGACTTCATACTTTGTTTTAATTTTCAGTTATTCCATGCTACTGAGGAAGTGGGTGATCAGCAAAACAATATGTGTACTCTAGTATTCAGTTATGGGTTATTGTTTTTTTAAACTTTTTAAATAATTTTGAGCATAAACTTAGAAACCCAGCCTTGCATGTATTTGACAGGGTTTATGGTTGTGTTTTTGTTCTTTAAAAGAAATGCACTAACAAAAATCTGTTTCCTGTAGTTAATCAAGTTATATATCCAATGCTAGAAGACTGTTACCTTATACTCTTGTCTGCTGGTGAGGCCACGCATGTAGTAAAATACTTCGTGGTAACAGACTAGTTAATCTAATTACTCTGCAGTAGAGGGTGTGAAACAAAAGCATTCATTTTAATTTTGTGTTAATTCGTAGATATCTTGGCTTTTATTTCCTTCCTGTTTTGTTTGGGTTTATATAAATGAAAATGTCAGTCTTTAAATCTTTGCATGGTTTCAGGTTATATGCAAAATGTATTTATGAAAGCAAGAAAAGAGGACTGATGCCGTAACCACATTAGATGTATGTTTGAATTAAGTCATCACAGTAAATTCTACTGTAGTGTATTATTTAATTTAAAATTTATGCAGGGACACTGCTTTTTTTTTTTTTTTTCCTCTCCTAATTTACACTTTCTTTGGACTATAACAGAGATGACAGATAAAATCTGTGAGGATCCACTTTTCTTTTAACTGACCCAGTTTAGACGTGTCTTTTTTTTTTTTTTCTTCTGTGAAATGAAAGCTGTAGTAATATTAATGTTTGCTGTTCCTGATTGAGTTTAGATCCAGCTATTAAGCAGATATATTGGAGAACTGCTCTGTGGTGACAGATCTGGCTGCACCTTTCTGCTAGATCCTCGTGATATTTTGGCAGCGGTGGCTGGTGAAAGTATTTGAGTAGAATTTCAAAAGACTGAGTAGTTGACTGTGTGTGTGTGTATATATATTTATTTTAAGGGTCCTTATGTATGTCCCAAATGATATGAAGTGGCTTGGAGATTTGCTGCTGTACAGTTACTGGTTAAATGTGTAGCCTGTATATTAAATTTAAGTCTTAAGAGCAGTAGAATTTCAATTTTTATACATCTTTCAACTGGAGCTTGACTAAATAGATAGGTTATGCAGATCACCCACTGATTGTACAAACATGAGTGTGAGTCAGTATTGCTTGGTAATCTCGGAGTGGGTATGGATATGAGATGAAAGTCTGCCCAGGTATCTTACTTTGGTGAGAAGGATGGGCCTAAACTCGATGAGAAATGACTTACAACTAGTTTCCCTCAACTGAGAACTCTTTTGTTCTGATTCATATGGAACAAGTACTGTTTTCTGTTGTGCCTAATGCAAAAGACATTAGGTTACAGAAGATGCTTTTAGATATTTATATTAATGATTATATATGCCTTTTAATGTGTATTTATTATACATTTGATTACAGTCTTTTACTCTACGGGAAAAGAGAGTTTGTAAAAGCTGGACCTCTTTGGATAGGAACTCATAATTACTAGTCCAAATAGTGTTAATCAGAAGTTATCTTCTCCTTGCTAGGGTTCATGATTAAAATACAGCATGTTGAAATAATCTGTGACTTAATCTGAACATCTGAATTCATTTTGCGGAATATGGCAAACAGCTGCATTTCAGTTTGGAGCTAAAACAAATACAGTATATTGACCCATTGAAGGTTACAGTAGGCTTTTCAGTTCCATGTTAACTGTACTTATTGAAGAAAATTGATTTGAGAGTGCTTCTGCTTTTAAATGACTTTTTTTTTTTTTTTTTAAGTCCGGAAGAAAGGAAATGGAACATACGGACAATGGGACTTTGATGTGTAAAGAAGTTAATTATCTAAACCATCAAACAAAACATGAGCTGTGGAAGTAATTATTGTAAAGAGTCTGATGAAACTTGACAAGCTGTTGGTTTTTTTATGTCAAGAAAATGCTGTACACCTGCTTGATTTGAAAGTTAAATTGTTTGGTTGCAATAGGAAGACCAAGTTTTTAGTGAAGCCCTAGCTGATAAGCTTTCAACTCTCAAACCTACTGATACTTTCAGGTGTATAGCCCTTCAAGTTTTTTTTTTAATTAAATTGTTCTTTGCCACTTGAGGGGCAGGAATCTTCAAAAAGTATTTGCACCAGAACACACATGAATCAGAAAACTTATGCTGTGAGGAGGCAACTGTGGAATAATATGCCATGTTTTTTGGGAATTTTGGGAGAAGGCTTCAGAAGTTAACAGAACCTCATGGATAAAGCAAAATGTCTGCTATGGATGTTCAAAGAAAATACCCATATGCTTTAAATGATATAGTTAGTTTAAAAAAAAAAACACAAAACCAAAAACCCAAACACAACCTAAACCTTAAAAACCCCCTTAATTATTTTTACGTTATTCAGTTTTGAAACTTTAAGGCACGTATGATTGGTATGTTTCAGGATTTTTTTTTTTCTACAGCTGTTTTAGCAAGTATTAACTGAGGTGTTTCCCTAACTACTTTCTTTAGGGTCTGGGTAAAATACAGAATTTACAGTGTATTAATTTGTATTTAGAAATATTGGTACTGTGGTATCGGATATAAATATATAGCTGCGAAAATGAATCTTAATTAGTACCAATCAAATAATGAACAGTAAAATACATATAAACTTCCAGATTGTTGGGCTGTTCCTGTATGTAGATACCATTGCAGATTCTTCTTTGCTCCATTACATGTGGATGTAGAGCTTTCCTAGAAATCCTCCATCAAGTTGCTTCATGTTATGATGTTTCTACTTTTTTCTTTCTTTCTATTTTTTTTTTTTTAAACTTACTAATTTGACTGTTGAAATTATCTGACACTGGTAACTGCTGATTGTGGCAGCACCTTGCCAACACTTAAGCCTGGTGTGTAAGTACTCATGTGACTAAAATCAGACTTCAATGGGAGTAAACTTGTCATTGAAGTTACACATGTGCATAAGTGCTTGCAGGATGGGGACCTAAATTAGAATCTGCTTGAACATGAACAGAAGTCTGAAAATCTGCTTTCAAGCATTAATAAAAAGTAAACTTAGGACACCAAGTTGTTGGGGAGTGTTGACCCGCTGTAGGGCAGGAGGCTCTGCAGGGGGATCTGGGCAACCTGGGCCGATGGGCTGAGGCCAATGGCACGAGGTTCGACCAGGCTCAGTGCCGGGTCCTGCCCCTGGGTCACAGCAACCCCAGGCAGCGCTACAGGCTGGGGGCAGGGGGCTGGGAAGGTGCCTGGTGGGAAAGGGCCTGGGGGTGCTGGTCAGCAGCCGGCTGGGCATGAGCCAGCTGTGTGCCCAGGTGGCCCAGGTGCCCATCAGCATCCTGGCTGGTATGCGAAAGAGTGTGGCCATCAGGAGCAGGGCAGTGCCCGTCCCCCTGCGCTGGGCACCGGTGAGGCCGCCCCTGGACCCCTGTGTTCAGCTTTGGGCCCCTCACTGCAGGGGGACGTGGAGGGGCTGGAGCGTGTCCAGAGCCGGGCAGGGGGCTGGGGCAGGGGCTGGGGCACAGGGCTGATGAGGAGCGGCTGAGGGACCTGGGGGGGTTCAGCCTGGGGAAGAGGAGGCTCAGGGGGGACCTTACTGCCTTCTGGAACTACCTGAAAGGAGGTTGTAGACAGGTGGGGGTCAGTCTCTTTTCTGAAGTAGCAAATGATAGAAAAGAGGAAACAACTTCAAGTTGTGCCAGAGGAAGTTTAGATTGGATATTAGGACAAATGTCTTCAGTGAAAGGGTGGTCAAGCATTGAACAGGCTGCCCAGGGAGGTGGCTGGAGGTGTTTAAAGTGCATATATGTGGCACTTGGAGACGTGGTTTAGTGGTGGACTTGGCAGTCCTGGGTTAATGGTTGGACTTGATGATCTTAAAGGTCTTTTTCCAACCTAAATGAATATATGTAAATGCATAAACTTATTATTTTCATTGTTCATCCATATGCTGTTACGTCACTAGCCTTTGAAAACACTAATTCTTTTGTTAGTTTTTGAAGGTATCTATTCTGCCTAAAGTATTATGTTTTCTTAAATGAAAGTATTATTTGTGATTGATTGCAGTGCTTTTAATGGCATTTAATATAAATCTGGTCATGTACTTTTAGATTTTTTTGGTTTTGGAAAGTAATCTATCTTACATTTAACATTTAAAAGTGGAGGAAGGTAGGCTCTCTGTAGAGGCCTTACAGCAAAGTAAACTATATTAAGACCAGGTTTGCATTGTCATTACTACTGCTACTATTCCAAGTACAAGAGATGAGCAGTACAACTCAACTTTTACTACTGTGTGGCAAACTAGAAGAGGAAGAAATGTAGTGGGAATATATCCTATTTATCCGGAGACAGCATGTGCAGTTCTTAAAAAATATCTTGAAGGGAAAAATGAAACTCTCTATTATATATTTATGGATTTTTCATTTGTCAGTCTGTTAGTATATTAAGTGATGTAAAAAAAATGTTTAAAGGCATTAGACTTCCCTTTTAGAGGAAAATGTAGTTGTGTTAATTACGTCATAGAATAAAAGTAGAAATGTCCTGGCTTTGGTTTGAAGGTTTTGATGAGAAATTTATTTATAAAAGCTAGTATCTTCAGTCATACAAGTATTATGATGATGTTCAGGTCCCACTTTTTCTAATGCATTTCTGTTTTGAAGGCTTAAGTAATATGTTTATGTAAAACAAGCTTCTTTTCTAAAACACCAGCTTTATCTGGCTTTTTCTGTGATTTGATTTTACTCCTCTTTGTCTCGGTGGAGACAGTATGGATGTGGTTTACTAGTGCTTAGGATAGTGCAGGAATATAAGAGTATGTTTTGCATGGCAAGATACTGGTGCCTAAGAATACCATGTATTCCAGAGTAACAGTGTTTTTATCCTAATGCTTTTTCATTCATGTTGCTAGGGTACTCCTAAATGGTATTTTCAGAAATAATGCATGTTTCTAATACTTTGGTTACAGTAAACATCAACTCTATTATGTTTTCTGCAGTGTCCTAGGCTTCTTTTTGCATGCAGAGCCTTTACATTCAAGTCTACTCTAAATTGCTTTTATTTCCTTTTGAATATGAAACATAAAATGTAAGTGTTGTAAGTGTTACTATTTCTTTGTTTACTCAGATGAGCAACACTGTGGCTAGCCCGATGTCAACAGTTTCTTCTTCAGGCAGTGGAAGAAAATCTACAAGCTTTACACCTGAGTTGCAAAGTATGATGTAAGTAATCAGTCAAAATACCTAGTAATTTCTGCATTTGGTATGCATCTTTTAGGTGGCTATGGCTTCTTAGGATGTGTGTGTAATGCTGATGGGGGAAAGAACAAGTATTAGTGGTAGAATTGTTAGTGTTTTACTTCTGATTTGTAAAACTTTCAGAGGTGATTTGGATAAATAAAAAAAAATCCTATATCGAAAGGAGAGAAAAATCCTACTGAACAAAGAAATTTTTAATACTACTTTAGAAGTCTTGGAGACCTGTATTTCTCAGTCCTTCATCAAAGAAAGCTAAGCTTCCTGTTGTCATATATACTTATTTAAATAAATATTTTGTATTAACATCTTTCAGCGCTAATACAGAAAGGTAGACTGCTGAGATCATAATATTGCTGACGAAATTAAGATATGGAACACTTGTAAATGACTGGGTTTTGGCAGATAGGAAGTGGTTTGAAAGATAAGTTATTTATTGTAAATTAACAGCAAATTTCTTAAAACCCCAGTTCCAAGCTCTGATACTATATGATATTTGCAGCTTACAACTTCTGAAACCTTCAGTGTTGTTTCGACAGGTGGGTTTTGTCAGTCTTAAAGATACTTCCATAATTAGAAGGAATACTTCTGTAGAAGTCTTTATCTTTACTGGTAACCCAACTACACTGGGCTGACTGCAAATCTTCATTTTGTAGAAAAGCAACACGTTCATCAAGAAGTTTGACCTACCACTAGACAGCATTTCCCCTCCCCCCCCCCCCCCCCCCCTTCTCTGCATATCCAAGACACTGTACTGTCAGTATGGGGGGGGTGGGGTGGGAAGTAATGAGCTTGTTTCTGTTTGGATTCATGCTCCTGATTTATCAAACGCTATAAAGTATTTTCAGCCTAGAGCTAAAAGAAATCTAACCTCTAAGGCTGCAGATAGACTTGAGCCACTACAGCCTAGCTCTCTAAATCATACATTTTTTAAAAAATAAATAATTTTGAATGTTACTTATGGAGTGGGGGGCGAGGATGCATATTTGCCAGTTGCTGAGGTCAGCTACACATAAAAGGGAGCTTTGCTTTATGAAATCTTGCAAAAACGTCTTAAAGGATTCTTCCCTGTATTCATTTGTCAGAGTTGAAAATGAAATTGAGAAAGCTAGTCCCAGAGTACTGAGACATAAATCCATGGTTTCAAAAGATAGTGGTAATTATTGGCTCCTTTCACTGAAGTGTTGGCTCTGGAAGATTGTCCAGGGTATTGTTTAAGATAAGATGAAGGAGGGTGGACTTAAATGGGAGTTTTGGGCTACTGATCTCTACTTTGAGTATTTTCAATGATCTTGCTGGTATTTTTTTACTGTGTTGCTTTTTTTTTTTCATAAATTTTGAATCGGCTATATATAAATCAAACTAATTCAGCGTCCACCTTCTGACCCATAGATGGATAACTATGTTGTAATGACAGGGAAATTTTATTTATTAAAATTATAGATGTGTCCTGACTGTTACCATGATATTATCCTTTTGACCATTTTTCTGTAGGTCATTAATTGTTGAGTATCTATTAATTTGTTTGCATGTGGCTTTTTGTACATGTACAAATGAAAATTTTTACATAGTTTTATATGAAATATTCCACACTCTTTCTTCCCCTTTCCATAGTGTTAGAGCTGAAGATTAGGACAGGATGAAAGTTAAAGCTTTATTTTTATAAATATGTATAAATCTACAGTTTTTTTCCTGCCAGCTGCCTTCCATGACTGTAAAGAAGTTAAAATTTCAAGCCTCCACAGATAGTAATTACCTGCATAAAACCTGCATTTGGCTTTTTAATGTAATGGAAATATTTAACATTTTGGTATTGCTGTATCACACTAGATATGCTCTTTGTTTTCACTTTTGCACTTCTGAAGGAGTTAATTTAAGGAGGAAGAAGGTGGTTTAGGTCACTTCAGGCTACATTTGAACTGCTTTGGTTGTTTTATCTTGGTCAGTTATGGACTTGACAACAGTTATATAAGAAAAATACTAAGTCTTCATGTTGTGTGCCAAGTCCCCAACCTTCCCTGCTCTCTCACGCTCAGCCTGTTCATAATAGTCCTCTCTGGCTCCTTGCTGCTATGAGGATACGATATTTTAAGCAGGTTAAATGGTGGTGAGAATAATGCTGTCTTGCTTGTCCTGTCATGTGTTGTAGACTGACGACTGTCATGTGACAATTTCTGATTTGCTCTACAGACAGTAGATAGGAAAGGAATTACTTGCCTCTCAAATTCAAAAAGTAGAAGATGCAATTTATTTTCAGCTAAATGTCCAAAGAGACCACTAGATTGTTGTTAAGTGGAGCATAGGATGCATGCCACTGGAGTATTTTTCAGTATAATGCAAATGAGATAAAAAACTGTTTCCTGTGCATTGTATATTCTAAAGTAGATGAGTACTTTTTTTCAAATGCAGTGGTTTGCTGCACCGAGTTCTCTTCAGATAGAAAAACATTAGCTCTCTTCTTCAGGCAAGTTCTATTCAGTTATTGTTCACATCTATTATAGTCATCTGCACTGGAAAATGTAAGTGTTGTTCTTGGTGGAGAAAATAACTGTAACTGTGTTTAAAAAACAAAAGAGCAGTCGTGAAGTTTGGAGTGAAAGAAGCTTCTGCATTAATTTCGATCAGTATCTGGGGAGCCTGCATTTTATTTAATTGTGGACTTCCTGATAAAGTATTTTGAAACTTCCCTCCCCGCCAGTATACACACGATTCTGTCAGAATGTAGAAGTTATTGTTGGCCATATAAATGGAAGAAATGGACGTTTTCCTTTTGCTTCAGAACTGGTGCAGTTATACTTTGAAAGCTATGCAAACAGATCTTCTGTGCTTTGGAGTAACAGATTTCACAGTTTCATTAAACTAGTAGGAACTGAGGAAATTCCTTGAATGTAATGAGCACATTGAAACTTGCCTTTTTATTGTTTCCTGGAAAAAAAGGGGAGACTTTTGAAATGATGGAATGCCAGGGATGAGCCACGGGGAGAGAAAAAAGACAGCTGTTTCTTTTAGCCAGGACTGGAAAATGAAGCTACTCCTTTAAGGGAACTTTCCAGGCTCTGACAAAACTTGATGTTTTTTATAAACTACATAATTTAGGAAGTTACAGATTCTCCCATTTAGGCAATTTATTATAAATCCATACTGACATCTTAAGAACCTGGGAAACAGTAAAGGCTGGAGCATTACAATGCAAAAAAGGTAACAACCTTCTTAAAAGAAAACAAAGACTATATCTGCATAGTATGTTATTGTGAAGTTCAGTAGGATCACTGATTTCTAGGATCACTGATTTCCTATGGATTGTTACCCATATCGAATAATATGAAGAGTAACTTCAACTTGTTGGGTCTTTCTCAACAACAAAAAAGGTGTGCAGCAAGAAGATGAACTTGTGAGAAATAAGTCATACAGGGACATTGGGTGCTAATGTGCTGTTGTTAAAAAATGGGCTGTGGGATTTTAGGGACTTAAAAGACAGAAGGAATGCAGAGAAACTATCTTTTTGAAGTGGAATATCCAGTCCTGTTATAACCCAGTAGCGAGATCTGGAAGTCTGTGGATAACAGTGCCTCACAGTCTAAAGGTGGTATCTTTGATTAGTTTATAATTTACATCACTTGTTTTCAGTCGGGGTGTGATTCCCTGGAATGCTTAAATATATATGTAATGTTAAGTTTGTGAGTAATCCCATTTAAGATGCGGAGGTTATTCATATGCTGCATCTGTTATGTATGCTACACCTAATTTTTAAACCTCAGCACTGGAGAATGAGCTGAATCCTTTCGTAGAATTGCGAATTGCATGTTTATGATAAGCTCAAAAATATTTTTTTTGTTTATTTGAGAAGGCAGGAAATGTATGAATCTTGAAATCATAAAATACTGCAGAAAAGATGTACTATTTTTCATAGCATACATATATGTTTACCTTTTTAATAATAAAATAATCCTGTTTTTCCATTAAGAGTATTTAAAATATTTACTTGGATTTGAAGAAATTTTTTTGTTTGTCAGGAAAAAAATCCATTCTGTGTGACATCTAATGCCTGCGTAAATAGTATTAACTATAGCTGGTGATAACAGTATCAGGCTGTCACAGATCACCCAAACATGTCAGTTTACAGTACGTTGCTTTTTATGTGGATATGTTTGGTTTTTAATTAAGACCTTTTTGCTATTTATTTTAAATTCATTCAAAAGAACATACTACTATGTAGGATTTGCTTTGACGCTTACATCCTTTATTTGTGTTTGGATATTTTATTATGTTACCATCAAACTTAGTGGTAGGTGTTAATAATTCAAAAAGTTTACCACACAACTAGTGCGTTTTGGTGAAATTTGTTTTACATAGCTTCATTTGGCTGATCTACAACCTGTTTCCAAACTAAGTGATAACCCTAGGTCAGTTGTACTTAAATCATAGTTCTGCCTGGTAGATTCACAGCCATGATGATGTGGCCATTAAAATTCATAATTTGGTTGATATAATCTATCTTTAAATCTAAATATTACTTATAGAGCAAATTTCTGGAAACCATGACAGTAGAAACACTTGTGTTGAACAACTTGCAGATGAAGAGTGTTTTTTTCCACCCTCAGTAAAATATCTTGATTTCTCTAAGCTATTTCAACTATTTACAGAAATACCGATTACTGTGATCTGAAGTTAACTGAGTAGTTGCTTTTATTGATTCAGTGCATTTTTTTCCCCCTGAAAACTCACACACAGAGGGAACAGAGGCCATAGTCAAGGTTAGTTGAAGTTATCAACAGAATACTTTTACAAATCATGGGAGCAAAACTTTCCAATGGCAAATATATTTAAAACTAGTATGAATCAAATGCTTCAGTTTTCTGTACCTTACAACTTGATCCTGAGGTGACCAAGTGTTTAGCTTTCCATGTTTCAGTAATTTTAAGAGAGCTAAACATTTGTAGGATGTGAATCTTTGATTTGTATTGTGTTAAGTACAATTGAATTAGTTAAACTTCTTCAATATTTGCCCATTCAGACTGACTAGTAGAGAGCAGTTCTAGAACTCTGGTCACTCATGGAGCGTTTAGGTTGAGCATACTTTTATTTTAGACTCACGGGCATTGCATGGGATTTTTTCTTTCCTATATACAATGTGGTCTTATAAAATCTACTCTTTTTATTATCTGTTGCAACCTTGTCAATCAAATAAGTTACTTTCAGAGGTTTTTCTACTAAGGATTTATCATCCATTCTGAGATGACAACACCTTAAGGAACAATACTCTAAATTTTTGAATGTGAAGTGAAATCATCAAAAGTATGATCTCTGATGGATCTTTTCTCCAACGGATGTATTTTGATAACCACTGCTGACTTGAGTTGGATTACAGTTTGTTCAGCACTGAATGCCCTGTCAGATGTCACTGATTTCTTTTAGTATTGGACGTAAATTTTTGAACACAGAAATGCAAATTGTGTTTGATAATAACAGTGCTTATGTGTGCTAAAATAGTGTTTTGTTATCAGTTGGGAAGTAAGGGAATTTGTTGCTCACTCCTGAAGAAATGCACGTCATACGTAATGGTAAAGAAATGTAGTGGTTCATACAGCTGTGCTTTACCAGCTTGGCTTGTGTTTGTATTAATCCTGTTTCAAATATCATAATAATTGTAATCAAAGTACTTGGTGTCACTCAGGTTATATGATAACTAAAAAAAGTATGCAATGTGCATTTTGTGCTGTTTGCAAGACATAATTTACTGTTGAATGGTTTACCTAAAGTGTTTTATTATATGCTTCAGTAAGATAACTTTTAAAATACACTCTGTCTGATTTCTAGCTCTTGCCCAAAAACTTTGTTGTTCTTTTTAGCTGTTACAGTCAGCCTGCTGCTTGGTTTTTGGTAAACAAACATCTAATTTTGTTATCAGTCTTCAAAACACAAATGGATGTTTTAATGTCTCTCTGAAAATGGGTTTTGTTGCTGGTAAATCCAGTTTGCAGTTGTTAAACCATGGCCTTGATTATTTTGTGGTTTTATGATTTTTTTTTTTTCTGTTCTACCCAAATGTCTAAGTTTGACTCACCCTTGTGAGGCAGGTATAAGCATAAAAATGAGAATTGCCTTTCCCCTTGTCCCAGGTTCCTCATGAGGTTTCCCCTCATGCCAGATTCAGTTTTTCCCCAGGAAGAACAGACTTTTTAGTGTTGGTTTTCGTATGTCTTGGGTTTCTTGGAACGCAGAGCAGATGCAGACCCTGATTCTATTTGAAACAAGTAAATGATTAGAGTGATGAGGAAGCTATGCTGAACAGTCTAGATTGTTTTGAGTAAAAAGATCCAGAATTTATCTAGCATGCAACACAATGAGTGTATGCTTGAGTTGTATTTAATGATTTAGCTTATCTTATTGTATGATGAGGTATGGTTGTACTCACATTAACCCTATTATGACTCGTACCTTATGGCTTCAGTTGGTTGTATGCACCCTCTTCGCTTTGAAGTTGATCAGTAAAATCATCTGACTTTGGATAACTTGTTTGGAATGATAGTGGAAGAAAACAACAGTAATGACCTGGCTGAGGGAGCACTTTGGTTAACCAAACTGTAATTTGGGATTGTAAAGAATTTCTCTATTCTGTCCCATACTTGTTTACCATATTTGAACCCAGAATTGTGCTGAGATTGCATTGTTCAAAAATAACCAGTATAGCCTACTGAGCTGAACTGCTCTGCAAACGCGCATAGAAGACTTGCACCCTCCGCCCTTTAGTAGAGAGACAACAGAAGGGCAGTGGCAGCAGATTTGGTACTTGTTTATCAGATTGTGTGTTGCTTTTTTTCATCTAGCTCACTAAATACAGCAGGCAAGAGTGGTATGAAATAGTTCTGCTCTTAAGTTTTCCTTTATAGGTGGGATAGAGTACAGGAAGGACATTCATTAGAGAGAGAAATTACTACAGATCTTTCTGCTGCTGCTGTGATATTTTTAAGCTTTTAAAGGCAGTCTCTTCTGTGTATGGTGCTTAGTGCAACAGGATTTTGCTGAGGAGGCCTGATGGGGTTCACACAACTGGTAATAAAAGATGCAAGAGCTGAAAATGGAGTGAGTTTTGAAAGCTATTTGAAAACTCATTCTTTCAGGCTACCACATTTTAAAGTGTAGTTATTTTAGACCTCCCTTTTGTAATCCTGCAGTTTCACTTTACCTTTCAGTAGCAGAGGTCACTTGAAAGACAGCCTGAACCTTGGCCTTATTAGTGTCAAACATCCTGTCTGAAATACACTCCTCCTATCTCTTGCTTCTCTCTTTTTGTTTTGTGGGTTTTTTGTGTGTGTGGTTTGGGTTTTTTTTGTTGTTGTTGGGTATTCTGTCCCTACTTCTGAAGGGGGCAAAAGGTGATGGAGGATCTTAATTAACATATGGAGTAGTACCTGGGCAGTCTTTTACATAGAGCAAATAAATTGCTCTATGTATAGAGTCTCTTTACAGACATAGGAAAGAACATTCCTGTAACTAGTTTCAAAATTACATTTGTATTCAGAAACTTTTAAAAAGAAACACATCAAGGGTGTTTTTATGAGGAAAGACAGAGATTTATCTGGGTAACAGTTTTTACTATAAACAAAATTAACTGAAGTTTAGCATGACTCTGGGTTATGTGTATCTTGTATTTCTGCTCTACGAGTACTACATTTTTCTCTTGCTAGTTCAGAGTTAATGTAGGTTTTGCAGTTAATCTGTGAAATCAGTTTTGATTAGTATGAGAAGAGTTCTTCCAAGGTTATGATTCATACAGTTTTCCTCAATTTGTTCTGAGTTGCATGCAACTTCTCAGGTATATCCTGTATTTGAAATTTGTTTTGAATTGAAATATTTTAAGATATACGGTACCAGGATTTCGAGCTCAGATTCCCAAAACTTTATTTCAGGTTTTGACAAGTTGCTTTAAAATATCATTAATACCTAAGCAAAAGATTTTAAAACTTCGAAATTATCTGTTCTACTTAAGTGAAGACTTACATATATTGTAACCAAATACTGATCAAACTGTAAACTAATACATGAATCAAGTTCAGCATTTTCTACTTCTTTTCCCCAGTGTAATAAATTGTAATACATTAGTTCTAGTGAGCTGAACCTGAAAATCCAGTTTAACTACAGTTATGACTGTAACAGGCAGATGTGTCTGTTCTTAACTGTTGAAGTCTTTAAACTGCAGCTGCCTGCATGACTTGCAATCTCAGTTTATTTGTTTTAGTCATGTTTAATTTGACAGTACAGATTGTATTTTTATGTGTCTGTGTGCAGTGTTGTTATAGGACACTATTGATCCATACAGAACAGTAGGGAGGTGGACTCTATAATTAGTGATGACTTTTCCATTCTTCTGAAGTCATTGTGCCCAGTGGAATTATTTCCAATGTTATCAGATAAATTATTGAAAATTAACAATTAGAATATATGTTAAGTGACCAGACTTAGAAGAAGTAGAAGGAAACAGCAGATTGCACTGCATCCTAGGTAGCTAACTCAGAGTGTCTTTCTCTTCTAGGTCCTATTTCTGGCTCGTTCAGATATCCGCTCCCTGGCTTTGGAGCGCAATACTTAAACCCACCCCCTCCAAGGCTCAAAGCCTGTATAATCCTTCCCAGGTTTTGCTGGATTGATGGTAAAGTCTGTCTCCCCTGGTACATGGCTGTCTCTTTGGAGGTACAAGGTAGCCCTTAGTGGTTAGGGAAATGTGTTTATGTGTTTTTCTCTATCATTGTGAGTTCAACATAGTAATTTAAACCATGACGTTCTCCCTAAATTGGTCTGTAAGGTGATTAGTTTATCCTCAGATCCCACACTGGCTCTGGGACTTACAATGGAATAACTTCTCCTCTTGCATAGTTTCTAGCACTCTACAAAAATGTGACACCATTTTTTTTTACATATAACTACGTGTATAAATGGTTTTATCATACTCTTGATTTCCATCAGTTTACTTACTCTTCCAATTTAATTATATATTTAACAGATATAGATAACATATATAGTACGCAGCATATTAAATATCACTGTCTCTTTCTGTTACTAAGTTGATTTTTAAATCTCGTAGATCAGCATTGGATCTTTTTGTGTGTTTCTGTAGGACCTTCTATAATGATGCACTAAGGTGTTGCAGCGGTTAGAAGGGAACCCACCCTCTCCTCCATACCTCCTGTGGCTGTGAAATAGCCGAGTACTTTTTCTTCTAGCTTGGCTGTAGAAATGGGAAGTAATATTTTAGCAGCTGTGATATAACTGGATGGAAGAAATGTCAATAAGACTAATGGCTAAGTTGGAGGTAGGTAAAGAAAGGACAAGGAGAATACTCTAATGGCATGTGTGAGGTTATTCTACAAAATCATATTGGCAGTTTTTTAATGTTGGCAATGATGAGTTTTCTTAGTTTTAATAAAACACCACTACACGGAACATGTAGTTTGTTCTTAAAGCTTTCTTTTTTTCTTATTTTTTTTTTTTTTTTTTTTAAACAAAATGCTGAGCACACAACTTGTTTGCTCTTCTGATTTGGTAACTTTTTTTTCTGCTGCAGTTTTTGAACAGAAAGCTATAAGCACTTTATGGTGTTAAAAAGCAGCAGCTTCTGACCTAATGTACCCTTGCCTGAACGATAATGTTACTTTGTTACTTATTTTTAGCTCAGATTGTTTTTCTCCCCTTTCCCCCAACATGATTTGTACAACTTTTAGAAAATTGAGTAGTTGTGGTTTTGAATCATCCTCTTTTTCTAGACAGAATGAGTATTTCTGAAGAAGCACTGGCTTGCTTATGAGTGGATCTTTTTCTTACTTAAAAAGGCAACAGCCATGACACAGCTTTACCCCCTGAAAAAAGAAATACTATAGACCCTTAGTAGACTGTATTGTGACCCTGGAAGGAACAATGTCTTAAGTACTGTTGTTTGTGCTTTTGGTGAAGCACAGCAAGATAGTATAAACATCTGATATGTACACACCAATAATAAAAAAAGACAAAAAACCTTAAAGGAATAAAGTTGAATTTCACAAAGTATAAATAAATGTAACTGGCCATTTCAAGTGCCAGCGAATACAAATAATTATTTTCATGGCAAACTATTTTTTTCCTATTAAAAATTAACACTTTTGTATTAGAAAAGGTTCCTGCTAATTCTATAAATAAGGTAGCTCCCTTCTAAACAAAGCTTGTAGCTTTTAGTTGTGTAGTTGTTATATTCTGAATTAATTCATAGGAAATCGAGACCCTGAGGAGCAGACCCATGCTTTTTTTGTGTGCTCATATTATATGAGTTTTCATTTAAATGGGTATACATTAATTCTCAACAGTTTGGCAGTATTTCTGGACCAGTTAAATAATACTACTATAGAATGGAATAATAGAAAAATTTAGGTTGGAAGGGACTTCTGAAGATCATTTGGTTCAACCTAACCTGCTTCAGACCTTAGATCAGGTTGCTCCACAACTATATGAGAAAAATGTGTTTTTATTTTACAGTCTCCTTTGTTTAACTGCTATAGCCTACAGTAGTAAACTGCTTTTTCCAATATAGCTAAGCTAGTGTAATTACTCTGGAAAAACTTTTAAATGTAGACTAGACCTTAATATCAAGCAGCATCTAAAATTACTAAATAATATTTAATTTTGAATTTCTGGAAAGTCCTTTTCACTAGCCAAGTTGAGGAGAAAATATATAGTCCTCATGGAAGGTATGTTTCAGTGTGGTTTAATATGTGACTCCATACCTATGACTACTTTTTCTGCTAGACCGCAAAGCTACTGCAAATCTATATTTTAAAATGTAGACATCAGCGTACTTCTGCATATTTCCCTGAAAAAATATGATTTAATGTTATAACACCCAAACACTTAGTATTATGTGTTTTCAATTTTTGAGGAACTTGAACAAAAAATCAGTAATTACTGTTTTACAGACCTGCTTCTCAATTATGATAAAATATTGTAACTGTTAAACTGTTACTGTTAAAACCAGAGTTTATTTTATATGCATGTTACAGTGCTGAAAGCTGCTATGAAGGAGTGGTTGGGTTTTTTTTTTTAAAGTAAGGAGTTTGAGTGATCTTGGAGACTTGATAAAGTATTGGAAAAGATGAAAAACATGCCCTTCTATTCCTCCCTCTTTTTCGGAAAAAAAGTATTCATGTTTAATTAAATTCTGTCTGTTTCTGTCCATGTGTTTATAAGGTTGTATACAATCATAACACATTGCTGACTTCCAGTTAATATTAATCTGCTTGTCTAGCTATCTAGGAAGAGACAGAGGAGTAAAAACGTTAGCATACAGGAAAAGGTTGATGTGAGAGTGAATTTTCTTAACATCCTTCTACCCCTCAGAAAAGCTACCCGAGGAAGTCAGCGGTTTTGTTCCTCTCCTAGTAACTGTATATTGGATGCCTAACTGTGTAGTTGGCAGATTAGTTACGGCCAGATCTGTCTTTCATCTAATAATTTGATAAGGCAGTTCAGTCAGTAGGAGCGAAGGCTGCAGAGTAATTTTTTTCTTGATTTACAGTCTTGGTGATGAGGACTTCACTGTGGTATACTGGATAGTATAAAAAATTACTGTGTGGTATTTCTTGTTGGGTGTTTCTCTTTGTAATGTATGCATGTTTGTGTATATGTTTACAGAGTTTAGAGGAGAGAAAAAACATCTTAGTTGCAGTGTGCTGATATAAGGGGGTGATTATTGACTAAGACTTTAAAACATAATCCGTATACATTGTGTGACTGAGAACCATAGAATTGAGGATGGCTTCATATTACAAGCTCTGATGTAGGAGAAACCAGTTTTCTCTATATTAGCTACTAGGAGGGAATGTAACCTTTTTCCAGATGGTCATAGTAGTCTCTTGCTTTGTTCTTTATGCACAAAAATATTGTTGTTACCTGTTTAACTTCCTAAGCCTCTGCTGATGCCCCAGTAATTCAGATTTTGCTTTTGACAGTGGACAGAACAGTTGTGTGAATTTTATGTAACTATGAAAAAGGTAATACAAATAATGTAATTAAATTTAACCGTATGCAAATTAACTTTAAAAAACATGGAGGTATAAATGCTGATTGTCCCTGAATGGGATGTATTAGAGAGTTATGGAAATGCTACTGAACTTGGACTGGGCACTTCTAGGTCTGTTTATGCCTACTGAATTGAAATTGTGAGTAGGTAGCCCTGTGATGTGAATACTGAACACCTACTAAACTGATCCAGCTTTAATACATGTTGGAACAGGGCTAGATATATATCTGGTGTCTCGCTAGAGAAAGGCTCAGTATCTAGATAGTGAACTTCTGTATTCTTTGTTCCTCTATTAAATGCTAGTTTTATTCCTTCAAGAATGAGACTGTCTTTTGGAAAGGAGTGTATTAAAACCAGGTCTGCCTGTGATTTTGCACTGGCAGGATCTTCTACTCCACCTGCCCAGGTAGGACCCTTCACATACAACTCTAGTTATGTGCCCAGTGCTGACTTTTAAAGTGTCAGCTCAGTATCTGTTGGGTCCTGCTATGGTTCACATGACTGAAAAGATAAGTGCTCAGTTTATAGAAGGAAAGGTTAAACTCTAGGGATTCTTTCTAATGAAGTCTAGAATTATTTTTGAAAAAACACTAGAGTGTTTCTGTATACAAAGTCAAGTATCTTTCTGGAACTGGGGTTAGGATGTCAATATTTATCTTTGAATTCTTAAGAGAGATAAAAATAATAATAAAAAAAAGCTGGTGATTTGGGCTTTTGAATTTTTAGTTTAATCTGGAAAAATAGACCAAAACTTTGAAAATTGCTTTTTTAAATATGGATTGAGGAACTAGATGTGGGGCACTTGATCTTTTTTAAAAAAGAGACTATTCTATGCAGCAGCATAGGGTTTGAGGGAAAGATATTAATTGATGTATCATTATGATACTTTTGAAACAAGGAAGTAATAACACACTTCTATTAGTTGAAAACTGAGGCCCTGGGCAGAAACTGCTGGACACCATTTAGTTTTAATGGAGACCTTTGTCTTATCTGCTTTAATAAAGCTTTGTCTAGTCTGATGTAGGTGATAGTGTTGCCAACAGAAAAACCAGGCATCCTTGCAGATCTCAAACATATTTCACTATTTTTTTCATTCTCACCCAAGGGAAGAGAATAGTCTTACTCAAGAGAAGTAAAGCAGGAAGTAGACTTTTTTTTGCATCATTATTTGTTACGTGTAAGCTTGCCATGTGGCTTTCCATGCATGCCACATGTTTCTTGTATAAGCATCTACTACAAAAGGCAAGTGTTGGTAGCTAGTATCACTAACAATTCACATGCACTAGACTGAAAAGCTAACATCTTCTCCAGCTGATGATAGCTGTCATAGCTGTTTTGGTAGTCTTTTGTTGCTTTAAATTGGGGATTGATAAAAACACGAAGAACAGCTGCAGCTACTTTAATACTACAAGGGAGGTAATATGCTTGTATTTGTTTTTGTTATTGGTGAAAGACTCATTTCTTTCTTGTTGTAGATATTGGGAATATTTTACTATTGATCATAAGAACATAATTATCACTCATGCACTTGAGAAATTCAAAGAGCAGTCCCTCTATTACAGCCAAAGATAGAGAAAAAAATCATTGCAGGGAATTTTAAACTTAAAACCCAAAATAAATGGTTTTTGGACTGAAGGAATGAGTAGGTGTCAGCACGCTTTAAAACTGCAGTTTATTTTTTGTGCCTAGAACAGCAGTTAGATTTTAAATTACTGAAGGTTTTTGGATATGCTTGCTTATAATTTATGCATGTGTAAGTGGTCTTTGTTTTTTGCCAAATGGAAAGGCAAAGTATTTTCTTCTGAGAGGTAGTGATGAGCTGGTACAGTCTTTCCTTTCACCTTGTCAGTATGTCTTTGTCATATGCCTCAGTTCTGTTCTTTTGAGACTATTTGTAGAGGGATCCGTGTGATTGTCTTCATATCTTAACCTTAGGGCTTGGCATGGTCAGTCTCGGGTTATGAATTAAAAGTCATGTCTTCTAAGTCTTGGTCAAGACCTCTGTCTTAAAGTAATCCTCTTGACTGATAAGCCAAAGTAGGGCGGACTAAATTCAAATGTCCTTAGAGTTGAAAGGCTAGAAAGTAATTTATCTGCAAAGCTATCACTTTTCAGAAATCTTTACTACTTAAAATTTACCAGGAATAGTCCTTTAACAAAGATGAAACACACTTTTTTTGTCACTTTTTTTTTTGCAGGACTTTTAAAACCTATCTGAACTTAGGACAGCACCACTCTGCAGTGAATTCCGTTAGTTGAGTCCTCCAGCCATTTCTGCTATATGACTGTAAAAAAAACCAGCTGTAAACATGACTTAACTAGTTAAAATGACAGTTCAGCTGTTATCTGTTACTGAAGCAGGACAAACCTACCAAGTAACTTTTTGCTGAGTTTTTGCAGTTCTCTCTTAATAATGCATAATGTAAACAAAAAAAAAGTATCCACTGTTCAGTATATTCTTACAATTAGGATATGCACTTTTTTATTTTGTTTCCCCGTTTTTGTTTGCAGAGTCAGTGTTTGGATGCTTTAAAACTTGACTGATGTTATCTTGCAGAAATTTAAATATTTAAAAGGTGGAAGTGATTCCTATTGTCATTTGATTTTATTATTGTAATTACAAATTAAAAATTAGTTGTGTGCATCACTTATCAAAAACAGTAATAGAAACTGGGAACATTTTATATGCACTTTATATGTTGTGGACAGACTTTGAGCAGATTATTTGGATGATTTCAGATTGAGTAGGGTATTAGCACTGGCTTTAGGAATGAGATACAGGTAGTTGTGTGTGTACTTAAGTGTTTTGCTGAGTAAGGCCTATTTATTTATATATAAAACCGTCACTGAAGTCTAGAGATACCAGGACTCATGAAAATCCAACCTGGCAAGTCATATTGTGGCACAGATGGCATAGTTATAACCTAGCCATGGAATACTAAATTGTTCAAAATGTCTTGACACCTCTTTTGCTTCTGACTTCTTTGTCTTTTACTGCAAGACCAGGAAAAAGTTGATCACCAGTCTCTTTATACTGACTAATCCAGTACCTTTAACTTTTTGACATTGATTATAGTTTCTAAACCTTACTAACAACTTATTTTCCACCAATGTTTGAGATTCCACCCCCTACCCAAGATGGTGTCTAGAAGGGGAAAAAGGTAGAAAAGAAAGTTTTCCTGGTGAGCTCTTCTCATCAGTAAGATGTGCAGAAGCCATCTACTTTTTCTGTATATGGCAGGCCTGATAGCATCTGTGAGAATGAGTTGAATACTTGCCACCAGTTTAGTTTTAACCCTTTTTAACTTACAGATTTTCTTCAAATTTGCCATTCTTTAGAAAGTTATTCACCTTTATTTAAACAGCTGATTTGCTAAGTCTGCATTTTTACACTTGTCTGTTTAATCCTGTTGGTTTTGGGTTTTCTCTAATTGACCAAGACTATCACATTCTCTTCAAATATTTGCGTGTCATCCAGATTGATGTCATAGTAAATTGTGATAAATATGGTTCCTGTTCTCTCATCTGGACTGAGAATATTAACCTAAACAAAACTGAGCATAGTGTGTCTCTGTGGGTCTCTTAAAATACCATGTTTTTACAGGGAGTCATTGTTACCAGCTTCTGTTCCACGTACTCTGTACTGCAACACTTGGCTCTCTTCTGCGTTTACGTATTAACCAAGGCAACTTTTAAGTAGCATCAATTGTTTTCCAAAGTCAAGTTGCTTTGATTGTGCTGCTTAATATTTACTAATAAAGTAGGTTTTTCTGTGAAGTGAATCAGTTAGGTTCATGTGTAATTATTTTTTCTTAATCAGTTTTGGTGTTTTTTTTACCTTGCTACTCTGTTTCAGTTTGTTCAGAATCTCAGGTGTGGCAGTGGCTTCAGTGAAGAGTATTGCTGTATGAGGACCAGATGTGGGACAAGAACTTAATATATAGTGTAAACTGTGCTTTTAGGGAACTGGCTGAGAAAGAATGCAGTAATCAACTTTTTAAATTGTTATTTCATCAGAATCCTGTATGGTGCTGTTGACACAACCAGTCAGTCAGTGAGGTTTTTAATTGCTTTGAATTTTTTGAATTTTTAGTTGCAGTCAGAACCAGTTTTCTAGTTGAAAATACCTTCAGGATCCTACCCAAAGTAGGGAACAGGCTATATTTGGTGGTGGCACAGTTAGCATTGCTATTTGCAGGTTTAAAATATGCTTACACAAAGAAAATGGGAGCATTTTGCTGAGAATATTTGCTAAGCATTTTTCCAGCAAGAACCAAAATTACCAAGTCCTGACAATGTGAGTCATCAGTATGCCTTTTTAATTTATTTTTTTTTTTAGAACAGACTTCTCAAATGTACATCAAAATAAGTTAACCTTGAAGGGAGATGGCTTTACTTTGTGCTGAAATAAACAGACGCTCAGCACTGCTGAACTGATAATGCTGTTCGTAAAATGTTTTGCTGTTACTGATCTGTTGTCATATCGGGGTCATACCTCTGGATCAGTATTTTTATCATGGTGGGCACTGAACAAAAGTATAACAAAAATACAATCTTCAAAAGTCTTCCTAAAGAAATGAAGGATACAGGTTTTCTGTTAAGATATATGAATTTCCAGGTGGCTCTGACTTCTGCATGAGACAGGACCTCTAAAAGGCATACCAGATAACCACTGCCTTATGACAGTAAAGACAGCTGAAAAACCTTTAGTCAAGAGGTCATATTATTTTTGCTGATTTTGAAAGTGGTAGAGTACGATTTATGATCATAATACATTTGAGTAAATTTGGAATCGGCTTCTTGCAGGAGCTGTGCCCTGTTCTGTTGGAAAATAGACAGACAATGTTGAAGATGCTTAGAAAACACTTGAAAAACCAATGGCTGAGAACAGGCTTTTGAAAACGGAGCCAGTCCTATACTTCTTACTTTCAAGACCTGAGGCTGAGAAGGTCAGAAGTATGAGAGATGGGTAGTAAAGTGCTAAGAGACAAGTTTGTCAGAATCAAAATACTTGGCTGTGAAATGGTATTCTCCTGCTATTTTCACCATTAGAAAACGTGGAGAGAATCATTAAACCAAAAATATAATCCACTGGGAAATGGGGAGGAATTATCAGAATTGCCATGAAAACAAGCTGTGTTACTCAAATTATACATTGCTATAATGTGTGCGTTATCTGACCCCTAATGCTCCCATCATTCTAGGCCTCTGTGTGTCACAAAGGACAAGTATTTTTTGGTGCTCTTCTGTTGTGTAATACCAGTCACGTGTCAGAAAGATAGCTTTTCCTCAGCTGTGCAGCTTTCCTGCCTGAGTCCCTATAAAACAGCCTTGCAAAATATGTTCCCAGAGTTTGCTGTCTCCTTCCTTTGTTTTCCCTTATTTAAAACACTAAAATCAAGCTTTAGGGTTCCTGAGGTATCACAGTTGCTCCTTTAATGGTTTGCAGACTTGAGTAGTCAAGTATGTTGTTTTTTACAGACATATATGTATGGATATATGTGTGTGTGATTATATATATGTATATATAAAACCTTTATGAACTGAAAATCTGGAGGCAATTTTACTGTGGCAGACCTGTGTAGACAGACTTACTCGGAGAGCTGCCATGGTGGCCAGTGCTCTTGAAGGTGAATGTGCACATGGTTTGTTCCATTGAAACAGAGCAGAAGGTTCCCTGCATGAGTTCTTGGAAAGGCTGTGGGTCTCCCCTGCTAGGACACTTGTTAGTAGTCAGGAAAGGAAGGAGTTTACAGATTAAGAGCATGAAGTTCATTTTCCACCATCTGACCTTTCTCACACACCAACACAGAGTAGCTTTTCTGTAGCATCAAAAGATGTTATTGTTTGCCAGGATAACTATGCTAATAAATCCCCTTATACAAATGTATCTTTTATGTTATAAACAAAGTGCGCTACTATAAGTAGTTTTATTAGTGTAACTGCATTTAAACTAGGCCTTTTTCCATCATCACTGTCTTAAAAACAATTTGCATTTCTGACATATTCCACTACTTTCCAGTTTTGCCTAGGTCCTTCCTTAAGGTGCACTGTAATAGCAAGTGACAACAGAGGTTCTATTCTGCAGTGCAACAGTGGAAGAGACATACAGCTCTCATTACAATTTTCAAATGTGTATCATCTGAAGGATTAACTTTTATTATAAAAGTACTAAAGTTGAAATGAAGTATGTGTCATCTGATATGCTTCAGTGATCTTTCTGGTATCTTGTTTGGAGTTACCAGTTAGTTATTTATCAATAGTGTCCCTGGTCTGCATGCCATAACTGATCGAATGCTCTGTCTACTGTACTGCATAAATGCAAGTACTTATGTGATCAGATCCTTGATGCGCAGCATGAATGTAGGTAGAACTGGGCTGTCTGTAGAAAAATCACTGCAGTATGCCACATGAAGCTCTTGGTTTCATCTGGTTTAGCAAAGTGTAAGGCTAGTGTCAAGGGATATTTTATGTATGGCTATTGTGTTTTTGGGTATGGATTCATCTTTAGAGTATTACTTAGAAAAAGTGGAAGAAGAAACCAAGTTAGTGATGTATTTTCTGAAGGACAAGACAAGCTTTGATTGAAAAAAGAAAAAGAAATTTGTAAGAATTTGCGGAGACCTATTTTTGATATGCAACACAATCTGTTACAATTAGTTGCTTTGATGTCTTGTCTACCTTACATTTGTAGATAGGCACTTATCTCACTAATGAATTCTTCTGCTATTTTTCTTTTTTTGTAGGACTGCTATGTATTTCATCATAGATGAGATGTACCTTACTATCGGTGGCTTCTAGATGTTGTTGTCTTCAGAAAAGTGTAGAGATAAATCTTCCTAAAACTGGTGATCTGTGTCACAGTATACTGCCCACCTAAAGTATGCCTGGCTGTACTTCCTTCTGCTGTGAAGAATACCATACTAGAACTTCATGCTAGTAACTATTAGGAGTAAGAATAATTTTCATTACCAGGTTTTCTCTTTTTTTTTTTTTTTTTAACAAAACACCCCTCCCATCCTTCAATTTTTCTTTATGAGAAATAGAAGTAAGGTAATTTGTAACATTAGAATATTTGCTTTTGTTTGACTAACTCTTCAGTCACTGCGTTCACTTCTGCTTTACGCTGTTAAGAAGTTTACCATAATAAGTAACTCAGAACAGTTTACTTTCTGAAAAACAAGTGACTCCTGGTAATGTCCAAGTGTGGTTTGTAACATTCCAAAGAACAGCAAATACTAAAATACACTATTTTTTCAAATCTAAGTTTCAAAATAATAGAATGTGAATCTGACATCCAGAAATACTGAATTGAAATATGTATGAAATGGATTTCTGATGAAGAGGGAATTTGAGAAGTACTTCTTTAAGAATTCTGGTGAGATACACAAACCACCTTCTGTAAGCTCTCTGAACATAACTAGCATGCTGCTCAGTTTATTCAACAAGGACTGTAAATTCTGGAAGTTTTAACTTGATATGTTTGCAGGTAACATGATTGATGTGTAACTCTAGAATGAAAGGAGTATTTAGAGTCTTGGCTATCAGTTCACCAGTTCTTATTCCTTAAACAAAGACAGGTCAGATACTAGTCTTGTCCTCTGTAAGTGTTACAGTTTCTGACTTCATCCTATGAATACAGACACATACAAACTCAGAAAATATTCAAACACTCGAATGCCTATTGATCACTAAATCAGAAAAAACATAATAGTGGAGGGGGCTAGCCTATCTATCATAAGATTATTTTCTTTTTCGTAACTTCTCAGAGGTATATCATATTATAAATGCATTAGAAATGTTTTGCTCTGAGGATATGTAGCATTCCTATAAAGGTTAAATCAATAAAAATGATTTGGCCACATTCCTAAGCATGGCTAGAACAGGTAGCCCGTTGTTTAAGGTACCCTTGAATTTCTGGATCAGATTATTATGGTGCAGCAAAAAGGCTTACTAAAGGTTTCTTACTGTCTGCAGACGTTCTGTGTTTCTATGTGAAGATATCGTCAGCCTAAAAAAAACTTCAGATTTTCTGGGCTACTCAAAAAAAAGTATTTTTATGTATATAGGTCTCAAATGTTGTGCTGTGTGTGCTGTAAGTTTTAAAGGAAGTTTTGCAACAAGGAGTGAAGACACATCAGTAATTGATTACAACCAGGTATGTAAAGAAGAAAAAAAAAAAGACATCTTTTAAATCAGTTTTGAGACTAGTAAAATTGTTGCCCATCTCAGTATCTTTATTAATTTGTTTAGATTGTTATTTTATGCATATCTGCTCAAGTGGAATAGGCATTATATTGTGTATATTTACTATATATATAGCCAGTTCGGTAAGCAAGTAAGATTATTAAATGTGATGGTTGGAGATTTCAAACAATTGTTAGTTCAAATTCTTCTGACTTTATACAAATTTAGTAGCTGTTAAGTAGTGTTTATTCAATACATCTGGTTGATTCCGTAGACAGTGTTGAAGTCTGACAGTGGACTATTTTTATAGATTTAGTGCATTTTAAAATCTTTCATGCACATTGAGGAGCTAATGTATGTTATTGTTACAGGGCAGATTTGTGTCTTACATTGCGTGCATGTGCTATGCATCTATGGTTCTGACACTTTTATATAGGTTTTATGGAGCACAAGCTTACTGTAAGAACATGCCACTAAGATTAGAGTTCAGACTGTATGGGTATCTTAAATTTATTTCACTCAGTCTTACTGTGCCCTTTAAGAATGCTGGAACTGAAAACCAGTGCCTCTTTATTTCTTTGTTTCTTCCTTTTATATTTTTTTTAAATGTGAGAAAAAGATTATATTATTTTGTAAGGTATGTCCTAAAATGTAAAATGATGAGTAATTCTGATGATAAAAGTAAAAAGCACACACTACTGGTAACTAGCACTGTATGTTTCAAGATGTTTTTCAGTTGTGAAAATTTGATCAGTGAATTAACCGCACATCCGGCTACATACATCTTTGATCAGAATTGGAACATTCCAGCTTGTGTGTGTATATGTAAGCTGGCTCCATCAAGTAGTTTTTACACATGTGCACTACACATGTGCCTTGAAATTAGTTAGTAAATTAATATTATAATTTGAAGTAATAAAATTATACTCTTTCAAGCCTTTGTTTTGTACCTAACGAGTATTAAAATAAATGAAGACTTGAGCTTGTTCAGAAAGGAAGATAAATTATTGTAGTGTTGTGTTAATAAGCATTTAGGTAGCTCAGCTGTAATCAAGATTTTTGCCTTTGCTTTTAAAGGTAATATTAAAGTGTTACTTTAATGAGCTTAGAACCCCAAATTATTATGAGGTCATGACTGAATTCATTGCTATACAGAATAACAGAGCACGATTTTAGGTCCTCTTCTGTACTGTACTGTAAAATGAAAAGTTGTTCTAGTGTTTGCTTATGCAATACTCAGTGTTGCATTAGAATGAAACTGTTCTTGCAACAGTACGAAAATGATGAGTGTTGTGGAAGGTATTTAGCATCAAATAGGAAGAAATACAAGATTTTTTTTTTGTGCTACCTAGATGGTGTTATTTTATTATCTGCAAATGACTGGACTTTTTCTGACTGATTTCTTTAATAAAATTTTGGTACAAGGAGTGTGCCCTTTGAATTTCTTTCAGTGTTTCTGTTTATGCCTTTTAATCAGAAAGGAGGAAATAAAAATATACTGAATAGCAACAAAAATACAGCACTTAGTTTTGAATGTACAGAGTTGGATGTAAGAGGGGTGGGAAGGAAGCAAAGTGAATGCCCTTTATGCAGAAAATCCTTTTGGGAAAAGAGAAAATTTTTACTGGTGTATACTAAGGTACGCCGCCTAAGTAAATAGTTGCTGCTTTCTGGTCCTGTCAGTTTTAAATAAACCATTCATTGTTATGGCTTGGTTATTCCACAAATAACCTAACACAGTGGAGTTAAACTTTGATACCACTGACTGCAGAAATGTAGATGATGAACTCTTAATGTGAATTTATACTGGTGGTCTTTACTTAGAGGAAAGAAGTGTTGCGGATAAGTAAATATACTGCAGACTTTTAAGTACTCTATTACAAAGCTCCTGTGCTTGAGTATTATACAATAACTAGTAGCATTAATTAATCGAACAGTTGTTAATAAAGTCACTAAGCTAGACCATGTATCCCTGCAATATTGAACAACAAAAGTGACACTTCCTTCTCCCCCCCCCCCCCCCCCCCCCCCAAGTTGTCTATGTAAACGTGGAGGATTCTCAGCTGAGTAGATGTAGTTGAATGAAAGCAGTTACTCATGGAGTTTGTACAGAAAATGCAGCATAGATACTATAGTAGTTCAGTATTATGGTTCATTGAAAAGGCTTTTTGAGACTTGATAAATTCAAATAGCAAACTGACACAGTCTTTAGAACTAATTTTTTTTGTTGTTGCTAGTCATATCTTAAAATACCTTTCAAGTTCTGTTGAATCCTAACTAATCTGTGTAAAATTACTCTTGCTGATTCTACATGAAGGTTGGTATTTATGGTAAATTGTTGATGTATTATATTAATATAAAATATTATGAAGTAATATCAATTTTTGGCAGAACTGCATTTCACATCAGAATTCTTTCAACGTAAATATGGTGTGCCTTATTTTTTTGATCACTTTGAGAAGAAATATATTGCACTGTGTCAAAAACAGCAGCTGACCTACAAATAAGACTACTTTGGCTAAAATGTATGGTTTCACTTTGAAAATTGAGGTGAGTGAAGACTGGCCAATCTAGTCCACAAAAACAGTTTCTCTCTTCTGGAACTATGGGAAGAAGCAAGAAGATACCAAGAGACTTACTCCCAAAGATCTGTTTCCTCAGAAATACTGCTAAATATACTAAAATGAGTACTTCTGCACCTATTATTTCACTACTAGCACTAATGCTTGTAATTTATGTAGCAGAATTTAATAGCACTAATCTACATTCTTCTTTACAAATATAAAGACAAGACCCTTGCTGCAAGTTCTTACAATGCCTGTTAGCAGAGTAAGTAATGTGAAGAGTTGGGAACGTTCTTTGGGTATTTGTACTGCTGGCAAATCTAAGTGCGATAGCATAGTCTCTCTTACAGCTGTAATGTTAGGATAGAAAAATATTGTACCAATACAGATGTTTTCTAAATTTACGCTATTACTGTTTTTTTTTTTTTACTTGAAGAATTTCAAAATTTTGGAAGTATGGATTAGTAGGAATTAGAGGTTTGAACTGTGTACACGTGCATGTTTGCACATACACAACTCATTAACATTTATTGAAAGAAAGAATACCCTGTTCTAATACCACACATGGATACATTAATATACTATGTTTTTTTTAACTCTGTCTTTTCTGGTTTGAATTTAAATACATCACAGATATTTTGGGGGATTAACACTACCTGGAAGTGTATGTACTTAGGCATAATTATTTGTCTGTATTTTTTTTTTTTACTTACACACTCCCCACCCCCCAACAAAACACAACCCTCTCTTTTGCTTATGTGTATAGGGTCATATATATTAAGTCTGATTGAAGCAGTTCAATTCAACAATTAGTAATGACTTTTAATGTCATCCTGTTCAGATTTGTTATACCAGACCCACTTTCAGAAGAACTGCACCCAGCATATGGTGGTTGATATATATGTGTATACATGCATATAGATGCAAACAAATCTTATTTGTGTTATAGTTAACTTTCATTGTGATTGAGGCTGGGTCCTTTTCCTCTGAACAGTAAAATATTATGTAACTGGCAGTGGCTCTGTCTTTCTGTTTTAGTAAACCACAGACTGGATTTAGATGTAAGATATCTGACCGTGAGGGATAAGTAAACAATGGTTTGGCACACTTACGTTTCAAATGAATTCTGGGGAAAATAAATGTATGTAAGGTCATCAGCTTTTAACTTTCCTTATTCAAGAAAATGAATGATAATAAATTTTAAGTCATTGTGAAATGCTAGCAATTCTGATGAAATATAATATGTGAAATAAGCTAGTGTCTATCAGAAGTATAGTAACCATATTTGAATGAATTCCTGCCAAAATATTTTTGCCACGGGCTTTTCAGCTATAACATATTAAAACTTATAACTATTGTTAATTCCAGAACTGCCTGACCTTAATGAATATGGCATTTTTAAGAGACAGACAGCAGAAGAAACTGTTTTTAGCCTTTGCTATAAAAATAAAGGTAGTTTATTAGAGATGAAAAAATATTCTTAAGCTGTTAAAATACAGTAAATATGATACAAAAATACCTTACTTCTTAAAGCACCATGTGTATTTAAAGGAAAATGTAGCCCTCTTCCTTTAATCCTTGCTGTGCTAAAATTAATTTTTAAAAATAAAAATGTTTAATAAAGAATAGGTTGCACAGAATAATTTAATTGCTCTGATAAAAATGACTTCAGCACTTAAAGTGAGTCAGTAGAAAACCTATGTTTTTTTCCCCTCCTGGGGCAAGTTCATACATGAAATAGGAAACTTATAGCTTCATGAGGAAGGTTAGAACAGTACACAGTATGGTAACAAGCAGAATAAAAAATATATACAGGAAACAGATGCATGAATAATGGAATTTTTTTTTTTTATTGGAAGTGTTAAACTGTTTTATGATATAGTAACCGGAGTTTATTTTGTCTTTGTGCTCATCTTTAAAATATTCTCTATAGGGTGTGCTTTTCGGTATGTTAAGTGGCAGGTTTTATATTTATTTGTAGAAGAGAGCATGTTTACATAAGGAAACGTGCTCTTAGATTTAAGCTTTATTAACTTAAAAACAAAACCACCTGAGAGCAGAAGATAGACCTCCTTAGTCTGTTCCCCATAAGACTTCAGAAGGCATTTTGAAATAAATGTATACAATAGAAATTAAAGCTATTATATATAATGTGAGCAAAAATTAATTTGTTGCTAACAGTAGTTTCTTGTGGGGGTTCTGTGGTGGAGGAGGTAGATATTCTGCATTTTGTGGGTATCTGCTGTCTTGGTGAAAATCTGTGGTTAATTCATAAGTCTGGCAAAATTTACAAGGAAAATCTCTTGGAAATAGCGCACAGTTTACTAATTTATTTCTGAGTACACTTATCAGAATGTTGCATTTATTCCTATTAGACAACTTTTACATTTAAAATAACAGTTGAATATTTTCATGTTGCAGTTTCTTAACTGTTTGTATGAAACTTGGATTCTGGCAGTGCCGAAGTTAAGACTTTAAAATCTTCAGGTTGTGCAGTCTTAAACTCACTATTTATCTTGAGGCTGCCTTAATTAAAATATTATATACTCTAGGGCATATTAAACGTTGCAATTTATTGTAATTCTTATTAATGGAGTGTATTTAATGAGTTCTCAGAACCAACTTCATCACCTACAACACACAATGTTGATTTTTTTTTTTTTTAGGAACATAGAGTAAAACATACACATGGTCTAATTTTCAAGAGGTACCAGCACTGACAGCTGCCGTTGGCTCCTGTCGCAGCCAAGCAGTAGAAATGTGGGTGCTCAGCACCTCTGCAGCCTGGCAAGCACAGGATAATTCCTCCCTTCCCTCTCTGCTTTAATTTCCACCAGAGTGTGCTGGACTTGTGCATAGAATGCCATGTTTTGCTTGTATTTTCAGCTTCTTGTGTTAACTTACAGTTTTAGAAAGTATTTCTTCTTAGTTGCTATTAATGCTACCCATTGATGGGTGTGTGCCACTAGGTGTGACATGTCCTTAAACAGTTATTATCTAGCTTCTGTTTTTTTTCTGTCTGCACTGCATAGTTAGCATCTCTTGCAAGAATTACTTACTGCTTAATTTTTCCCTTTATACTTAATGAACATCTTATTCTGTATCCATTTATTTACTTAAGACTGCTCTGAGGTTTTTTTTCCTCATAAAAAGTACAACTGTGTTCTGAAAAGCAATCAGGAAAAATAAAGGTATAAAGAGCAATTTGAAGATTAATATTAGTTTGACTATGACCAAGAAATCATACTGTTTGAGGGGAATTTCGGTATTATTGTTATGCTCTTAATGTGGGGTGGCAGAGCCTTTAAATATTTCTGGTAGAGTAGTTAATACAGCATGGAAGTTTGATATTTGTACAGTTTGTAAAGGAATTTGAGGTGTTACCCTATTTTGACTTCAGTTTTCAAGTATGCACTGGTGCATCATTAATCATAGGAAATGCAAAAATAAATAATATAGTCCCTTTGGATTTTTCATGTGAATACTTACCTTTTCCTTTTTTTGTATATACAGTTGAGGTATTTAGGTAACCCCTAACCTTTTGCTTCAACAAGGAGGTACAGTATAAAAATATTACCACAGTCTTCATATGAGCAGTTCTCCCTAAGAAAACCTTTAGATGAATATTTATTGAAAAAAAGCAAAGTTGCAATACAGAATGACTTAGCTTGGCCTGAATATTATATTTTAGACCACCAGTGAATAAAATTAAAAGCACATGGATTTTGAATAACTAGAAAAGGTTGTAATTGATTAGCACTGCATGAAAGTATTGAAGTGGATTAAGTTTTGATTTGTGAATAGTTCTATTCAATAGAGATTAATCCTATATGTTTGATAAAATCTCAGTGCTTCTAATGAGTGAGTTGTTTTTTTTTTTCTCTCCTTGGTTTATTTAACCATCAGATATTTTGATGTTCTTCTAACAAACTGGAACATTTTAATCTTAGTGAATCTTGTATCAGTGTAGTTGATTTAAACAATATTCAGTATTAATAGTTCATTTGAGACAGATAAGTAACTATCAGTGCATTTTGCTGCCTAAGAATCCTGTAAGTGGTGTAGTACAACTCTGCATGGTTTAGGGGTTTCATACACTGAAAGCCTTAATGGGAAGCTTGCAGCTTTCTTAATGCACATGAGAATAGTCATTCATGCATAGTTTTCAGTATTATTTTTTTAAAGTCCTAGTATTTTTAATTATATTTTATGCAAAGAATAGTGATACTTGAGATTTTGCTTAACATTCATAATAATATGAATATATTAAACAGAGCTGGAACATATGAAAAGTTTCTGCTTTATGTACATAGGTAATCAGAAAGGATCTATTTCTCCCTTATCAATATCTGAATTAAAATAAAACCCTAAGATTCCTTAACAAATAGTAAAGCAGTTGAGAATTGAAATGTACAAATGGTTTGTTTGTTTGGAGAATAAATGAGAAGATACTGAGTATTATAATATATGCAAAATAAATCTTCTGTTGTTAACTTTTAAAAAGTTTAATTCAGATTTTACCATGTCTGTCTGTTGGGATCAGCTTCCAGAAGTTAGATGTGAAATAACTGATTAAAGTATCAGCCAAATTTTTATCTGATTTACTTTCTTTGGTGGGATCTTCCTATGAAGATGCACAGAACACATCTGAAAATGTTGTGGGTTGTTTTTTTTTATTTTAATTGTAACTGTTGTGGGAGGCATTTCAGAAGTATTTCATTCTCTTGAAATACTTTGTGTAAACACTGGTTACCAAATTTTCTAATAAATAATGCTTTTTGGGTTTTTGCATAGTGTTTATTTTGAGCATTTTTCCCCCCTTCAATATAATATAATAGCCTTTTCTGGTTGACATGAATGCAGTTATATTTAGAAACTTAAAAGGGTTTAGTTTACATAGGCATGATGCAGTCAAAACCTGTGTATAACTAGCATGAGGTGGGAATACTCTGGATATGAAGCATAGTATCTAGTTATTTAAAATCTAACTAAATTGTAGAGGAATATATATATATGTTTGCATGAATTAGGAGAGGATCCTTCATCTTCACTACTCTTGTGTTCCCTTTCATATGAAGCAAAAAACATAGATAAAAATAAGTGAAATGAGAAATATGGTTAATGGCATAGATTAGCAACCATGTGAATTCATCATCGTAGTGCTGTTTTCCTTTCCTATTGTTACTCAGCATTGTTTCATCAGTTAATCCTTGAAGAGAAACATAATTAAATTCAACAGTCTTGAAAGGAATAAGGTGGAGACTGGAATAGAAGGAGCTATAGACAGTACAGAAAGGAAGAATAGATTGTGTGTTCTGACAGACTTCTGCACCATTGGTAGGGAATGGCAAATTCACGAGTAACTAGGGTCTTCTAGCTTTTGTTCTTAGTAAAATATACTGTTTCCTTTATAAAAAGCTGAGTTTTTTAGTTTTGGTTTATGCTAGAGATCTACTGCTTACATAGTGATAGAATTGATGAGATTTTGATGTAGTTTCTTGCATCCATTGTGTGTGTCCAAAGTGAAATTTGTGCACCCAACCCTATTTAGAGAAGTTTCGGGAACAGTATTATTCATGTTACAGTACTTCTCACTCGCTTTAGGAATGATCAAAAGTAGATGAATTAAGCAGTCAGCACTCTGTGTTTTGATAATTTTAGCCAACTAAATTTCTTCTAATCTCTTTTGGAAGTCAAAGCAAAAGAAAGTCCCTATACATGTAAACTGTATTTCCTGTTGTAAACACTGGGATAATGTGGTCTGGCTATGCTTCTGCTGTGCTTCGTTAAGACAGCAGTTTCAGTAGAAAAGCTGCCTACCAGTTTTGTGCTAGCATTTCAGCTCGGCGTCCGCTGTGTTATAGTTATGTGACCAGCCGAAGGTTAGGTTACCTCTTCTGGTCTCCATCTATAGATCATAAACTGAATTGGTCTCTCTTCTGGAAGAAGCTCTTCATTTCTTTTCCTACACACGGTCTGATAGCTTATTCGTGTGCTTAACTGGGAACCAGTCAAAGCGTGTGAAGTAGGAGGGGTAAAAGGAACTCCAGTCATCAGTCCATTACAATACAAGCTTAATCGGGATGTATATACTGGAAATGGTTCTAGTATTGTTGTTTTTCTTAGAAGGGGGGCAGGGGAGGAAAAGGAATAGGTTTAGCTACGGTCCCCAAATAGTTTCAACATGATGGACACCATTAAGAAAATCTTGTAAGTTTTCAGATTCTTTTTCTTGATCTTTCAGAATTTTCATTTAACTTTTCCTGATCTGTCTCAGTAAAAGATGCTTTGAAAAAACTTTTGAATATACTTCTTACTACTCATCAGAGATGACTAGAATACAGCATTCTCCAACTCGCTTTAAAATATAACTTTATTTTACTTGCAGATAAATCAGTGAAAAGTCAAATTTGGTTTTATTTAATATTTTGTGAGTGAGGTGCTTTGTGTACTAATTTTAAGACTGTGTCTGAGAGGAAGACGCTTTTCAAAGTTAAGCTATGGTAGAGATGCAGTTTTATAGTGTATTTATGATTTTTATGGGCATGTATATATGCAGTGCATATGAATAATTACCTCAGTATACATATATGATTTCTTAAAGGAATCTGTGTTTACAGTTCAGAATATTGAAGTAAATATTTGGCAGTGCTGTTCTACAGAGTTTTCTAAATCCCACTTTAAATTAAAGCTTAAATTCATCAGCATGTTAATCATGGGGTTTTTTTATTTAATAGCTTAGTATTTTTATGCATGAATATTTTGCCTTGTTCATAATAAGCATAATGGGAAGAACTAGCTTTTACAAATGGATAGAGTACCAAACATGCTTTGGTGTGAAACGAGGCAACAAAAGACTAGAGAACTGCAGATTTACACTGATAACTTCATCTGATATAAAAGCTTAAAAATGAGATAACTGCCCTATCGTTGCTCCAGACATAGGTAGGACAGGCTGCTATATGCCACATGCTACTAATTTTCATCAGGTTAAGAGAATTAGCAGTCTTAAATCATGTCATTTAAGTCTCTTACAATAACTTTCGTTAACAGTCATGGTGGATGCATCTAAAAGTGTTATGCTTTACGCCACAGTTCTTTAGTTAGTTGGTGCTGTTGTTGATTAACTCACTAAATACTTTATCTTTTTCCCCAAGATAATATTAAAAACGATACTAGATCCCATCAGCCTTTTCCAAATGTGTGTAGCTATACCTTGACCCAGGTGACAGCTGAGCACACCTGCTGTCAGACACTAAGGGCTAAGCTACTGCCTTCATTTTGCTCAGCTTGTCAGCTAACAACTTTGTTCATAAATCTGCAGAAGTTATTTATGGTGCTATTCCCCCCCACCCCCCCACACACCCCAAACCAGGTATGCTTTTCTAACACTCTTAACATCCCACTCAGTAAGTTTTTGCCTAGATAACTATGAGCAGCATTGTTAAAAGTAAGAAAACTCCCGACAACGGAAAACAGAAGCTCAAATATTGCAGTACTTACCCCAAAAGAAGTTTTGCTGACATGGTGTCACTGAGCTGAACAGGCTGTTTGATGCCATAGTCCCTCTGTTCACGCAGAGCTTTCACCTTCTGGTGTAAATACTTCTTGGATCCTCAAACTGAAAACACAAACCATAGCCAAACCTTGTTTTAGTTTTACAGTGTTCCTGGATTGCATAGATTCTATAGTTGGTATTTTCCCTGTCAAAAAATTGTGTAGCACTGGTAACATGTGAAAAGCAAGGAAACAAAACAAAAAAAAAGAGAATGAGCAAATATTTGAAGGACCTACTATTACTGCATAGACTGTGGTTAGAGAGCACTTACTGACTCTGTTGGTCTCAGTGGCTGGTAGTGACCTGCGGAGATTAACCATTTAAAAACCAGAGACTTCTTTGCTGTCCTCCTGGAGAAAGTTTGCACCGCACTTGTGGTTCTGTGGTTGTTTGTGAGGCGAATGAAGCATTCACACAATCCAAAAAAGCAAAAGCTTTAAAACTCCTTTTTTTTGCAAGCACTGTTACTGGAGCGAGCGAGTCATGTGGCTGTGACATCAGAGGACTCCAATTAGGACTGCCTACACTGTGGCTTTTTCTTTCTCTCCTCTTTTTTTTTTTTTTCTCTTTTCTTTTTTTCTCTGTTTTTTTTTTTTTTTTTTTTTTTTTTATTTTGACAAAAGGCCCGTGGTAAGGCCCTTCCTGGCATCCAGAAGGATATAGCTTTTTAATTTTTGTGACTCATGAGGATTTGGAGAGAGTACAAAATGCTGTAAGAGCCCAAACTTCTGTACAGTTAAAGCATATGGACAGCAGAACTTCATTTGTACTCTCAGTTCAGGTTCCCCCCACTCTTCTTCCCCCTCCTTTTTTTTTTCTTTTTTTTCCTCCTCTTTTTTTTTTTTTTCCTTCCCGTTCCCTCTCCCTACTTCATTATTGTGTCTGTGGAAAAGTGAGCAAAATTGGCACAAGTGGCTGTGTGAAATTCTGAACAACAGTGATGATTTACAATAATTTACATCTTTGGATTGTATCACGATCTTGGGTCTGCTTCATATTTGCTGGGTGGCTGGATTCCTTCTGTTTTACTTTTTCTCCTTGTCTTCTTATACTTGTGAATCTGTAACTCATTGTAAGAAACTTTACCTTTCCTAAGGTCTAGTAGCAGACTGCTTGTTGGGGTTGTGTTTTTTACTGTAATTGGCTGTCACAGAAGTGTTAGTCTGGGGATTCCTTTGCAAATCTTAAATCATGTCTGCCTTGCTTTACATGCCTTCAAAAGTACTTGGCAGTTTTATGTAATACAAATTAAGGGCAATTATGTTTTTTATATTTGGGGTAAAATATGTCATTTGAATATCATAATTAGTTGTGTACTGCAGTCTAAGTGATGCTTTTGATTACCAGTCTTGCTAGGATTTAATGTAGATGTTGCATAACAGAATGAACTGTGAGAGTTGGGAGGTTCTGATTGTGCCTACATTAATTGCTTATTATAGTTTCAGTGTTTAAGGGAAATAGAACAGTCTTAGACTTTTTGGGAGACTATAAATAACTTTATTCACCAGTTAATGTTAACACTTAGTTTTAAAATGAAACATAAATTTGATGCATATGTAAGATTTAAATACTTAATATCATATGTGTGCATGTGTGTATAATATTTTTTATATACTTAACATATTGTAACTTTGACTTTGATTGTGTAATATAAGCCTTTACTGTACCAGTATGGAGTGGGTTAACAAAAGCAGTATTTTTTTGTTTATAATAGAGGCTTTGAAATAAATTGCAAAATGCTGTGTGTAGTAAGGAATAATGTGCACAGACAGTGTGTATTAGTAGTCTTGATTTGCTCACTCAGATTCAGAACAAAATTGGAAACATCTTTGGGAAAGTATCTTACTTTTTGCCTCTTTGGACATCTGTCTAGAACTTTTCTTATTAGCCTGATTGTATCACAGATGCACTGTATATTTTTTTTTTGTTTGTTTTAGCTGAGTGATTTTGAAATTTCCTTTTCTTGGGTCGTATTTTTGGGAGCAGAAGAATTGTATAAAACATTTTCTAGATATTGTTCAGCTTTTGTTTGTAAAATAAAATACATGACTTTAAAGCTGCTATCCCTCCTTTTTTATTTTCCAGTTTGTCCTCGGCCTTCCCAGTAAGAAACTGGCTAGGGATGATGTGAGATAAATAGCTGGAGGTGTGGGTGGAAAACATGTTCTCTGTCTTGTGGGGATGGAGAGCAAATGGGAAAGGAGACTACAGTAAAAACTAGAGATTGTGTTTAGATTTTTACTCTCTATTTATCAAAGCAACATAAAACCCTGTTCATGAAAACTAATAATATTTAATATAAGGTAAATGGCATTGTTCTTAATTCAGTACTTTAAAAGTTATTAGATACTGCCAAATTTGCAGAATTCTACCTTAAAGTGAAAAAGGAGTATTCTGCAAATCACCCATCTCATATAAAAGCAAGGATGCTGCTTAATTCTCCTAATGATGGATTGCTTTTATTTCTTTATATTTTCACAGTATAGTTAAGAATGTCAATGGAAAATAGTTAAGGGTGTAAAAATGATGGAAAGTATGGTAATCTTTTCATATAGACAGAATATGTTTGTGTGCATTACAATTTTAATCAACTTTTGATGCAGCAAAAGCTTTTGGTGCTGCTTCTGTTCTTTGTGGAACCCTTAATTGTAAGCACAATGTTTTTTCAGCTACAGTTACGCATTGAAGATACTTAGGAACTTCTAATTGGCAGGTAGATTCACTAAGTTTATAGATATAGTTAACTCACGTTTTGATTTTAAATATTTGTTTTCATTCATATGAATGCAGTTGTGTGGTTGTTTTAGAAAAAACAGCAGAATTTGTTCTTAGTCACATCTTTAGAATATTGAACTTCATACAGAAGTCACAATTTTTAAAACTTACTGCTTTGAAATGCTGTGCTCGGGCTTTCTCTGGCATGACTTTTCAGTGCTTTCACTTGTGTACATAAAGTTGTTCTCTAACTTTATTACTGTTTTGATATGATACCTTTATAAGATATTTTTTTACTGTACATAGTTTACCACCTGTCTTGTCAAGATCAAGACCATTACAGTGAAGTCTTCATCTAGTAAGGCAAAAGCTATTAGAAGCAGAAACACAGGTAGTTTAACAGATAATCTAGATGTAGTTTGCAGAAACTGTCACTGAAATAAATGCCAGTTTTTCAGTACAGAGGCATTATAAACTCATGTGAAACTCATGGTTTCTAGTATGGTTTATACTTCTAATGAAGCAGAGGCATGAATCCTGAAAATCCAGTGTATAAACCAGTGTCTCGATTGCAGACTTACGCTTGACAGCCTTTTGTTTAAAAGGTAGGTCTACAAAAATTCAACTTAACTTATGTGTTCCATAGGGGATGCTTTAAGTCACAATTACGCTTACAAAGGAAGCTAAGGAATTTCTCTGGTAAACTATGAGCTTGATCTTTGATGACAAATGAAATCTTACTTAATCAATTGTAATGCAACACTAAAAGATAATTACATCTTTCACCTTTTTTTTTGAAATGTGTTTTGAAACTTTTATTTCATGCTTTATTTCAAAACGTTTTGCCTTATGTCACTCAAAGTTCATACAGTGTATGAACAGTATGATACCCTGCTGAAAGTTTATTTGTAGTTAAATGTTTGTTTCAATTCTACAACTGGAGAGATATAAATATTCTGCTTAAAGCAGTGTGATGATGAAGTTGTTAAATTGCTCTTGTAAGTTTTACAACATGTACTATAAGATGACACTGATTTTCATAATACAGAAAGTCCTACTGCAGTTTACTCAGATGCAGGTATTAATTGTAGGTGTTAAATGCATCTCTTTCCACTAGAGCAACATTTTTTTTTTTTTTTTTTAAGGAGTGAAACCTCTCTGCTTGGTTCTGGTTTTCATAACTTAAAAGTAATTATAGTTTTTAGAAGGATAATACTGTGTTTTCTGATGGCTCTCAACTAATGTATTTAATGTACCAGTTGATATAAAATATTTGAACGTTTTATGAAATGTTCTGTTGCTGGACTTGGGTATCTTCTAGACTTCTAATTTTCAACATCTCTGCAACAGCTTGAAATGCTGATATCGCATACTAATCTGTTAAAGCAAAAGCTAAAACTGCCTGTTAATTAAAAAAAAATTGTAAGAGCTAGGTTATTTTAGCAGCCCTTCATTTTAAAATGTTTTACTTGGTTTACTGGTGTCTGAAAGGAGTAGTACTGAACATCTGAGTTATACTGCAGCCTTTTTATGATTACTGTTCTCTGCCTTATAACTTTTTTCTAAGTAAAATGTGGTTTGAAGTAGACAGTGCCTGGGACCACTAAGCATGTAGAGAAGGTGAAAAATGCTGTTACATTTCTAGTGTAAACAAATGTTGTCCATTTTCTGTACAGTGGAATGAGGCTATTGAAGATCAAATTAAACCTTAAACTGAATTGTTAATCAAATTAAAAAGATGATCATCTTTTGTTAACCAGTGCATACATCAGGTAATAGCAAGCAGTAATAAGTTGTTTTTATTCATCGTGAGTTGCCAGCTCTCTCACTTTTTCATAGAAAAGATATTCTCCAGTGAAATAATCTGAGCCCTGATCAGGTTTTGAGTAAGGTGACACATCTGACCATTAAGATACAGCCCATCTTGAATATTCTTGCTGCTCAGACATTTTTTCTGATAAGTGTGACTTTTGTGTTCCTCAGATACATGTCTTGTAGACTGTACAATAATTTACAAGAAAGCCTTTTTGATTACATGCATACATTGTAAACAGTCAATATACGGTGTTTAAGATCATCCTAATCTAGCTATTTTCTCCTGTCTGTTTTTTCCTTTTTCTTTTTTCTTTCTTTTTTTTTTTTTTTTAAAGTTAACTTGCAGAAAATATGGGAAACTTGTCTCATATAACAGCTGAGGATGTGGCTAGGTTAAGGCAGGAAACTGCTACCCACAATGCAATGTTACATACACTACCACTTAATAAAATTTATTTCAAACATGCTACTGACAAAACCAAAGAAAAATAATATCCTAACTATGCTAGTTAGTACACTAAATATATCTAGGGAAAAGCGAAAGTAATCTCTCTAGAGCCTTTCTTGCGTCTAGGATACAATGCTACCAGTAGTTAAACCAGAACAGATCTCAGTAGTTAAAAGCAGCGACCTATTTTTAGAAAATATTCACATTGCTCTGGAAATTAATGATTATATGTTTTTTAATAACAGTAGCACTTATTTTATATAGACAGAATTCAGATAAGCTCTCTCCTTAGATTTTTCTGGTTGTCAGAATATCCTCTTATGTAGTTTTAAAACTGGCAGCTTTTCTTTCTTCGGCTCACTTTCACTGACTCTTACCTTCACTGTAGCCAAGCAGCCCGTTACCTCTCCTTCCCACTTAATCTATTTGGAGGTTGGTGTCAAAATATTTTCTGTATCATATGTGGGAAAGGAACGGAGAAGAGGAAAGTTCATCTTCCCAGATTATATGAAGATTTAAGGTTTCTAGTAGTTCTATTCGATTGCCTGCAATTTGAAGAGCGTAATGATTTGTGAGAGGTAAATGCATTTAGTTCAATTCTAAGTTAAATTTAATAGACTTCAACCTTCTGTGATTATCTCCAAGTATCAAGACAGATGCGCACGAAGTCACTGATGCTGCTTTGCTATAAATGTCTTGAAAGTCTTGTTCTAGATGTATTTTTGTTTCTGTTTGTTTTTAAATGCACGTATGTTAAGGGCGATCCTCTTACAGAACATTTTTGAAGCATTTGCCTCTATAGTTAGAGAACACTTATCAAGAACAGCTGCTGTAGTGCTGTGGATCCTATCCATGGACTCATGGTGGTCTGCTGAACAACGTTCTTCAAGTTTGACAGGTGAGACAGAGACTCTCCAGTGCCACTGCTTTTGGATGAATCTAGCTGTGGTTGGAGAAAGTGCATCTTGCCAAAATATATGGGTAAGACCACACACAGTCTTTAAAATAGTTATTGTAAGCTTATTTTTAGGCAATATATGTCTTGACAGTTCCTTTATTTGCATGCCAGTTTCACTGCTGCTTATAGATTTTTCATTTATTTTAGTAATGGCAATTGCAGATTTAGATCTATGTTTGTAAAGCTTTTGCTTTTACAACATTTACACTGGAAAAATACAGACTTGGTACTTTCAAACCTTGGTCAAGATTAGCGAACAGATTTTAAAAATTATTAAAGCAGAGTATTCACGCTCTTCAGATTTGGTGTAGGTGTTCTCATATTAAACCCCATTTTCAGGAGCATGGTTTGGCAATAAAAATTTGCTTCTGGTTTTAAAATTATACCAGTTTCAGTAGCTTCTGTGCTTGTGTAAGTCTGCAGCGATGTAGATTTAAGACATGAAATTATTTCAGTGAGTAATAAAAACAAAATGTTTTTTTAAAATTACGTAGTTATTAAATACTGAATTTAGAATCTGTATTTTATTTATGTTATAACTCCTGGACAGTATTTTTCTTGTGTATTTTAACGTGTAGAATATTCTTTGCATTCTAAGTGCCTGTTTCAACAGTTGGCTCCATAATGTACATTTAAAATATTGTATGTTTTTAACTGACAGTATAGAAGGAGGTTGCACCCTGTAGAATTTCTGAGTAAACAATACTCGTGCGGTAACTTTCAGAACAGATGTTTTTTAAATACCCCAAGAGAAATTAAATATAATACTGAAATGGAATATCATAAAACATTCATTGGGTAGCGATGCTTTAAAGTTATGGATTTATAATGACATGTTTTTTTCCCTATTTCTGTATTTTTCAGATTATCTTGCATAATTAATGCATGACTTTTTCTCAACAAAACGTTACTCAATTTTTTTATTACTTAACGTTGCATAGTACTGTTGTTTATAGCAGCAGACTTTACAGACAATTAAGGAAATAGTCACTGCCCTGAGGAGTATACAATTAAATATATGCAGCTAGCCATTTAAGAAAAGTATGAAAAAGGAGGGGAAAAACTCCATATAATGAACTGTAATAAAAATGAGTGATTTGAAGAACTTCATGGAGAAGGGAAAACAGTTATAACTTTATTATTAACTTTAACTTTCTCCATATTCTAGTATGAAGAGTGTTAATTATTTGTGTGCAATTGGCTGGTCTTGCTATCTGCTTGAACTTGAGTCTGGTGCTTGATCATCACAGTTGCTTCTCTATATCTTTTTGGGAAAAAAAAAGCAAGTAAAACCAAAAAAAAATCCCAACCCCATAGAATTTCCTTATGGCATGAATACAAGTAGAAATATTTCTCTGTCTTTTATGATATTTATGTAAGTTTGAGATCCTTAGTCCTGTAAGTGTTTTTTAGAAAACAAATTAAATAAGGTAGTCTCATCCTTCCTCCCGTTTATCTCTCCATGTCCTTTTTGTATTTTTTTTTTTTTTTAAAGTATTTAGTACCTGGATCTATTTCTTTTCCACAGCCTGTCAACAGTCTAAGCTTTCCCTTGTAATTAAAAGTGTATTGTGTATTTTTGTTGAAGAAGAGATCTGAAGATCCTTCATGAAAAGGAGAGCTGAAAAGAGGATGAGAGGGGAATGGAGGGAATAAAATGGGAAGCAGGAGAGTTAAAAAACTTTTAATGAGTTTCTTTTTTAACAGCATCACTCCCATTTTGTAGAGAAGGAATACTGAAGGTGAGGAGAAATGAAGACACTGAAACAGGATGAAGAACAAAAACATGCACCTCTTTTCATGGTGACAACATGCATAGGAGAAAGCTGCCCTCCAGTCTCTCAGGCAATGTGAAACACAGTTTGGTTTGAAATAGCCAGTTCAGATACTGGCAGCGGCTTAGCTGTATTTGGTGGTGTTGAACTCACTTGGAGAGGATTGGGCTGCTCTTAAAATAGCCTGTATAGGTATGCCTAAAGAATAATAGAAGACAATCAGACTTAGGTGAGGTTGGGAAGAGTGGGGGAGATGTTTGTATTAAATTGCCAGTGCACGATGTGTTCTGTGCCTGAGAGTTGACTGGTTGATTTTTAATATCTGTAGGAGAAAGCAGGCAGTATTCATAGACGGTCCATTCACCGATGTTCAGTTAAGCAGGTGGCGATTCTTTTTAAGACTTTTTTTTTGGTTGTTGTTGTTATGCTTGGAGTAACAGACTGATTAACTTGAATGGTGGTAATGAAAGAAAAAAAATATAAAAAATTAGTTGTTCCTTCCACTCATACCTCTTCCTCCTCTGACCTTCCAACCCTAAAAGTGAGGAATTGGTTGGGGTTTTTGTGTGGTGGTTGATTTGTTGGTGTGGTTTTTTTTTGAGAGAGAGACCCCGTGGTTTGGTTGCCAGAATCCAGACTTGTAACTTCTAAGACAAAAAATGTAAGCTTTGAGGAAATACTCTGTGTGGATAAGACAGTATATGTGTTACTTACTTTTTAATACTTTATTTCTGTTCTGTTTATGTGGATAAATAATAATTTGTTTTAAGAAGATACACCACTGCATATAATTTTTAGCTCCGGGAGGGAAGTGCCTAGTAAGCACCCAAACCGATGAGCTCAGTTGGGTAGACAGTGTGCTTTTAACTTGGAGACCCAGCCTATCATCCAAGTGAATTGTTACGTTTCCATTTCAAGAGCAAACTCAGGGTCTGGGTCTGCCGCCTGGCTGTATGTGGTGTGAGCGGTCAAAGGTGCCAAGCAGGATTTAATTCTACATTTTGGCATAAAAAGGTGATGGTGGAGAACCTACAGCCTACTGATTACAATGCAGATGAGGACAGGCCATAGTAATGAATGGGCACTTAGTACCCAAATTGCTTTTGGAACTGTATGGCCAAATCCCTTGTTAGTGATTGGAATAGGAGCGTGTTGGAACAGGGGTGCTGAAAAACAGTTTTGTTGGAAAAGTTGGCAGTGTAGTCACAAAGTAACCCAGAATGAAAAATCAGCAGTGTTTGCTAGTATTTTCTAAATTCTTTTCCTGAGAGCATTCTGCTTCTGGTCTGGTGTTTTTTATTTGGTCTGGAGCTGAAAAAACTTTTAGCTCAAGGTTATTACTCTGAAGATTAGGTCAAGAATCAAACAAATCTGTTTCACCTCTTTGTGTATCAAGGAGCATGTTTATTGGTTAATATATGCATGGAATAACATTTCTTTGTACTTTATAAGCTTGGTATTTTGAAGAAAACTGTGTTTTAGGAGGGTGGGTTCTAAATTATAGATTAATGCCTATGACACATACTTTGTACCGAAATCCATTAGATGAGGTAGGTTATAAGAGTTACATCCTTTGTGACATTCGTCTCCTTTGGATTTCTGCCGTGCAATTGTGCTGCCAGAGCAGGTCCTTGTAGCCAGGCTTCTTCATTTATTTGGGGAACCCATGGAGCTGTACAGGTTGATGCTACCAGACCATTTTGTGAGATCAAGCAGGGCTCTGGGCAGTTGGCTGCTTTGCCAAAGACCGACACTAAAGGAAGTGTGGCTTTTCATGAGCCAGAGTTCATTCTTGTGGCATGGGCTTTAAGATTGGGGCCCTCAGAAATAACTCTATTCTCTGAGAATTGTAAAATGAACAAAACTTCTTTCTTTCATACTTTGTGCATTTACATCTGTATAGGTGGGGTATATCTTATTTTTAAAAATCTTCAGTAACTGTTGGGATTTGGGAATAAGGTGGGATACGCAGAATAAATGATTATATTTTGCCATCTTTATCTTGCTCATTCTGTAAAACTTATAATTGTTGTCTTTTTTTAAATTATTTTTATTTCTTCTGAAAATCTAAATGTTTTCTTGCTTTTTAAGTCCAGTTTTGCCCGGTGTGGGTTTGAAGCAGCTCTACAGCAGAATGTTTGTATTTCATTTTGGGGAAAAATGATACCAGCCTGTTCAGAAATGGGAGTATTTGCAGTAGCAAGTGGCATCTTTACAAGCTAAACATAATGATCAAAGAGTTGAAGAAATAACAAATTTAGTTATTTTTTAGACAAAATTACAATGGAGAATAGCATTTGGTTTGTCATTAAGCTTCAGAATGATTTATTTTTCTTCTCTCCTAATTGAAGAACAAATCCAAATGCAGTTCAATCTAATTTTCTGATGTGGGTAGCAAATACCAGTTTTATCTGTGCATAGGAGCTACAGTAATTCAGGCTTGTTTTTCCTTCTGAATAACTGAAATAAACTGAAAGAGTCAGACATTCATTACATGACATTATTGTGCCCAGACACATTTTTAGAATTCATGAATTTCACAGAACACTTAATTCTTTGAGTGCTTTTCTTTTCAACTCTCAGTAACTATTCAAGATTGAACACATTACAGATGTGCAGCTAAAATAGCCAATCTTGTAGAAAATCTTTACTATTAATTTAGAGGTAGGATCTGAAGAACTTGCAGATAGAACTATTACCAACTGATAGGATTTTTTGTTTTGTTTTGTTTTGTTTTGTTTTTTTCCTTAAATCTGTGTTCCTAAAAAAAGTAGGTTTAGCTAAACTCTACACTGGAAGAATAAGTTGATGAAACTAGCACCACAGAAATGCTAGAATTAAGGTTTCCAGTGATCCTCCATACTGTCCCATTGTATGTGGCACATTATAATAGAGTTAACTGATTACATTTATTTTTTCATCCCCAGAACTCCTGACTCATTCTTTGAAGTGAGCAGTATTCATTCCATGCAGAGTTATTCAGTAATTTTCTTTTTATCACTCATTGCTCATTATATGGCTGACTGCCATCTTTCCTGTACAGTGTTCAAACCCTACTATGAAGAAGAATTACTAACTTCCATGTGCTCTTTTGTGGCACATGTCACACTATGAGAGTACTTAGTAAATACTAACTAATTCTTTTCTTCACAGTACTCTTGGGACAAATGTGTTATTCTCTATATCACATAGGTAGTTTGGAGGTACAGAGATAATAAAACTGGGAAAAAAACCCAAAACTGATTAGTTAACTCCCAAACTTCTTTGTCACTCTGCAGTACCCAACTAGGTTGTACTACTTCTGAAAATGTGTAGCTTTATCTATACATCTTTAAGTTGAAACATATAATTTTTTTTTCAGTGATGCATGTATGAACTTGTAAAAATCAAATACCATGGTTTAAACAAGGAATGGATAATTTTTGATAACTTCATAAAAGGGGGCAGGTTAGATGGAGTGTTGTTCTGGTGTAGTATGACGTTTCTTTATTCTTATACACAGGTGAACTTCATCGTATGTGTTCTGAAACACAAAATTAACAACTTGGAACTTGGTATATCCACTTTTATGATCAAGAGGATATGCAACCTTTTATAGGTTCCAGTGGGTAGCTCCATGGAGACCAAAGGGTTTCTTCACAATACTGGAAGTAATAGATTGAGGCTACAAGGCTCCTTCAACTGAATACCAGAATGTTCATGTGGCCTAAACTCCTGAAGATTGTCCTTGTAGGTTGTTGGATAACTTGCAAGTGTCTCACAGGTGGGAGATGGCTGTTCCCTGTGGTCCACTTCAGCATAAACCAGGGCAAGGTGCGGTAAGCTGATGGGTCCTAAGGTGATGTTTCCATCTCAATGGTTTGTGTCTTGATTTGAAAAAAACCCAAACATACTAAGGATTTGATTACTTTGTCAGCTTTCATGCTGATGCTGACTTCTTGATCCTTTGACGTATTTATGCACAGGAACTGTGTTTGAATTAAGCCATATGCAGATCAAGAACCAAAAAGATGGTTCACCAGGACACTTATTTACTGTTAAGTGGCATGGATTCATTTTCCCACAGTCTTACTTTTGAGATGTTTGATTAAAAAAATAAAGTGTTGGGTTTGGTGAGAAATAGAGTATTTAAAATATATATTAGGGTCTCTGATGTAATTTTTTTATTTGCAAGTTACTGATCTGTGAAATTAGGGTAGGGAGGGGCTGAAGTGTTGAGGATAAATGATTCTATAAACAGCAAAGCCACTCTATTTCTGTGAGACTGTGGAAAGAGCATGAAAACATTGTCTAGAACTTTTTTCTTTATTGTATTTTTTTGGATGGCTGTATATAAGTCTCTACAGTGAAATTCTCATTTTCCAGTATTCTCTTATTTCTGTGGAAAGAGACAGAACCAAGAAAATAAGGAGAAATGTGTTTCTTCTCTATTGCTGTTTTCACTTTGTTAACAAACCAAATGGGATATTTGTTAATGGAACTTGGTTTTATGTTTTCGGATGTTAATTATTAGCTTCTTCTATCATCTTTCATGCTTGTTAGGAGGTAAACAAGTTAATTTCAGTTTTACAAGTATGTAAGGGAGATGGACCAATTCTGGGTCTGACTTAGGGAGTTGGTAGTACCTGTTCTAAAAAAAGTACTAGACTTGCTCTTGAAAAGATGTGGTTGTGTTCAGCTCCTAACGTGCCTGCAGTCTTTTGTTCATTATTATGCTACCTCTACCATAGTAAAGATGAAAAAATATGAAAATATGTTGTTAGAAACAGGATTTATGTAGCATTATGTGGTGAAAGATGAGCTGGAGGAGAAGACTAGTATAGCTGAGTAGAGAGCTTTGGCTGGAACTCAGGGGAAAAAATGAGTTTACCACCTTTGAACATGGGGCAGGCAGCTCAGGGCTGCAAGGATGTTGTGAGGTTATGCAGGGAGAAGATTAGAGAGGCAAAAGCCCAGCTAGAAGTCAGGCTGGCCGCTGCCATAAAAGGTAGCAAAAAATGTTGGGTTTTTTTATATAGTAGAAACAAAAGGAGGCCCAAAGATAATCTTCATTCTTTGTTGGATACCAGGGGGAGCACTGCCACAAAGGCTGAGGTATTTAATGCCTTCTTTGACTCAGACTTTAAGACCAGTTGTTGTCCACGTACCTAGCCCCCTGAGCTGGAAGACAGGGATGAAGAGGAGCAGAATGAAGCCCCCATAATCCAAGAGGAAGTGCTTAGTGAACTGCTACACCACTTAGACACACTCAAGTCTATGGGGCCAGATGGGATCCACCCAAGAGTACTGAGGGAGCTGGTGGAGAAGCTTGCCAAGCCGCGCTCTATCATTTATCAGCAGTCATGGCTAATTGGTAATATCCCAGGAGACTGGAAGTGAGTGTGACACTCATCTACAAGAAGGGCAGGAAGAAGGTCCAGGGATCCTGTTAGTCTGACATTGGTGCTGGGGAAGGTTATGGAACGGCTTATCCTGAGTGCCATCCTGTAGTACATGCAGGACAACCCTGGGATCAGGCCCAGCCAGCATGGGTTTATGACAGGCAGGTCCTGCTTGACAAACCTGATCTCCTTCTATGACAAGATGATCCACTTAGTGGACAAGGGAAAGGCTGTGGGTGCTGTCTGCCTAGACTTTAGCAAAGCCTTTGACACCATTTCCCACAGCATTCTCCTGGAGAGACTGGCTGCTCATGGCTTGCACAGCTTTACTTTTTGCTGGGTAAAAACTTGGCTGGATGGCTGAGCCCAAAGAGAGGTGGTCTTCAATAGCAAGACGAGCTTCCCTCTGGGTACTCAGCCCCCTGAGCTGGAAGACAGGGATGAGAGGAGCAGAATGCATTCCCCACAGTCTAGGAGGAAATGGTCTGTGACTTGCTGCTCCACTTAGATGTGCAGAAGTCTATGGGGCTGGATGGGATCCACCTGAGGGTGCTGGGGAAGCTGGTAGAGGAGCTTGCCAAGCTGCTGTCCATCATTTATCAACAGTTCTGGCTAACAGGGGAGGTCCTGGAAGACAGGAGGTCAGACAGTGGGATGCCCATATACAAGAAGGGCAGGAAGGAGGATCCAGAGAACTACAGGCCTGTCAGCCTGACCTTTGTGCTGGGGAAGGTTATGGAGCAGATCATTCCAAGCACCATCAATGCAGCACGTGCAGGACAGCTGGGGGATCAGGCCCAGCCAGCCTGGGGTTGTGAAAGGCATGGCCTGCTTGATGAACCCAGTCACCTTCTATTACAAGATGACCCACTTAGTAGAGGAGGGAAAGGCTGTGGATGTTGTATTCCTGGACTTTAGTAAATCCTTTGACACCATCTCCCACAGCATTGTCCTGGAGAAACTGGCTGCTCAGGGTGGACGGGTGCGCTCTACACTGGGTAAAAACCTGGCTGGATGGCTGAGCCCAAAGAGTGGTGGTGGATGGAGCTACATCCAGCTGGCAGCTGGTAACAAGTGGTGTTCCCCAGGGCTCAGTATTGTTTAATGTCTTTATCAATGATCTGGATGAGGGGACTGAGTGCACCCTCAGTCAGGTTGCAGATGGCACCAAGTTGTTGGGGAGTGTTGACTCACCATAGGGCAGGAGGCTCTGCAGGGGGATCTGGGCAACCTGGACCGATGGGCCGAGGCCAATGGCACGAGGTTCGACCAGGCTCAGTGCCGGGTCCTGCCCCTGGGTCACAGCAACCCCAGGCAGCGCTACAGGCTGGGGGCAGGGGGCTGGGAAGGTGCCTGGTGGGAAAGGGCCTGGGGGTGCTGGTCAGCAGCCGGCTGGGCATGAGCCAGCTGTGTGCCCAGGTGGCCCAGGTGGCCATCAGCATCCTGGCTGGTATGCGAAAGAGTGTGGCCATCAGGAGCAGGGCAGTGCCCGTCCCCCTGCGCTGGGCACCGGTGAGGCCGCCCCTGGACCCCTGTGTTCAGCTTTGGGCCCCTCACTGCAGGGGGACGTGGAGGGGCTGGAGCGTGTCCAGAGCCGGGCAGGGGGCTGGGGCAGGGGCTGGGGCACAGGGCTGATGAGGAGCGGCTGAGGGACCTGGGGGGGGTTCAGCCTGGGGAAGAGGAGGCTCAGGGGGGACCTGATCGCTCTCTACAGCTGCCTGAGAGGGGGCTGTAGGCTGGTGGGGGGTTGGTCTCTTCTCCCAGATAACAAGTGACAGGACAAGAGGAAACGACCTCAAGTTGTGCCAGGGGAGGTTTAGATTGGGTATTAGGAAAAATGGCTTCACAGTAGGGGTTGTCAAGCATTGGGACAAACTGCCCAGGGAGGTGGTGGGATCACCATCCCTGGAGGTGTTTGATGAAAGTGTTTAAAAAAATGCCTAGATGTGGTGCTTAGGGACATGGTTTAGTGATAGAATTGGCAGTGCTGGGTTAAATAGGTTGACGCAATGATCTTAAAAGTCCTTTCCAACCTAAATGGCCCTGTGATTATTAAATGTAGACCTTAGTTTGATGTCTAAACATAGGATCTTAGGAGTTGCAATGGAGCCTTTGACCAGTGTCTTTTTTTTTTTTTGTTGGCTTTAGGCTTGTCACTTCAGCTTGCCATGCATCTGTATTGGCTTGCTTATTCTTTCAATTTACTATAAATTGAGTGACTATACGGAGGTTACTGCAATTTTATGGAGATAAAAGGGCTGTAAAAAAAGCAGAGAGAATGCTTATAGTGGCGAAGTGCTGTAGCTTGGTGCTTGAGAGGTGAATTTAGCTCTGGTGCTGAACCACAGGCTTCTCTCTGAAGCTTCAGGAAGTTAGATAAATTGTTCAGCACTTCAATTTGTCATCTGCAAAATAGGAATAATAGTTCTGTTTTCCATTATTTTTTTTTTAACTTTAACAGGTGTCATTTGAAGGATGTTCAGATAGCAATGATGAAGGTCATAGGAGTACCAACATTAAGACCGAGTTTGTCTCTTGCATTTAGTAAGAGTTTTTAGTCCCCTCTGACAAATTGAGAAGACTGCCTGGAATATTACCATGAAAGTGAAGATTCACACTACTTAAATATTTGAAGTGCTAAGCAATAGTACATTTTTTTTACTTTGTCCATCAGTCAGTCTTGTAGAACATGTGTTTAGTAGAGTATTAGCATCTCCCAACGGATTTAACTCCCTTAATGGAATCTCCTACAAGTTTTTGGATGCCAGGTTTTCTGATGCATTTCTTCCCAGTATCAAACTTAATATCCTGGGAACTGCTTGAGTTAGCAGAAGAAATTGCTAGTGACTATGGTACTTTAATATTTGTAGATTTATGTTGCTACTGAGCCTGTAACTATAGGGATCCTTTTTAAATTTAAGGAGGGTGCAGAGCAGAAACAAGTGTTATACTTAATCCTGTCTATTAAACATCACCATGGAGTCATCAGAGTACAGTCATTGCCTGTCCCTTGTGCTTTTCTCAATATAACTTATTGCTTTGTTTAAAAAAAAAATAAAAATCAGGGCACTTAACAAATCTTCTGTGAAACTAGACATTTCAACTGAGATCAACATTTTGTTGTTCAAAACAGGGTAACAGCTGTGACTTTGTAAGCTACTGTTAGTGGTTTTTAGAAGCTAATTTGTCAGCTAGCTGGCACACTGAGCTCATTTGCCGAAAGAAGTTGATGTCATCTCCCATATCATTCTTTGTCAAAGCTCAGTGTCTCTTTTTCTTTAACCAGTGATTCTCAAATAGAATGTTACAGAATGGGGCTGTTTGCCAGTGACATTAGTTTTCTATTTATGTAACTTCAATTTAGATCATTCATGGCTTAACACAAAATCCAGTTGTCATGTGCGAGTTTGATTGCTCTCATTTTGTGTCCTGTATTCATGATATGTAGCTCCTTTTTGTGTGCTTTGAATAAAAAAAAGAGCAAAGAGCAGAAATGTTTATTATTTTCAAGTATTGCTACTTAATTTTATTCAAACAGTATTCAATGTAGTTTATTACTGCTTATTCCACATGTACCACAAAATAAGGGTTTATTTAATGACTATTGATTAAAAATAATGTGTCTTGGAAGAATGAATGAATGTCTAAAATTAGTGATTATTAATTAAATATTGGTACTGCACATTGTTTCAACAAAAGATTATTTATAATTTCCATTGAACGTGCTGTCTAAATAGGAACTGAAAAACGGCATGTTTTCAGGTTCTGTCGTATTGCTAAGAAGTTATTCCAACACCGGTGGAACCCCAGTGGTTTTATTCTTAGTAAATTATTTAGTGGCTTTTTAGTACCTTCAGCATCTCAGTAGCTTTACAAAATGTTGTGGGCTAGAAATAAGATGTTCTACAAGATGCCAACTGAATAAAAGATGAGAAAGTAAGGGTAGGAATAATTTTTTTCGCACTAAAGTTACTAGTGAGATCTACCTGAGATCTTGGAGAAGTGAGAAAGCTGCTAATGGCAAAGTTATTTAGAGTACTGAAATCCAATGCTGATTGTGTAGAGCCACTCCAGGAATTCACAGAATTGAGTGGGTGATAAAATAGGTGAAATCAGCTGTTAACAAACCCGAAGTCATGTGCATGAACTTTGCTGTTTATTTTCATTAAAAAAAAAAAAAAAATCTGAGATGGACAATGAATAGCTCTCAAATCTTAATAGTTGTGGTGTCAGAAGTGGGTTAGATTTTAAAGGAATTGAGTGTATATGGGGGAAACAGTGTTAGTAGTAGTTCTTCTGTTGTGCCTACCCTGTTATACAAAAAATATTCTAGAATTCAATTTCTAATTGGAAAAGAATTGAGTGAATTCCGTACAAGGAAAGCTAAATTGGCAGGGTGCTAAAGCCTGGAAAGAGACAGCTGGGAGGCGAGTGTGATAGAAATCTAGAATTATGAGCAATGTGGAAAAAGTGAATGGAAACAATTATTTCCCTTTTTCATAACAAAAACTAGGGGGCACCTAATTAAATTATCAGATGGCAGGCTTAAGATGAACACAAGGAAGTATTCTTTTTAACAGCGCGTAATTAAATGCTGAATTCATAAATTCACTGCCACGAGGTACAGTAGAAGCCAAAAATTATAGTAGTTGAAAAAGGAGTAAGAGGAGATCATGGAGGTGAAGTTTATCTATAGCTATAAAACACAGTTGTCTAGTCGTAACCTTAGGGTAAACTTCAGCTCTGTTAGAAAAGCAAGTAGGGGCTTTCCCTACGAACACAGCACTGGCCCGCGGAGAGGTCTCTACAGATCCCTGTTGGGAAGGTTTTGGGTATAGATAAACTGATAACAGCCTCTAGATTAGTGCTACGTGCTGTGTAATAGTGTATTACTATGGGGCTGGGGAAGTCACCAGATCTTCCAAGATTTGATGTTAGTGTATAAATAACTGGTATAAAACCGGGTTACAGAAACATAAGAACTTCACTTGCTTATGCTTATAAGGCTAAGTAGGCTGTGCTTGTGCAGAAGTATTTTCAAAAGCATGTAACCTCAGTAGTTATAACTAGATCTGTAATTTATTGGTCATCCAAACATTAATATTTCACTCTGAGTTTTTTTTTAAAAACAATAAGGTATTTTTCAGTTTTGTTTTACCAGGGTAGTCAGTTTGTGGTTTTTCAGATTCCCCGCTCCCCCCCCCCCCCCCCCCCCCCCCCATTCCAAGGTCATCTTTATTTTGTTAACACTTTTAAGCCTGGTTCTTTGAATGGTGATATTTTGTGCTCCAGTTGTTGATCTTAATGATTTTTGCCTGCTCTATCTAGAAGAATTGGTCTATTGAAAGCTGTATGACTACTCTTAATGCCTGTACATATCATAAGTGAGGCTTCGAATGGGATAAGGGGTTACCACTTTAAAAAGTCTGGAAAATGCTACTTTAAATAATCTGCACCTTAATCTTGTCCTTTTCTGAAGGAAACAGCCCCATTTAAAGCTATGTGAATACCCATTGTATTAAGGCTTCTATATTTCTATTAATTTATCTAAAATGACTGACTATGGGGAGAGATTCACTTGTGTACTTACTATTATTTTACTTTATTTCCTAAAAGTATGCTTTGATGAAACCCTTTTGGGCATAGATTTTGTTCCATTTCATCCTTAGTTACAGATGAAATTAAGCCTTAAGGTGTGCTTAATAATAAAAATGCTCTAGTAAATTTTAAGAATATAACATGGTAGATGATAATCGATAATAACTCTTAACATGCTGGACAGGCAAAATATACTAAAACAATCATGTGTGTATCTGTTATTAAACATTTATTGGAGATTGTTTTTAATTTCAGTTTTGAATCCAGCATTTATCATCTTAGATTTCAACCATGCTTTTATATGTGCCTGAGGTTGAGCTTTATACATCTTTTTATAGATTAGAAACACAAAATGTTATCGCACTGCCATCTGGACTGATTTATCCTTATATTGTCACAGATTTATGATGAGTATATTCAAACACTTAATGTTTTCTCTTTCAAACTTTTCAACACAGTAGACTAGTAAATCAAAACTTCCTTTTGAAAGATTGATTAGTGCAAATGTGTCTAATCACATCCGAAATATATTCAGAACTCTATTCAAAAGCGTTGATACTGTGTTTTTGGATTACAGAAGGACCACACATATTGTAAGTGGTTCTTTAATGGCTGCATAAAACCTGTTTTCCCTGAATCCTGATTATTTCCAGAGGTAGTAGGTAAAAATTTCTAACTTCCCCTTCCTCTTTCTCATCCATTAAAGAGTTTTGTGAGGTAGCAATTTTGTGGCCTGACTGTTGATTTCTGTATCGCCATGTGATTATTTAAAAGCTTATGCTTCTATCAGTGTGACAACAAGATAATTGAGCTACTTTTCCTATCTATATTTCTTAGGTTTAAAATGAAGTATCTGTAGTGAGGCATGCATAACTGTAGACTTCTCTTCCTCCTCCTCCTGCCTGTGAATGCCCCCCCTACCTTAAGAAGTTTTTGGGGGATGGTCTGTTGATATTTTTTTTTTTTCCAAGTGACACTTAAAATTCAGATCAGCAATTGTCAAATGTATTTTTATATTTTGAGAAATTGTTTAACAGGGCTGGATGTTAGGATGAAGTTTTTGTTGTATGTGAACCTTTCGGGGGATAGCCTATGCAGTGTACCTGCATGTTTATATGTATTTTCAGTGAAAATGGACTGGCATTATAGTGTGGCTGAGGAGGATGTTGGAGGTGAAATTACGTTTTTCTTGTTTAAAAGGGAAATAACACCTATTTCAATGCATAGACTTTTAAGTGCCTCGTGTTACTGTAATAGTATAATAATGCGCACAACCCTCTCTTAAATAGCAGATTCAGTTTGGTTTTGCCAAAATGCCATTACTTTTTTTTCATTTGTATAATTGTTACAGCAGTGTGAACATTTTGAAGCATGTAAAACTGGAAACACTGTAGCCAGATGTACTTGCTAATCTCTGGAAAACATCGGAATATGGATTGCGCAAAACAAGTAGCATAATATGGGGATACGTGTGGCATCAGTAGTAGTTCCAAACAAGTACCATGCAAGTACAAATGCAAGTTGATTTGTGGTTGGTGTGTGCTGGGGTTTTTTTCTCTTTTTTTTCCAGAAGTAGCAAGCAAATAGCTTTGTTAAAATGTAAACAAAGTGTTTATCAGGAGGAATTTATGGCTTGTTATAATAAGCCCATATTGAGTGTCTTGTTCATGTATTTTAGTATTTTGTCTGTATCAGCAGCCAGAAGTGGTTGCTTAAGAAGAAAGTATAATAATTGTGAAAGAGGACAGTTGTACCATAGCCTGCTTGTATGGGGGGGGGGGGGGGGGGGGGGGGGGGGGGGGAATGACGTGGACACACAATAGGACAGGACAACAGGGAACACCTGACCATCAGTTAGTGACTTAGATTTCTGAAATACAAGCATATTTTGTAAGTTACATGTAACAGGAATTCAGGAATTCCTGATTTCAACTGTAATCTGAGGTATTGTGTTGTATTACCATCACCACATGTTTTAAAGAAAGATGAGAGAAACTTTGCTGTAAATATATGGGATAATCGGCTTTCCAAGATGGTCTTGTTGTAATCCTTAATACAGGGACAGAATTTTAAACTTGAGTTCTTGAGGTTTGTATTCTTTCCAAAATATGTTTGAAGACTAGCTCACAAGGATCCAAAACATGTTTGTGTACTGATGGATAATTGTTGTCCATTTAAGCGTTCAGTTATAAAACCATTGAACAAAGTACACAATGAGCTTACTTTTCTTGATTCTCTCTTGTCCAGAAGCTCCAGCTCTAATCTTTACTGCTTTGATTTATCAAGGGAACTAGATCACAGCTATTTAAGGCTCTTTTCTTTATACAAGTTTATTGTTACAAAACTTCTGCATCGTTATTACCCCTTTGCTCTTTGGCCCTGTTCAGCAAAAGTGACAAAATTAAGAGGCTGGGGGTGGTAAGTGGCTGGTCAGTGCAGTTGTGTAAGCCTTGTTTCTTAACACTACAGGCACTGAGTGTTAAGAGGGATACTGAGGGATCGGTGAATCCATCTTCCCTTTTTAAATAGCAACTGTACTTAATATTGGTGCATCTTACATTTGTAAGGCACGTTAGCAGAAATTTTAGTGTTCCCCGTTTAGTCTTTTTAAGGCTTCCCTTTGCTTATCTTTGAGTCTTGCTAATTTGTCATCAACACTGTCAACTGCAAATGAGTTATACAATGTAAGTGCATTCTGTGGGAAGGTTACTTCTTTCAAGAAGTAGATAATCTTAGAGCTGGGCTACATTCTAGAAGGAAATAAGCATTTATGTTCATTGGAACTCAATGAAGAGAGTGAGAAGGTTCCATGAAGTCTTTCTCTTTCCATCAGGGCCATGACATACAGTTGACCTGTGATGATATGGTACCTTATGGTTTTGATGGTATCATCAAAAGATTCTGCACTGACAGAGGGAATAGTTCTGTAACCCTTCTCCTGTTGACTTACGACACTTACCTCTCATGCTGATGGAATGATTTGGGATTTTACCCACCACACAGTTGTTTAAGATTGATATTGACAAGTGAGAGATTTGCTTTAAAGGCCTATGCTGTTTTCAGTCATTAAAAATATGCACAGATCAATGGGGTTTGTTGTGAATTCCAACAGAAATGTCTTCTATGTAAAAGCAGGACTGAGTGCAATATTTCCATTGAATGAAGAGAAAGATTTTGTGTGTTCCCCCTCTGAACCCTTCTGTTACCCAGAATATTTTTAACCCTCTAGAGTTGGATAAAGTTTTAAGAATACTGGGGCAGTTGTAGTTCCAAGACCTTTTAGTTGGTGATACCTTCTGGTTCCAGGAAAGTGTATGTCTGAACCTTGCTAGTTCTCATTACAGCATCCCCTGGATAGAGGATGGGTCTTGTTGAAGGGCATGCCCCCCCTTGGTGGGAAACCTCTCACTGGTGGCAGAAACTTCTGTTATAACTTGAAGTAGATTTCATTTCTGGTGTTAACCAGGCATGAATCTTCTCTTGCTGTTAATTTTTAGATAAATAGCTGCTGCAAGGCAGATTCATTTTGTGAACTTCACATGCCTGCGCTGTCAGTGTACGCACCTGGGAGAGTGAGCAAACCCTTTCTTTCTGTAGAGCAGCAGAGAGAAAAAAGCAGCTTTAGCTAGTGATTCTCTTGAAAAGTGTCTAAAATCACCAGAGGAATCGTAACACATTTCTCTCTACTGCCCTTGAAGGAAGCATGGGCTGACTCAGATGTAGGTGTTTGGTCCCCCTCAGAAACATCATGCTTCACCCATAGCATAAATATTTTGTACTCAAACCGGTGAAGAGCAGGGCCATGAGGTGCAGTTACTCTGATGTTACCGTCAGAATCTTTGCTGTGAATGTGTGCTGCTGTACTTTTGTCGCACAGTGTATTTCACTGGGGCAGGTCTTTAAAGTACTTCTACATTGTTTTATGTGAATGGTGTAAAATAGTGTTGTTGTTGACATCAAAGCTTCTCTTCTAGGCTGTATAGCTGGACCTAGGTCTCAGGTTGCTTGAGGTTTTTTTCCTTCTTTTTAAATGTGCTGACTTAACTATTTTTTCTTACAGTACAACCACTTGTATACATGTTATGTTTCCATATAATGATTGAATCATTAAAACTTCTCAAGTAAGTACACTAAGGGTTTTTAGTTTTGTTAGGGCAGGCTTTGTTATCTTTTTTCTTCAGTAATTAAAAAAAAAACCAAACCAAAAGCAATCAATCGGTCAATCCGAAGCTCTTATGACATTAATCATGTTTCATCTTTGAAACAGATCCTGCATTCACTTCTGTAAATCAGCATCGTTGCTTGTGGAAACAGTTCAGTGGGCCTTGGCTAGGGTAGGATAATCTCCTGTCGGTATTACATTTGTAAGAGCAGCCCATTAAAGAGCCTCATGCCCCAACAGAGAAACTACACCTGTCTTCAGCACTTAAACTGGTTTATTGCTGATTTTGGGATCAGACCCTGGATTCTTTGAAATCTCAGGAAATTCTAATGTTAGTGACTGCAGCTGCAGTTTAACTTAGTCTCTGAGCTAAAGGAAATAACTTACCTTTCCTCTTAAACATATCCTGTCTTCTGTGAGCGTGGATGGTACGTTCCCTGTTTCCCAAGCTTGTGATTTAGATGTCATCTTCAATGTCCCTAAGATTTACCTTGAAGCAATTATGGCATATCTTACTGTTAAACAATTTGCAAGATAACAATATTTTCTTCAAACTTTTAAGTTAGTTTAATGCCTTGTGATTTGTTGTAATTAACTCTGAAAAGTAGGGTTTTTTTTCTTTCTATGGCATGTGGACTCCTTTGGAGATGTATCTGCACACTTTCTTTACACTGTGATTGGTGCATGTAAGTAATCAGTGATAACAGCTTAAAGGCCATTCAAAGAAGAATGAGAATAGTATGTAAAATCCTGAATTCATTTTTGTGGGTGGATAATACCTCAAATGATAAATTCTTTTGGTGCAGGTATTTGTTTTCTCGATTTCAAGTTGACTTTCGTTTGTTGAGTTATGTACATAGTCATCTCAGCAATTGAAAAGGTGAATGTATTCTCACCGCCCTTCTTGTATTTGTGTTGTTTTTAGAAAGTTTATCTCTTCGGGGGGGGAGGGGGCAGAAAAAAAGAATAGTTGCTATTAAACACTTTTGTCAGTTCAGGTGGAACTAAAATAATACTAGGAGCAAATCTTGGTTCTAAGCTTTGAAGAATATTGTTGAAAAGCAGGAAATTCATATTGGGACAACTTACAATAAAATCAATGATCAGAGTTGCATTGTGTTTAATGGAAGGGCTCTGAGTCATTGTCAGCCAAAGCTGAGAGCAATCACTAGAGTCTGTGCTGCTCAAAAGGACTGATTCCACCGCCCCCCCACCCCCCCAAAGAGGAGGTTCATGTGGACTGAATTCCCTTTTGCAAAATGGGCATGTTTCCCAGGGAAAACATGATACTTCTTCACTAATCACGATGGAGCCTTATCCTGCAATGGGACCTACATTTTGGTCTTTTTGCCACATCATTGCTGTTTTCTACATGGACAAAAATAGATATAGAGTAAACCAACCCAAAAAGTCAATTATAGGGTTTTATAGTGATGTACTGTGAAAAATTTGGTCATGTTTTTCATTATACGGAATGTTCTTTCCGAAGACATAAACAGAAAAAAGCACATATGTTTGATTTTAAAAATAACTTTGCTTAGCTGTTTAGAAACGCTGGAGACATTTTGGATAGTTCTAAATGATCAGCATCATAATTATATGATAAAACTTCTGCGTAAAGACCTATCTGGTTTATAATCACTTAACTGTTGGGATTTTAGGGTTCAAGAGATATACTTTGAAAAATTTCTCATACATGTCTGAAAAGTCTTGAGTTATTCATCTTCCTCTCCCCTCTAATCAGGAAGTAACTGTTAAATCTGTGATGTCAGTTCAGGGGGAATAATTTAATTTAAAAAGTATTAACATGTGAAAGAAATGTTGGAATGAATGAAAACAGTTTGGGCAGCTGACATTTAAACCAGTGATTATTCTAAGATAGTGTAGTGTCAGAGAGATGCTGAAGTAATAATTACAATTACAATATCAAAGCAATAAAAATTAATATGTTATAATAGAACTATGCATGAAAGCCACATTTTACTGTTGCGGGTGCCTGAAGTTCAATAGCTATATCCATACTGGGACCTCTGCAGGAATGTGGTAAGACTTCCATAGGTGTGGAGCTCTGGTACTTCATGTTGTTTTCGTGGCAAACTGCAAGTCCTCAGCACTTTTGCAAATGAACCCAAATCCATTTAGGTTTCTAAATACGACCGCTAATATCTGAAAAATGCAAAAGATTGAGAGATGCTAAGAGTTATACAAATGAGAATAACTACTTTTTGAAGAATAAATGCTGGTGGGTTTTTAAGATAGTTTTAAATTCAGTTTGTTAGATTTAGTTCTTGCTAGATTTGGTTTGGGCCTGATCCAGTTACTAAGAAATTTAGTGGGAACTTTTGAAACCTTTATTTATATGTATTATTGCTGACATGTTTTCTGACTAAATTTGCTTGTTGGTTTGCTTGACACTGAAACTGAGTAAACAGTTACTTGCTTAGATTTATAAACACCCTTTAATCTTATTCTTTAAAGAAAGAAATAATTCATAAAAATCACTGTTCCTTGAGATTATTACCTATGCTGAAATTATCAAATGTATAATGCAGTAGTAGAGATGCTAAGTTGGTTACTAATTTTTTATGATTTGTAAGTGGTCTGTTTCCCGTTCGCAAATACTTGGTGTTAGTATGGTGACCGCAGTGAAAGAGTACCTTTACCCACCAGCAGCTCCTGTCATTTGTGTGGTGTCCTCCTCCTCCCCATTGTCAGTCTGCATCATCTTTTTTATTTCTCTGCAGAAACCAGACCTTTACCCCACCACCTTTTCATTTAGTTGCTATATTTATGAGGTGCTTCCTTTACATGTTCTGGGTAGCCCAATATATATTTTGTCCTACTTATTTCCTCTGTACGTCTTTATTTCCCCAAGCGATACTGTATTTCACTTCCTTGAACTTCAGTGGCTCTAGCTGAGCCATTGGACATGTCTTTAGTTTATGCGTTTAAAGGCTAAAAGTGTATGTTAGCTTATCTGGCCTAACCTGTTAACATCAGTTATCCCTGTTAAAAAGTACTTCCACCAAAAAGGTTAGTGAATGTTTGACTAAAGCTTTTCTTCCAAAATTTAATCTGGATTGGATTTAAAGCATGCAAAGATAATTAATCTACCATGTCCCTTGGTCCTCTGTTTAATTGATCACTGTTAAGAAGCAGTCATATTAAATCAAATCTGAGTGTCTCTAGTGTTGATTTCCAGTCAGTTTGGTGGTCTCCACTCTGTCATGCATCTTCCTCTAGGAAATACACTTCCATTAGGATATAGAGTCACCTCTTGATGATGTTCTTTTTTTATAGTGGTTTGTTTGTTGGTTGTGTGTGGGTTTTTTGTTTGGTTTGGTTTTTTTTTTCCCTAAGCTAGAAGGTTTGGATTCTGTCTTTTGCTATATTTTCTAGTCAATAACTTGTTTGTTTTACCTTTTAAAACTGGATTCTGGGACTGGGAACAGGATTTAATGTTTGTATCACAAATAAGGCATAGAGATGTGGAATACCTTTCCACTCCTACATCTGTGGTGATCTCATTAAATGCTTTTAAGTTGTAGTGTGCACTCCAATTAAACTTAATATCTGGTCTAAATCTTAACTTCTTTTCAGTGTTGCCTTCTAGAATGTTGTCCATTTTGCAGGTACACAGTGTATTTTTTCTCTGAAATACGTAGCTTTACTTTGACATTATATCAAACTGTGTTTTGTTTGAATGAACTCCTGTTTACTAGGTAATCCCCATCATGCTAAATTACTTTAGTCTCTTGCACTGGATGATGCTGGGATGGCATCCCATTGTGGGGGCAATGAGGGGGTGGGTAGCTGTGGGGGTGCTTAGCTGCTGGCTGGGGTCAACCTACCACATCTTCAGGTTTTCTGGTCTCCCAGCGTATAACCCCTGACAAAGGTTGAAACAACAGATGCATAGAGTTGTGTACGTGAAGCAGAGTGAGAGAGAGGATGTAGGACAGGACAAGCTGATGGAAGAATTGAAGAATGGAAAGGAAGGCAGGATGGCAGAGAACAGAGGTGACTAAAATGTGAAGGGAAAAGGAGAGGAGGAGAAGGGAGCTCAAAGAACAGTCGAAGTTGTCTCATTCTTCAGAAAAAAAAGAAACCAAAACAAAACCAGAGTGTGATGAGGTCATCTCAGTTGCAGCATTCCTCGAAACTAAAACATGAACAGAAATACTTATTATGAAAATTACTTTTTTTAATTTTAACTAGGTTAAGTTTTCTCAGAAACAGAACTGCGTGAGAGGTCCTTGGGATCAAGGTGGTGCAGGAGTTCCAAAGACAAATTATTCTGATGTATGCCCATATATATCGCTTCTGGGCTTAATGGAATCAAACTGTGGTTACAATAAAGGGAACTTTGTTTACATTCTCTGGATCCATTTTATGTAGTTAAGTCTAAGTAATGTTTCTTTTATAGGGATCATCACATACTTTAAACTAGGGCCCAGCAATGGAATGCAACAAAAAAGTGTGACTAAAGTATCTATGAAATTCATTAAGTCTGTACTCAATTCTTCTTAGCTTTCATAAAACTTAAATTTTTTTTTCACAGCTGCATTCACTAATACTATAAAGTAGTCTGGCCATCTGCCTTAATATCAAACTTTATTTCAGGGGAAGAAAATATTTTCAGATTTCTGATTGCTGGAGAAGGTCAACAAATCTTTATTTCTTTGATCATGTAAGTGGATTTCTTGGTGACCAGAAAATGGGCTTCATATAATGTATGAAATAGAATTAATTTAAATTACTCCAGTTGTATTTTGTACAAGTGAGGGGATGCATTCTGGCACTGCATTTGAACTGGATTGGACAAATTGTCTAGAGGTAATTATTCTCGTTTCTAGCTCTTTTAAATATTTTCTTGTTAACTTGATGAGAGGTTAATCTATAGGTAGAAATTGTATTAGCATGGAAATTAATTTTAGAGTAACACATCCAGTTACGTGTGCTTACATTTTTGTGTAAAGGCATGTAATGACTTTAATCAAATATCAGAACAATAGCAAGGTATAAACCAAGCTTTCAGAGAAGATGCTTGGTGTGGCCTCTTGCTGTAAGAAAATGTTGTTGTAGAGATAAACCTTTTGAGGTGTAAAATGGGTTTAAGAAAAGCATGGCTTTCTTTTCTCTGCTGCTGGGAAGTACATGTTCCGTTTTGATCTTCCTGAGCAACATAATCTTCAGGCATCTTGTTTTCTGAACACCAGCTTTTTTTTCCTCCTTATTTTGAAATTCCTCTATAATGCCACAAATAAATCATTCTCTATCATTTGTTTACTAGTTTGGATAATTCTTGACTTTATAAGTAGATACTGTGTATTAGCACTGCTGGCCTTGTCTTACTCTGTACCTTGCATTTGTGATTATGGGCCAGAATGCATTTTTTTGGATCTCTGAAGAACAGAACCGCATCTTGTTACTGTCAAAAAGTAAGATGAGGTAAAGAAGGTAGGCCTGGATAAGTGAACTCCTACAAATAATTCATACCTCTGCATTTTGCTCTCTATGGCAAAGACAAGAAGAACCTACTACTAGATCATTCATAGAGCCTATCTTAGGAGAAAGTGAATCTCTTGAGTTGCTTATTTTTCTTTTCTGAGAGTGTAGGATGATTGACGTTACTCTAAATACTGATATCTGATGTTTAACTATCAAAGTGTGAACCGAAACATTTAAATAAATGAATAGAGTAATGCCTGCCCCTCCCTTAGCATTTGGAGTTCTGTTATTGGATCTCTCTTCTCTGTCTAGCTGCTCATTTTTTTTTTTAACCTGAACTACAGAAGGTCTTAATTTTATTTGGGTCTTTTACCTCTTTAGTAAGATGTTAATGAGCTTGTGGTTCACAAGTCATTAAGGAGAAGCTGGCAGATAGACCATATGATAATATAAACATATTTATCATCTGTTTTCTTAGAAAACTAGGCTAAAGACATTAAAGGTGTAGATCAATGCTAATCTTGAGTCTGGATGTAGGAGCAGGTTGTAGACCAACCTGGAGAACACTATAAAGTTTTGGAAACAACAGTGAAACAGGTAGTCAGAAATTCTCAGTAGTTTGGGGAAGGAGATGGAGAATCATCTTCATCTGATCCAGGGACCAGCAGCGTGATCCTTGAATCATACACCCTTCTGTGGATAGCTGTGTTGGTTAAGTGCCATCAGACTGTAAACACAACTGTTTGTTTGTGAAGTGGAATCAATTTGGAACAGTCCTTGAGTTGTAACTTAATTTTTCATTGAGGACAAGCTCTAAAAATGTGTGGAGATAAGTTTTGCCATAAATTTGATGTTTACTTCCTTTAAGAACAGTGTGGGTAATCAATGCTAGCAGAATGCTTTCATCCACAAATGCTGCACTGAAAATACAGTCCTTCAATTCATCATGTATGAGTTCTCCTCTTCATTTTGGTTTTTATTCCAAGATGCTGCTTGGTACGTTGCATTGCTTGTTGACTTACGTGACTTAGCTTGCAGATTTTGGCTGCTTGTTACTGTTGTAGCATTCTGAAGTTCAGCAGATGCTAGGACCATTGTATGGCAGGGACTCTGCTGCTGTGGTAATTTTTCAGTATATAAAACTAAATACAAAGGGGTTTGAAGATAATTAAATTGGTGTATGGATAGAAATTTGTGCCTTTTTGTTTTTTTTTAATGATTTAAAGTTTCAGAGTTGCCCATTTGTCCCTTAGTCCATTTGCTGGAGAATGACCTTATGCTTGGTAGGGAACTGGCCCATGAATAGTGCTAAGGGAACAAAGATGATGGTATCTCTTGGTAGGAGCATCTCATACTTAAAGTATTTGTTAGCACTTGATTTGAACAAAACTCAGATAAAATTTCAGGTGATTAAACAGTAAATTTTTGGATGTTATAAGGAAATGATTTGAATTAGCTGTGTACAGGAATGCAAGAGAAGAAGAAAAAAAATGCTGTTAAGACTTCTCAGAATGAAGACCCATGATATTTTAGAAGAAAGAGACAGACCAGGAGAAAGTGGTATTCATCCTTCTGTTACTACTTCACACGTGGTACCATTTTATCTCTTTTAATTTGTACACTTTGATACTTCTGTGTGCCCAATGAATGTATTCAAAAGTTCATTCACTTGGGGAATTATGTGATTCCCTGGAATGTGAGTTGGGGCAATGACTCCGACTCTATTTCCCAAGTACTAGCCAGTCTGTTTTCCATGGAAGGCTGAAACAAAGACTACACAGTCTCTTGTCTTCAAAAATAGAAGCAAGCTTGCTGGAGGTGTTCCTTTTTGGAACGTTTTTGTAGTTTTCCAATGACTCTAAGTCACTTGACTGAATGAAACAGTGAAAAGGGTGCATGATTGTGTTTATACCCAAGTTGCATGCTTTCTGCTATAGTGTGTGAAGTGCCGGTTAATTGAGAGGCAAGCCCTTGGATGCCAGTTGTTGGCCACTAATTTTGTAACATAACTGATGATGGAAAAATACATGTTTGAGGGAAGGAGGAAAACTTAGAAAGAAGACATGCTAAGGTCTCAACAGGATGAAGCAAATAGCATTTAGTTCCTTTTCCATTTTTAGCTTTTCTTCACCCTTTTTTTTACGCAAACCAGTGACAGGCACAAATTATTTCTTTAGTGTTAGGATGTTGCTAAAATGTTAATTATACTAATTCCATAGTAAAAATGATGAATTTTGTAGACATGGTGTCTGTACACTTGGACCAGTAGCAACAGATGGATTAATAATTTTATAGGTACACGTATTGCCTTATGCGTTGGATTTTGAATGCAGAATTTGGCAAGAAAGAAATCATCTTTTATGTAAAGAACAGTATAAACTGCTGAGATTTATATTTGACAGTTATGTACATACCAAGAAATACTTTTTAACCTTTGATGGTTTAAGACTGCCAGGCTAAGAAAAAGGAGTATGATTTTTCTCTTTAAAGCGAGTGTATCTTTGTATTTTGTCCCAACGTGGTACTGCTAGTCGATGGTAATATTTTTCCTTTTGGTTTTCTGAGCTGATAGGTGAAACCTTTTGGATTAACTATTGCCCTAAGACTTTCAGAAAGTTTATGGTGGTAGTCACTGCTAATTTAAGGAAGGCAGTATTAAATATTTATATTTATCCTGAAGAGCTTTTGATCATAGCTCCATCCCACTCCATCTCAGAAGCCAGCATTTTTCTCCCGTCTGTATCAACAGTCCCAACTTCTTAGAAGTTGGAGATCATAAATAAGTATTTAAAGATATCTTAAATCTATTTAGTTCCACAGATTCCTCTCTATTACCCGCCTCCATGCCACACACATACATGCAAAGGCAGAGCTTGGTGGCCCCATAAAAACTCAATATTGACCCTAAGGCCCTCTGAAAATCTGCTTTGAAATCTTGGTTTTATTTTCTTCAAGTTTTTAATGGTTAAAGTTCATATTCACAAGTATTTAAAAGGTGTGGATCAGCACCTTATTTGCAGTGTGTTATTTAAAGTCCTTGGTGTTCTCAAATCTGATCTGAGTTTTTTCATTGGGTTAATTATAGTGGGATTTATTATTTTTTTTTTAATCAAAAAGTATTACTTCGTCCTTATGCCTAAATCTTGAAAATTCCCAGGAGAGAAACTTTTACATTCTGGAGTTTAGGACAGAGTTTTGCAAGACGCCTACTGTGTTTGGCTATTTCCATCGTAATAAGAAGGGCTTTATGTCTTCTAAACCACTATTTCTACGTTTTTCTGGAATTGGGCAGTGCCCGCTTCCATAAAAAGCCATTGTACCATAGCTGTAGCAGCAGCATTTCTGCAGAGCACCTACGTGAAGCAGTCTGTAATAATTTCTAAAAAGTTAGAAATTGAATATAGAAACTTCAGGAAAATAGCTTTTCTAAAAAGGGGAGAAAAACTGCAGTCGTTTAGGTTTGTGTGATTTATCTAGAGTATTTTATTTTCACAGTCACTTGGGCATCTCGCAGAATGAGAAGATAAGGGAAAAAATCTAGAAATTAATTATTTAAATATTTTCTGAATATTTCATTTACCTATAAATGAATTATTTTAATATTTTCTGAATCACTACTGAAATGCTTTGAAATTTATTTGTTTAGTGTAAATTGTTTATATCCAACATAGCATCTTAAAGCTTATACTTGTAGGCTTAAAGTTGCTGGGTTTTTTTTCTGCAGGTTTTGGTGTATGTTTAACAGGTTCTTGTGTTTATAACTTTTTTTATCCTGAATATTTTCATATTGACATCAGTGATAACAAAGGAAGGTTTTTGTGATGCTATTTCAGTGCTGTAAAGTGGTAGTCGGGTAGAAATTGGTAGCTTTAGTAGTCCCATTAGCACCTTCAGTGCTAAATAAAGAACTCTTCAGTGCTTTAAAAAGCTAAGCTCAGTAGCATAGATGCCTACAAATATTGATATTATTGGTAATATTGATATACACACACCGCTGTGTGTTTGACTTCCAGCAACACTGAAGATACATTAAATTCATATAATTAAATAGTAATTTCTCTCTCAATATTCTAAAGATTCCTGAGGTGGTTAGGACTTCCTGATAGAAAGTAGTGGATTTAATATGAGAAAAATTATCTTAACACAAGTGATGCTGCTTCTTCAGCAGTTTTCTGTTGACTTCATAGTGCATCGAAGAACATCAGGCTATGGACAGAAACTACTTGTGTATCAATATAGTGGCTTTAAAAATACAACAAAAATGAGTCTGTTAAGACCGATTTGTTCTTTTGCAGGATTTTTGTACATTACATGTGTAACTTTGCAAGAATGAAATTCTTGTAAAATCCATTTTATAGAAGTGGGTTTCCTTTAGAAATGTTATGGTTTTGATCTGGTTTTATAAATGGTGTTAAGTATAAACGCAACATGTGTGGTACTGAAACATACTTATGAAAGTTTCAGAAAGATTTTGGTTTTGAAGTGCTATTTGAATACTGTTCTACATCCTCCGTATGGTTTTATCTTCAAATCTGTAGTGAAGTATGACATTGTATCTTCCTGTAAACTCAGAGTGGCTGTACGTAGGATTTGTCCATGTTTTGTTTGTATCCTTGTATTAGAAGCTAACTGATTTGGTGTAACAGGATCACACTGATTAAACCATGGATCTTGTGGTAAGACTTAAGCAGGAGCTGTGCTTTAAAGGAGCTGTGAAGTGGGGTATAAGTTTCCATGTTATCACGTACAGCTTAGACATATTCTGGGTGATTTACTTGCCCTCTCTTTTATAGTAAGCTAGATACCTGAGCTCTAAGCAGAAATTGCAAAATTGGTCACGGTGTGTATGTATCAGGAACCAAATATGTATTGTTAAAGCTAGTTTACTTTCTTAACTTCATTGTATTTTCCATTTAATTCTATGTTGTTGTGTTGTTTGGTTTTTTGAAGGGTCGTATTTTCAGGGTCTTTTAAATGCAGTTTGCTGGAAGAATTTTAATGAAATAAATTCATTTTTCATCTCTTTCACTGTAGTCTTTTTTCTACTGAAAAAGGATGGTATCAAATACGAATTTATTGTTTAAAGATAATTTTTTCCAACATGTGGTTGGTAAAAGACACATTATCACACATAGGTTAATTTTCTCTTTCCACCTCTTGAAATTATATCAGAAATGCTAGTTATAGCAATTAGACCTGAGAAAGTTACATGGTTTTGCTGAAATATCCCAAAGGTTTGTGGAATTTTTTTAAACTCACTATCCTCTGATCATTATGATTGTTTCAACTTCTCTAAGACAGAGTTTCTGAATTGTGACAGTATTTTTCTGCATATAATGCAATGTAGCCATGTCAACGTTCTTAAAGGATCCTGCTGAACTTAAGGAATTGGAGGGTATGTAATAAACTTTGATTATTGTGGTGAATTTACCAACTGTGGTTTTATCAACTTAAGTATTAATAATGGCAAATTTTGGAGGATGAAGATAAAAGAGCAGGTTTTATGTACCACCAAGCAAAATACTTAGGTCATTTAGAGTGGTAATGATACATTCCTACATTTTTTACGTTCATCTACTGTTTGTGACTTTTGAGGATGCTTCTGTTTAAACAGAGATACACTGTGTAAAGTTATTTTAAATTTTCTTGATCTAAGGTGAGCTAACACCTGATATGCCATATTTATTTTTTTTGCTATTGTCTCTGTCATAGTAGTTGATAAATACCAGTGCTAATTGATGGAAGTACAGCATTAGAAAAAAACATCAGGAAAAATCAGAGCACCTTTTAAACATGTTAAAGGTATTTTTCTTACTGCATGACTTTTTACTGCAGGTATATACAAGTACTTGGCTTAATATGCCATTCTTGGGGACAAGTGTGTTATTACAAGTCTTGCTGATGAAGATATGGTTTATATTTTTAATCTTTGAATTGGCTTGGCAGTTTTTTACTGTCAACAATGGTCGGTTTGTCTCCATCTTTTTGAAATGGGTTGCTTGGGTTCCACCACTGAACAAATGCTATTTGATGTTCACATGCATCACAAATCCACCTAATTAAAGTACTCATGAAGCATGTATTTTATTGTACTGCATCAGAGTAATGGTCATTCACTGGTCAAGGACAAAAATCTTTGAGCTGAACAGAACCCGAAAAACCAGAAGTCATTGTTGATCAAAGAATACTTAGTATGAAATGTGTTTTCAGACACAACTTCAGTTTTTATTTTCTTTCATTACCACCAGTTGATTGCATAAGTAGAAGAGGACTGTGGATTGGCCACAGGCAACATGATGCCCGACATCTGCCTACTGCCCTCTCAGAGGCTTTGTTGCTGGATAACCCAAGGGCCAGAGTAACAAGAACTTGCCTTTATTGGCAGCCAGGGGATCATTAAGGAAGGTGTTGAAACAGTTGGACCCAGTATTGATCCCTGAGGTGCACCAGTAGTTACTAGCCTCGAATTAGACTTTGTTCCACTGATCACAACTCTCTGGGCCCAATCACTCAGGCAACTTTCAACCCACCTCACTGCTCCTCCATCCCATACTTCATCAACTTCATCTTCCTCGTGTACATGCAAAGATCAGAAATTTGTTGCCCTAGCTGATCATCTAGAGTTTGCAAGCACTGCTGCCTCTGGCTTTGCCTGGCAGATCTGCTCTGTCTTCCCATGCTGCAGACTTAAGGATAATCATGTATTTAGCACTATTTTGTAAATTCGCAAAATTAAGGAATCTAGAGATTATGCGTCAATGCTCCTCAGCTCCTAATTGTTAGTCACTTTCACCTGCCCCCATTTCTTTTTCTTGTCTGTTTCAACCCTTTTTATTCCATTATTCCTTATTCTTGAAAATTCTTTCACTACTAGAAGAATGAAGTCTTCCTTTGTTTTCAAACTCTCCCTAAAGCAAAAACTGTGTTCCAGTGATATGTGCATACACCAACACCCATGTCTATTGGGACAGGGATATTTTTTTGTTTGGTCTGTTTTCTTAAACTTTCTTAAATGTAACTTTCTATGCCTAGTAGGAACATGAATGGATTGTATTCTTCTCTAGTTGTGTTTTTTTTTCTACAAAATTTCCATGCTTTAGAGGGCTTAGTAAGTAAAGCTATATTCCACTTTTGACACTGTTGATACAAATAAAGGTATTTAAGCATACTGACTACTACTTAATTTACGAGAACTTTGAAAAAATAATCACTATGGTCAAATATCCAGGCTGTAGATAGTGCAATGAATTGTTATTGCCCCCATGACTTCTACAGAAGGTGTAAGTGGGACCACAGAAGAGTTGAAGTCAGAAGGACTCTCCAGTGGTCATCTAACTAATCCAGCCTTTTCAAGGCAGGGTCAGTTAAAACAAGTTGCTCAGAACTGTGTCCAGTTGTGCTTTTTGGTATCTCCAAAGATGGGGACTACAGAAGCATCTCTTAGCAACCTGTTCCAGTGGTTGACCACCCTCACAGTAAAAGTGGGTTTTGTTTGTTTTTTTTTTTTCCTTATGTTTAAGTGAAATTTCCTGTATTTCAGTCCATGCCCATTGTGTCACTAGGTGGCTCCAGATAGGCTTTGGCTTGCCTGATGCCATTGCTTGGACGTCTCTGTTCCTCCTGGAGCACCTGTCCTTCCTTCCACCTCTTATGTGCTTCCTTTTTATGTATGAGTTAAGTTAGGAGTTCCTTGCTTATCAAATAGGGTTCCTTCCTCCTTTGTTGGATTTTGTGCGCATTGAGGGTGGACCCTTCTTGATCCTGGCGGAGGTGATCTGTGAAGATCAGCCAGCCATCGTGGATCCCTCTTCTCTCCATGTCTGTATTCCATTAGATGCTTCTGTAGCCTTGTGTCCTTGAAAAAAAAAGACTGAGCATTGTCCTCACGTGTTCTGTTTTTTGTCCCCAATGTATTTTTAGTTTTTCAGTTATAATTGGCAAGGTTTAAGCTTTCCTTGACATTTTTTTCAATCACGGATAAGTTTAGGCTTGTTAAAGTCATATTGTAAAACTAATGCTGTTTCCCAAGCCTTGGGGATATCCTGCCTGTGTAATTACAGGTTTATGCTGCAACTATGCAGACGTGATTATTACCAATAGTATGAATAATTGCACCACTTGGCTGGTTTGTGGTCAGGCACTGTCTAGTATGTAGATGTGGAACAGTTAAAATAAAAAATAAAACAGAAAATTGCTGAAATCCTTGTAAATAACAATCCTGACTGGCAGTTCTGTTTGCTATGGTTGTGCAGGTATGATGAGATTTAATTGACAATAATTCCACAAGGTGAAAACTGGGTTTTGTTCTAGTTTACTGGAAAGAAGATAATGTGAAGGGCGTGTTACAGTTTTATTGTTAATTTGGAAGCAGTTCTTTCCTACCCCTTCTAGAAATACTAGTTCATATAAACAAATGTAAATAAATGGCAGTGTATGTTACACTGGAAGTTAGTTCTGATTAAGAAACTACTCAGGAATGGAATTGATTATTATATGAACATTAACGCTTTTATTGCCTTGTATTGTTTAATGATTTCTCTCATGTTTAAGAAGTTGACCCAGTTTTTTGCACCCATCCCTCTGACAAAATTTGACTTCAGGGGCTTAAATCAGGATGTTGTTCCTGTTCTGTGTTCCTGCCCTCCCCAGCTATGACTCTGTAATGATCTATGGTGAACACATGCCTGGAAAACTTTACAATTTGAGGTTTCCTTTGCACTCAGAAACTAAGAGAATGTGGGAAATTAACAGTAGCTGGAAGCAGGATTAGTACTACTTAGGAAAGCTGTTGACTGTTAGTATGTAATATATAACGGATCAATTCTCATCGATCAGTTTTCATTTTTGTGTACTTCAGTGACATTTAAAGCTAGGCAATTACTATGATGGGGTAAATGATCTTTTGTAAGACAATATTTATTTCCATATAAATCATGCATTTAAATTGCAGTTAGTACTGTGCTTACTGGCTAAGCAGGTGGTATTCACAGCTGATTGTGGCCAAGGAGAGATAACATTCCCAGTGTGAGAGTGCCAGTGATAAAAACAAAGTTAAAATACCTTTCTGATTGAAGTATTTGTGTTAGATAAGAAGAGGGTGGTGTTCAGAGGGAGAAGGAAAAGAAATTAATCTGTACGAATACAAGCTTGAAGTCTTGAGATGCTAATAAACTGTCACTTGGACCACATAAATCAAGAGAAACCTTTGAGGCACAGCTTAAGTAGCATTTATATGCTTATTTTTCATTTTGGTTCCCCTGTTTACTTAATTTTCAGCTTTCTTGCCTGTATTTAGTTTTCTTCAGGGTAAATGGTAAACACCAGTGGATACTGTTGCTGTAGACACTTGATTGTGACAATGTGTATGCTAGCGTAGTTGAGCAGTGCCCAGTGTCTTGGTTATGTTGCTGTAAGATATTCAAAAGCTATTGGGTGTTTTTCCACTTCGCTGCCGTTTAGGGTTGAAACCAGCAATGCAGAAATAGGTGTGACAAAAGTTTCTGATGGGTAGGATTATCTATGCAAGCTTCATTAGAGATTCAGGGTAGTGGGGAGAATACTTGCATCCAAAAGGCCATCAGAAAATGCAGCACTATATGTAAAATCAGATCTGAAAACCATTATATGATAATTTAAGGGTAAGAAATGTGGTTAAGACAGAGAAGAGCACAGGTAAGTTAGTGAATGTACAGCTTCAATGATTTAGAGTCCGTTTAGTTCTGTAGTAGTTTCAGGCTCACAGAAAACAGTCCTTTATTATTCTCCAAGCGTTTGCTTTTTCTACGGAATCCTGTAGCTGTAGCCCTACCAAGAGCAACAGAAGGGCCATGAGCCATGAATGCCTTTAAAGCATTTTGTGTCTATTCCTCTTATTATTACAGAATTTCTCCTTGGTAAGGGAATCCCCTCTGTTTCTGAAGAGGATTTGAGGATGGGAAAATGAGATGGAAAATAGTGATTTGCAGATAAGCAGGAAGGAAAGACAGCAGCTAATAAACAGAAAGTGAGGTTCTTGGGAAAATAAGTGTAGTAACAAGTAACCAACAATCTTTTTAATTTTCATTTTTGTGGTGTTATACTATTCACTTATTTAAAAGTAATGTGAAAATCTCAGTTACACATGAATATTTAACTGATATGTGAGCTCTAAAGCTTTGGTTTGTGTTTTGTCTCCAAAAATGGTACTTTGAAAGGAAGCATTCTAGAGTGGCAGATCACAAGTTATGTGTTGAAGCTTAAAATGTTTTTCTTAGCCCTTAATGGTGTTTTCTCATCAACTTTGTATATATTGTTAGTTATTTTTTCTAGGAGTTAATTCAATTTAATGTTTGGAGAGAACAGTGCTCTCAGAAATAAGAGCCACTTTCTTATGACTCAGGGATATTTTTTTCTTATTTTAGAAATAATTTCAAGATTGTAGATATGTTGGTGCCATCTGAGAGGAAAGACTGCTGCTTTGCAGGTTCATGTAAGCACAAGTGGAAGGCTAAATGAGGTCAATCACATCGACTCAGATTCTGCTGCAGTTGGCATAACCCGCTCCACAAGTATGGAGAGTAAGGAGAAATAATTTAAGCTAGATTAAATGTAAATTGGGTTTTATTTTTCAGTTTCTCACTTTAAGACCCATATTGATATAACAGGGTGCTAACCTATCCTTTATTAACAGGGTTTTTTTCTAATATCTGGAAGGATTCTTGTATTTAATAGGAAGTCTGTTTAAGCTCTTTTTTTTCCAGAACTGGACTGCAAATACTGTGAGCTGTTGGCATTGGAATTCATTCACTTTGTTTAATTCTGTAATGGTTTTCAGACCTGTGAAGTGTCATGCTCTCAGTGTGATGCTCATTCAGCCTACCTTTAACTCTCTCATCGCTACCAGGGTGGTATCAACATCTCGAGCATTTGCAGAGTCGTGCTGTTACTTCTCCCTTGCCCCTTGACACATAGGACCATGCACTGAAAGAAAAGTATTGGTTTGTTACCTTTTTCCAGTCAATCAGTATCAAATTGCAAACCTTTCCAGGTGGTCAGATACACGTGACATCAGGAGGTGGGCATCCTAACCCTAACTGTGGTGTGATGTGCTTGCACTGACACGTGTTTTGTAGAATTCAAGGAGTAAATTCTTTTCATCTTTCTCCCAAAGTATATGGGAAAGAAGATCATATCTGTAAGCATCCTAGATTTGGAATTTTGTTCTAGGGAATGTGTCTGTAATCCTCAAAGGCCATTTTCTTACATCTACAGACACTTGTGTTTTGACACTACAACTCACTTAAAAATTGAGCAATTCCTTTGACTCAAATACATAAAATGCTCATATCTCACTTGAGTAATGCTGCATGCCCCGATAGCTGGGGTTGAAACTGGGCTGAATCTAGTGTTGCTATCAAATTGATTTGTCATGAAAAGCTGTAATATACTTCGACGCTAGTGTTTAGAGAACTTTATTAAATAGAAGATTCTGTTGTGAATAAGTAGAGTTTGAAAGCATTTTAACAAATAGAATTATGCTACAAAAGGGTTTTTGATCCTGGTTTATGGGGGTTGATTAGTTTTTTCTACTTCCAAACCACCTTTAATTATTTTTCTTCTTTGTATAGTGTACTAGATTCTTCATTCAAATGCTCAGTAAAGCATTTAAGTTAAATTATTATATTAAAGTAATAAATATGAAGTGAAAATGATTTTTGGGGAAGGGAAGGCTCTGTTTCTCTGCTCAGGTTTAAACACATTGTTTGATCATACTGTGTAATGCAATAATTCAAAATTCCTAATGTTTTAGGATATTGGGGAGGAGAACCTTAACCAGGGCTGCAGTTTCCTCACCTGGTTTTTTTGGGTAGTGGACCAGTGTAAACTGGGAGACCCAAACATTTCTTGGAAGAAGATGAAATCTAAATCTGAACTCCAAATATTACCTTGTAGTAATGACAGTACATAGTCAACAAACTTGAAAATGTACGCAACTTCAGGTTTAAAACTTGGCTTCAGTTCTTCCATTATTTGTTTAAAAAACTGTGATAAATACAAGGGAAACACCAAAGGAAAAAGGCTAACCATCAGGATACATGAACTTAAATATACTGAACTAAATGAAACACAAATTAATCCTTTCAAAATACCACTAAATAGCATGAAAATGATAGTGAATAATTACACAACAATGGGATAACCTGTCAACTAGCTTAGATAGATACCTTGTAAGAAAAAATATTGCTTAATAATAGGGTTTAATCCTACCTAAGAAGGTAGGATTAGAAATTTAAAGCTTTATTGCCAAGGCATCTAGACTGACTTTTAAACTTTGTACTGGGATGAGACTAAAGCTTCATTTAACCTGTTATCTCCAGTGCTGGCCACCAGCAGATTTTAAGGAAGGAATATGAGAAAAGAGGAAACATATAGGGATACTTCCACAGGATGCTTTCCTAACCTCTAGCTACGTGTAGTTCAGAATTCCTGAGCCAGAGGTGTCTTTGTTTTTAGTAGCTTTTGATGAATGTTTCTTCCATTAGTTTATCCAGCTGCTAGTTGAACCTATCTAAACTTCTAGTCGTCACTTGCAGCAAGTCCTTTACTTCTGTAAGTCTCCTGTTCCTGCTTATACAGCATGACTTCTAATGGTTATAAAAATACCCTGATCTTTGGGTAGGAGGAGTGGTTGGAAAAGTTAATGGGTTTTTTCTGTTACTTTTGTAAGATAGTCTAGCAACAACAGTTGTCTATTTGTTGTATGATAAATAAACTAGAACTTCAGTGTAGGACCAAAAATTTATGATTATTTTTTGTCCTCTGTCAGTGGCTGATTAGCTCTACAGTCCTGAGCAAAATATATCACTTTTCTATGAGGCATAATATCCTAGTACTGACTCGTAGTGGTGTTAATGCAGGTGAGTGTTTTCTGAACCAGGACTTATGCCCTGCTGGCTTTGAGCAGAGTTAAGTGCAAAATTTCCTACACTTGTTATTGTAGACATGACTGTTTCTCCTTTTATAAAATGAAATGGTCATTGAAATCATATTTAGTATGATAAATGTATGGTAATACACTCTGACAACTATTGAATGTGCTGAGAGTTACTTAGTCTTTTTAGACCATGTGAAGAAGGGACAGTATGACTGCTACACTTGGTCTGTGGGTCATCTTGTAGGTATTTTTAATTATACAAGCCACATCAGCACTTAAGATTTGTGTTGTTTTTTTTTTTTTTTTTTTTTTAGAATTGGACAACACTGGCAGTAAGGCAAGAATAAGAACTTTACACTTAAAATATGTTCTGCTTACCTTCTTATTGTATAAATTCCCTAAAATATCTGTAATGCTCTAAAGCTCAATATTTATTTTCAAAATGTATTTAGCATAAGAAAATTTACCTTTTGTAACCTTTTCCTTAAACCCCATGTGCATACAAAAAAGTACAGCTGTAACCACAAAGTAAAACCTTTGACCAGTGGCTTGTAAAGTTGTTCAGTGCCCATCTACTCCCCCAAATCTAACTCAAGTCCCTCCTTATCGCTGGTTGGCTTTATGGAACATGGCTGAATTTTGAATAAGTTGATGCTAATCACTTGCATGGCACTGAGTTCCCTTTATTTTAATTTAGAAGGCAGTGAAATCAAGCAATTTTCTAATTGAGTAGACTAAAGATTTAATACATGCAATGAGAAGCAGCTTTTGGATGAAAGTGTATTTTTCTCAGCAGAAGTTTCTGCTCGTAATGTGTGAAGTAAGCTGATTTTGTCGGATTTTTACTTTTAAGGAAGTGAATTAGGTGTGTTATGAACTTCATCTGCTCATCTAAGCTCTGATGTATTTTAAAGATTCTGGGAAGTAATTTCCTTCATTTATCACCTGTCCTCTGTTGAATGACACTAGTGTTTCAGTGAAATTTTTTCTTTTCAGCAGAGTATTTAGTGTGGAGGCCAGAAAAGCCTGCAAGAAAACAGATTTTGAAATGGATTGTCTTTGAGTAAGAATGGGTATGTAAAAGGTACAATGGAAGACCAACATACTGCCAGCTGTATGAGCTTCAGACTCTTGCTGTTACGAGCAATGGGTTTCTAAGCTTTGTAGCATTATAAGCTTTTTCAGGATTTAGTCTTCATTCATGGACAGCAGCCGTGGTGATTAAAGTGTGTGGGGACAGCTACATGGATCATCACAGTAAATCCTGTATGTTGGTGGTGTGTGGTCCTTCTCAGTGCTCCGGTGCTGAACCATGGAAGTGAGAGCTAGGTGAGGTCGTGATGCCTAAGAGGAGCAAAGGCAGATGGATCTCAGCATGGGACGTGGTGTGATGTGACATGTGCGTTTGGAGAGACTGAACTCTGGGACAGATGTTACGGATAAATGCTAGGAAGATAAGAGGAACCTGAAATAGGATAACGTGGTAGCGGGTGAGCAATGAGAAAGAAAGATGCAGGGGGATGGCAAGTAGTTATGGATAAGGGTAAAAACTGGGCTGTGAGAAATGAATATTGGGCCTGTAGGCGAGAGGTAAGCACTAAACATAGATGATATTTGGCAATTCTGCAAATTGGAACTGAAGAGAATAAACTGATTCCCGAGATGTCTCTGTTAATGAATCTGGAAATAAGATTAGTTCCAAGTCTCAGTATTTCTTTGCTTTGTGTTAAGCAGTACTAGATCCTTCGAGTATCCACATGGAAAATCTTCAGAGGTGATAAATAACTTTTCATTTTTACCTGCTACTGTTTTAAATCAGGTGATAGGTGATAACTTCTTGACTCTGAAGATTCTAAAATTGCTCATGATCCATGCATACACTACATGTTTGCCTTGAAACAAACATGTACAATTTATGATTTTTATTTTAAAAACAAAGTATGGCACATGGAATTTTATGGACTGTGTTAAAAACATCAGTGTTGTAAAATGAAGTATCAAATTATTGCTGCCACTTTGTTAGGACATTGTCCTGGAAAGCTGCAG